>NW_027140442.1:8248227-8561702 GCF_036365525.1 Heterodontus francisci
GCTCAATCTGAGGCAGCCGCTCAAACTAAGCCAGCCCCTCAAACTAAGGCAGCCGCTCAAACTAAGGCAGCCCGTCAAACTGAGACAGCCGCTCAAACCAATGCAGCCCCTCAGTCTAAGGCAGCCCCTCAAACTCAGGCAGCCTCTCAAACTAAGGCAGCCGCTCAAACTAAGGCAGCCCCTCAAACTAGGACAGCCGCTCAAACTGATGCAGCCCCTCAAACTAAGGCAGCCGCTCAAATTAAGGCAGCCCCTCAAACTATGGCAGCCCCTCAAACTAATGCAGCGCCTCAAACTAATGGAGAACTCTATCGAAGGCAGCCCCTCAAACTAATGCACCCCCTCAAACTAATGCAGCCGCTCAAATTAAGGCAGCCCCTCAAACTATGGCAGCCCCTCAAACTAATGCAGCGCCTCAAACTAATGCAGAACTCTATCTAAGGCAGCCCCTCAAACTAAGGCATCCCCCCAAAGTAATGCAGTCCCTCAATCTAATGCAGCCCCTCAATCTAATGCAGCCCCTCAAACTAATGCAGCCCCTCAATCTAAGGCAGCCCCTCAAACTAATGCAGCACCTCAATCTAAGGCAGCCCCTCAAAATAATGCAGCCGCTCAATGAAAGGCAGACTCTCAAACTAATGCAGCCATTCAATCAAAGGCAGCCCCACAAACTAAGCCAACCCTTCAAACTAAGGCAGCCCCTCAAACTAATGCAGCCCCTTAAAGTAAAGCAGCCCCACAAACTAAGGGAGCGCCTCAACCAAAGGCAGTCCCTCAAACTAATGCAGACGCTCAAACTAAGGCAGCCCCTCAAACTCAGGCAGCCTCTCAAACTAAGGCAGCCGCTCAAACAAAGGCAGCCGCTCAAACTAATGCAGCCCCTCAATCTGAGGCAGCCGCTCAAACTGAGGCAGCCGCTCAAACTAATGCAGCCCCTCAAACTAAGGCAGCCGCTCAAACTAAGGCAGCCCCTCAAACTAAGGCAGCCTCTCAAACTAATGCAGCTCCTTAAAGTAAGGCAGCCACTCAAACTAAGGGAGCGCCTCAACAAAATGCAGCCCCTAAAATTAATGCAGCCGCTCAAACTAAGGCAGCCCCTCATACTCAGGCAGCCTCTCAAACTAAGGCAGCCGCTCAAACTAAGGCAGCCTGTCAAACTAAGGCAGCCTCTCAAAGTAAGGCAGCCCCTCAAACAAAGGCAGCCTGTCAAACTCAGGCAGCCTCTCAAACGAAGGCAGCTGCTCAAACTAAGGCAGCCTGTCAAACTAAGGCGGCCTCTCAAACTAAGGCAGCCGCTCGAACTAAGGCAGACTCTCAAACTAAGGCAGCCCCTCAAACTAAGGCAGCCGCTCAAACTAAGGCAGACTCTCAAACTAAGGCAGCATCTCAAACGATGTCAGCCACTCAAACTAAGGCAGACTCTCAAACTAAGGTAGCCCCTAAATCTAAGGCAGCCCCTCAAATTAAGGCAGCAACTCAAACTAAGGCAGCCGCTCTAACTAAGGAAGCCCCTCAAACTAAGGCAGCCGCTCAAAGTAAGGCAGCCGCTCAACATAATGCAGCCCCTCAAACTAATGCAGCCCCTCAAACGAAGGCAGCCGCTTAAACTAAGCCAGCCCCTCAAACTCAGGCAGCCTCTCAAACTAAGGCAGCCCCTCAAACTTAGGCAGCCGCTCAAACTAAGGCAGCCCCTCATTCTAAGGCAGCCCCTCAAACTAATGCAGCCCCTCAAACGAAGGCAGCCGCTTAAACTAAGCCAGCCCCTCAAACTAATGTAGCCACTCAATCAAATTCAGCCCCTCTAACTAGCCAACACCTCAAACTAAGGCATCCCCTCAAACTAAGGCAGACTCTCAAACCAATGCAGCCACTCAATCAAAGGCAGCCACTCAAACTAAGCCAACCACTCAAACTAAGGCAGCACCTCAAACTAAGGCAGCCCCTCAAACTGAGACAGCCGCTCAAACTAATGCAGCCCCTCAAACGAAGGCAGCCCCTTAAACTAAGCCAGCCCTTTCAAACTAATGCAGCCACTCAATCAAATTCAGCCCCTCTAACTAGCCAACACCTCAAACTAAGGCATCCACTCAAACTGAGGCAGACTCTCAAACCAATGCAGCCACTCAATCAAAGGCAGCCACTCAAACTAAGCCAACCACTCAAACTAAGGCAGCCCCTCAAAGTAATGCAGCCCCTCAATCTAAGGCAGCCGTTAAACTAAGGCAGCATCTCAAACTAATGCAGCCCCTCAAACCAAGGCAGCCGCTCAAACTAAGGCAGCCCCTCAAACTATGGCAGCCGCTCAAACTTAGTCTTCCACTCAAACTAAGGCAGCCCCTCAAACTAAGGCAGCCGCTCAAACTAAAGCAGCCCCTCAAACTAAGGCAGCCGCTCAAATTAAGGCAGCCCCTCAAACTATGGCAGACTCTCAAACTAAAGCAGCCCCTCATACTTAGGCAGCCTCTCAAACTATGGCAGCCCCTCAAACTAATGCAGCCGCTCAAACTAATGCAGAACTCTATCCAAGGCAGCCCCTCAAACTAAGGCATCCCCTCAAAGTAATGCAGCCCCTCAAACTAATGCAGCCCCTCAAACTAATGCAGCCTCTCAATCTAAGGCAGCCCCTCAAACTATTGCACCCCCTTAAACTAATGCAGCCCCTCAAACTAATGCAGCCCCTCAATCTAAGGCAGCCCCTCAAAATAATGCAGCCACTCAATCAAAGGCAGACTCTCAAACTAATGCAGCCACTCAATCAAAGGCAGCCCCTCAAACTAAGCCAACCACTCAAACTAAGGCAGCCCCTCAAACTAAGGCAGACTCTCAAACTATTGCAGCCCCTTAAAGTAAAGCAGCCCCACAAACTAAGGGAGCGCCTCAACCAAAGGCAGCCCCTCAAACTAATGCAGCCGCTCAAACTAAGGCAGCCCCTCAAACTCAGGCAGCCTCTCAAAGTGAGGCAGACTCTCAAACTATTGCAGCCCCTTAAAGTAAAGCAGACCCACAAACTAAGGGAGCCCCTCAACCAAAGGCAGACAGTAAAACTAAGGCAGCCTCTCAAAGTAAGGCAGCCCCTCAAACTAAGGCAGCCCCTCAAACTAAGGCAGCCGCTCAAACTAATGCAGTCCCTCAATCGAAGGCAGCCCCTCAACTTCGGCAGCCGCTCAAACTAAAGCAGCCGCTCAAATAAGGCAGCCGCTCAAACTAAGGCAGCCCCTCAAACTAAGGCAGCCCCTCAAACTAAGGCAGCCTCTCAAACTAAGGCACCCCCTCAAACTAATGCAGCCCCTCAATCTAAGGCAGCCCCTCAAACTAAGCCAACCCCTCAAACAAAGGCAGCCCCTCAAACTAAGGCAGCCCCTCAAAATAATGCAGCCACTCAATCAAAGGCAGTCTCTCAAAACTAATGCAGCCACTCAATCAAAGGTAGGCCCTCAAATTAAGACAACCCCTCAAACGAAGGCAGCCCCTCAAACTAAGGCAGCCTCTCAAACTAATGCAGCCCCTCAATCTAAGGCAGCCCCTCAAACTAAGTCAGCCCCTCAAACTAAGTCAGCCCCTCAAACTAATGCAGCCACTCAATCAAAGGCAGCCTCTCAAACTAAGGCAGCCTCTCAAAGTAAGGCAGCCCCTCAAACTAAGGCAGCCGCTCAAACTGATGCAGCCCCTCAATCTAAGGCACCCCTCAAAATAATGCAGCCACTCAATCAAAGGCAGACTCTCAAACTAATGCAGCCACTCAATCAAAGGCAGCCCCTCAAACTAAGCCAACCCCTCAAACTAAGGCAGACTCTCAAACTAAGGCAGCCCCTCAAAGTAAGGCAGCCGCTCAAACTGAGGCAGACTCTCAAACTAAGGCAGACTCTCAAATTAAGGCAGCCGCTCAAACTAAGGCAGCCCCTCAAACTAAGGCAGCCTCTCAAACTAAGGCACCCCCTCAAACGAATGCAGCCCCTCAATCTAAGGCAGCCCCTCAAACTAAGCCAACCCCTCAAACAAAGGCAGCCCCTCAAACTAAGGCAGCCCCTCAATATAATGCAGCCACTCAATCAAAGGCAGTCTCTCAAACTAATGCAGCCACTCAATCAAAGGCAGCCTCTCAAACTAAGGCAGCCTCTCAAAGTAAGGCAGCCCCTCAAACTAAGGCAGCCGCTCAAACTGATGCAGCCCCTCAATCTAAGGAAGCCCCTCAAACTAATGCACCCCCTCAAACTAATGCAGCCCCTCAAACTAATGCAGCCCCTCAATCTAAGGCAGCCCCTCAAAATAATGCAGCCACTCAATCAAAGGCAGACTCTCAAACCAATACAGCCACTCAATCAAAGGCAGCCCCTCAAACTAAGCCAACCCCTCAAACTAAGGCAGACTCTCAAACTAGGGCAGCCCCTCAATCTAAGGCAGCCCCTCAACTAAGGCAGCCGCTCAAACTAAAGCAGCCCATCAAACTAATGCAGCCCCTCAATCTAAGGCAGCCCCTCAAACTAAGGCAGCCCCTCAAACTAAGGCAGCGCCTCAATCTCAGGCAGCACCTCAAATTAAGGCAGCACCTCAAATTAAGGCAGCCCCTCAAACTATGGCAGACTCTCAAACTAAAGCAGCCCCTCAAACTTAGGCAGCCTCTCAAACTATGGCAGCCCCTCAAACTAATGAAGCCCCTCAAACTAATGCAGAACTCAATCTAAGGCAGCCCCTCAAACTAAGGCATCCCCTCAAAGTAATGCAGCCCCTCAAACTAATGCAGCAGCTCAAACTAATGCAGCCCCTGAATCTAAGGCAGCCCCTCAAACTAATGCACCCCCTCAAACTAATGCAGCCCCTCAAACTAATGCAGCCCCTCAATCTAAGGCAGCCCCTCAAAATAATGCAGCCACTCAATCAAAGGCAGACTCTCAAACTAATACAGCCACTCAATCAAAGGCAGCCCCTCAAACTAAGCCAACCCCTCAAACTAAGGCAGACTCTCAAACAAAGGCAGCCCCTCAATCTAAGGCCGCCCCTCAACTAAGGCAGCCGCTCAAACTAAAGCAGCCCATCAAACTAATGCAGCCCCTCAATCTAAGGCAGCCCCTCAATCTAAGGCAGCCCCTCCAACTAATGCAGCCCCTCAATCTAAGGCAGCCCCTCAGTCTAAGGCAGCCCCTCCAACTAATGCAGCCACTCAATCAAAGGCAGCCCCTCAAACTAAGCCTACCCCTCAAACTAATGCAGCCGCTCAAACTCAGGCAGCCCCTCAAACTCAGGCAGCCTCTCCAACTAAAGCATCCCCTCAAACTAAAGCAGCCTGTCAAACTAAGGCAGAATCTCAAAGTAAGGCAGACCCTCAATCTAAGGGAGCCGCTCAACCAAAGGCAGCCCCTCAAACTAATGCAGCCGTTCAAATTAAGGCAGCCCCTCAAACTAATGCAGCCGCTCAAACTAAGGCAGCCCCTCAAACTCAGGCAGCCTGTGAAACTAAGGCAGCCGCTCAAACTAAGGCTGCCTGTCAAACTAAGGCAGCCTCTCAAAGTAAGGCAGACCGTCAAACGAAGGCAGCCGCTAAAACTAAGGCAGACTCTCAAACTAAGGCAGCCCCTCAAACTAAGGGAGCCGCTCAAACTAAGGCAGACTCTCAAACTAAGGCAGCCGCTCAAACGAATGCAGCCCCTCAATCTAAGGCAGCCCCTCAAACTAATGCAGCCGCTCAAACTAAGGCAGCCCATCAAACTCAGGCAGCCTCTGAAACTAAGGCAGCCGCTCAAACTAAGGCTGCCTGTCAAACTAAGGCAGCCTCTCAAAGTAAGGCAGCCCCTCAAACTAAGGGAGACGCTCAAACTAAGGCAGACTCTCAAACTAAGGCTGACGCTCAAACTCATGCAGCCCCTCAATCTAAGGCAGCCGCTCAAACAAAGGCAACCCCTCAAACTGATGCAGCCCCTCAATCTTAGGCAGCCCCTCAAACAAATGCAGCCCCTCAAACTAAGTCAGCCAGTCAAACTAAGTCAGCCCCTCAAACTAATGCAGCCACTCAATCAAAGGCAGAATCTCAAACTAATGCAGCCACTCAATCTGAGGCAGCCCCTCAAACTAAGCCTACCCCTCAAACTAATGCAGCCGCACAAACTAAGGCAGCCTCTCAAACTCAGGCAGCCTCTCAAACTAAGGCAGCCGCTCAAACTAAGGCAGCCTGTCAAACTAAGGCAGCTTCTCAAAGTAAGGAAGACACTCAAACTAATGGAGCGCCTCAACCAAAGGCAGCCCCTCAAACTAATGCAGCCGCTCAAATTAAGGCGGCCCCTCAAACTAATGCAGCCTCTCAAACTAAGGCTTCCTGTCAAACGAAGGCAGCCTCCAAAAGTAAGGCTGACCCTCAAACTAAGGCAGCCGCTCAAACTAAGGCAGACTCTCAAGCTAAGGCAGCCCCTCAAAGTAAGGCAGCCGCTCAAAGTAAGGCAGCCCCTCAAACTAAGCCAACCCCTCAAACAAAGGCAGCCCCTCAAACAAAGGCAGCCCCTCAAAATAATGCAGCCCATCAAACTAAGGCAGACTCTCAAACTAAGGCAGCCGCTCAAACTAAGGCAGCCGTTCAAACTGAGGCAGCCCCTCAAACTAAGCCAACCCCTCAAACAAAGGCAGCCCCTCAAACTAAGGCAGCCCCTCAAACTAATGCAGCCCCTCAATCTAAGGCAGCTCCTCAAACTAACCCAACCCCTCAAACAAAGGCAGCCCCTCAACTAAGGCAGCCCCTCAAAATAATGCAGCCCATCAACTAATGCAGCCCCTCAATCTAATGCAGCCCCTCAAACTACTGCAGAAACTCAATCAAAGGCAGTCTCTCAAAATAATGCAGCCACTCAATCAAAGGCAGCCCCTCAAACTAAGCCAACTCCTCAAACTAAGGCAGCCCCTCAAACTAAGGCAGCCTCTCAAACTAATGCAACCCCTCAATCTGAGGCAGCCCCTCAAACTAAGGCAGCCCATCAAACTAATGCAGCCCCTCAATCTAAGGCAGCCCCTCAAACAAATGCAGCCCCTCAGACTAAGTCAGCCCCTCAAACTAAGTCAGCCCCTCAAACTAATGCAGGACTCAATCAAAGGCAGACTCTCAAACTAATGCAGCCACTCAATCAAAGGCTGCCCCTCAAACTAAGCCAACCCCTCAAACTAAGGCTGCCTTTCAAACTAAAGCATACTCTCAAACTAATGCAGCCCCTTAAAGTAAGGCAGCCCCTCAAACTAAGGGAGCCCCTCAACCAAAGGCAGCCGTTCAAACTAATGCAGCCACTCAAACCAAGGCAGCCCTTCAAACACAGGCAGCATCTCAAACTAAAGCAGCCGCTCAAACTAAGGCAGCCTCTCAAACTAAGGCAGCCTCTCAAAGTAAGGCAGCCCCTCAAACTAAGGCAGCCGCTCAAACTGATGCAGCCTCTCAATCTAAGGCAGCCCCTCAACTAAGGCAGCCGCTCAAAATAATGCAGCCCATCAACTAATGCAGACCCTCATTCTAATGCAGCCCCTCAAACTATTGCAGAAACTCAATCAAAGGCAGTCTCCCAAAATAATGCAGCCACTCAATCAAAGGCAGCCCCTCAAACTAAGCCAACTCCTCAAACTAAGGCAGCCCCTCAAACTAAGGCAGCCTCTCAAACTAATGCAACCCCTCAATCTGAGGCAGCCCCTCAAACTAAGGCAGCCCATCAAACTAATGCAGCCCCTCAATCTAAGGCAGCCCCTCAAACAAATGCAGCCCCTCAAACTAAGTCAGCCCCTCAAACTAAGTCAGCCCCTCAAACTAATGCAGTACTCAATCAAAGGCAGACTCTCAAACTAATGCAGCCACTCAATCAAAGGCTGCCCCTCAAACTAAGCCAATCCCTCAAACTAAGGCTGCCTTTCAAACTAAAGCAGACTCTCAAACTAATGCAGCCCCTTAAAGTAAGGCAGCCCCTCAAACTAAGGGAGCCCCTCAACCAAAGGCAGCCGTTCAAACTAATGCAGCCACTCAAACCAAGGCAGCCCTTCAAACACAGGCAGCCTCTCAAACTAAGGCAGCCGCTCAAACTAAGGCAGCCTCTCAAACTAAGGCAGCCTCTCAAAGTAAGGCAGCCCCTCAAACTAAGGCAGCCGCTCAAACTGATGCAGCCCCTCAATCTAAGGCAGCCCCTCAACTAAGGCAGCCGCTCAAACTAAAGCAGCTCATCAAACTAATGCAGCCCCTCAATCTAAGGCAGCCCCTCAAACTAAGGCAGCCCCTCAAACTAAGGCAGCGCCTCAATCTCAGGCAGCACCTCAAATTATGGCAGCCCCTCAAACTATGGCAGAGTCTCAAACTAAAGCAGCCCCTCAAACTTCGGCAGCCTCTCAAACTATGGCAGCCCCTCAAACGAATGCAGAACTCTATCTAAGGCAGCCCCTCAAACTAAGGCATCCCCTCAAAATAATGCAGCCCCTCAAACTAATGCAGCCGCTCAAACTAATGCAGCCCCTCGATCTAAGGCAGCCCCTCAAACTAATGCAACCCCTCAAACTAATGCAGCCCCTCAAACTAATGCAGCCCCTCAATCTAAGGCAGCCCCTCAAAATAATGCAGCCACTCAATCAAAGGCAGTCTCTCAAACTAATGCAGCAACTCAATCAAATGCAACCCCTCAAACTAATGCAGCTCCTCAAACTAATGCAGCCCCTCAATCTAAGGCAGCCCCTCAAAATAATGCAGCCACTGAATCAAATGCAGACTCTCAAACTAATGCAGCCCCTCAAAGTAAGGCAGCCGCTCAAACTAAGGCAGACTCTCAAACTAAGGCACCCGCTCAAACTAAAGCTGCCGCTCAAACTAAGGCAGCCGCTCAAATAAGGCAGCCGCTCAAACTAAGGCACCCCCTCAAACTAATGCAGCCCCTCAATCTGAGGCAGCCCCTCAAACTAAGCCAACCCCTCAAACAAAGGCAGCCCCTCAAACTAAGGCAGCCCCTCAAAATAATGCAGCCACTCAATCAAAGGCAGTCTCTCAAACTAATGCAGCCACTCAATCAAAGGCAGCCCCTCAAATTAAGACAGCCCCTCAAACGAATTCAGCCCCTCAAACTAAGGCAGCCTCTCAAACTAATGCAGCCCCTCAATCTAAGGCAGCCCCACAAACTAAGGCAGCCCCTCAAACTAAGTCAGCCCCTCAAACTAAGTCAACCCCTCAAACTAATGCAGCCACTCAATCAAAGGCAGCCTCTCAAACTAAGGCAGCCTCTCAAAGTAAGGCAGCCCCTCAATCTAAGGCAGCCGCTCAAACTGATGCAGCCCCTCAATCTAAGGCAGCCCCTCAAACTAATGCAGCCACTCAATCAAAGGCAGACTCTCAAACTAATGCAGCCACTCAATCAAAGGCAGCCCCTCAAACTAAACCCACCACTCAAACTCAGGCAGACTCTCAAACTAAGGCAGCCCCTCAAAGTAAGGCAGCCGCTCAAACTGAGGCAGACTCTCTAACTAAGGCAGCCTCTCAAATTAAGGCAGACGCTCAAACTAAGGCAGCCCCTCAAACTAAGGCAGCCTCTCAAACTAAGGCACCCCCTCAAACTAATGCAGCCCCTCAATCTAAGGCAGCCTCTCAAACTAAGCCAACCCCTCCAACAAAGGCAGCCCCTCAAACTAAGTCAGCCCCTCAAACTAATGCAGTACTCAATCAAAGGCAGACTCTCAAAATAATGCAGCCACTCAATCAAAGGCAGTCTCTCAAACTAATGCAGCCACTCAATCAAAGGCAGCCTCTCAAACTAAGGCAGCCTCTCAAAGTAAGGCAGCCCCTCAAACTAAGGCAGCCGCTCAAACTGATGCAGCCCCTCAATCTAAGGCAGCCCCTCAAATAAGGCAGCCGCTCAAACTAAAGCAGCCCATCAAACTAATGCAGCCCCTCAATCTAAGGCAGCCCCTCAAACTAAGGCAGCCCCTCAAACTAAGGCAGCGCCTCAATCTCAGGCAGCACCTCAAATTAAGGCAGCCCCTCAAACTATGGCAGACTCTCAAACTAAAGCACCCCTCAAACTTAGGCAGCCTCTCAAACTATGGCAGCCCCTCAAACTAATGCAGCCCCTCAAACTAATGCAGAACTCTATCTAAGGCAGCCCCTCAAACTAAGGCATCCCCTCAAAGTAATGCAGCCCCTCAAACTAATGCAGCCGCTCAAACTAATGCAGCCATTCAATCAAAGGCAGACTCTCAAACTAATACTGCCACTCAATCAAAGGCAGCCCCTCAAACTAAGCCAACCCCTCAAACTAAGGCAGACTCTCAATCTAAGGCAGCCCCTCAAAGTAAGGCAGCCGCTCAAACTAAGGCAGACTCTCAAACTAAGGCACCCGCTCAAACTAAGGCAGCCCCTCAAACTAAGGCAGCCTCTCAAACTAAGGCACCCCCTCAAACTAATGCAGCCCCTCAATCTAAGGCAGCCCCTCAAACTAAGCCAACCCCTCAAACAAAGGCAGCCCCTCAAACTAAGGCAGCCCCTCAAAATAATGCAGCCACTCAATCAAAGGCAGTCTCTCAAATTAATGCAGCCACTCAATCAAAGGCAGCCCCTCAAATTAAGCCAACCCCTCAAACTAAGGCAGCCCCTCAAACTAAGGCAGCCTCTCAAACTAATGCAGTCCCTCAATCTAAGGCAGCCCCTCAAACTAAGGCAGCCCCTCAAACTAAGTCAGCCCCTCAAACTAAGTCAGCCCCTCAAACTAATGCAGCCACTCAATCAAAGGCAGACTCTCAAACTAATGCAGCCACTTAATCAAAGGCAGCCCCTCAAACTAAGCCAACCCCTCAAACTAAGGCTGCCCTTCAAACTAAGGCAGACTCTCAAACTAAGGCAGCCCCTCAAAGTAAGGCAGCCGCTCAAACTAAGGCTGACTCTCAAACTAAGGCACCCGCTCAAACTAAGGCAGCCCCTCAAACTAAGGCAGCCTCTCAAACTAAGGCACCCCCTCAAACTAATGCAGCCCCTCAATCTAAGTCAGCCGCTCAAACTAAGCCAACCCCTCAAACAAAGGCAGCCCCTCAAACTAAGGCAGCCCCTCAAAATAATGCAGCCACTCAATCAAAGGCAGTCTCTCAAACTAATGCAGCCAGTCAATCAAAGGCAGCCCCTCAAATTAAGCCAACCCCTCAAACTAAGGCAGCCCCTCAAACGAATGCAGCCTCTCAAACTAAGGCTTCCTGTCAAACGAAGGCAGCCTCCAAAAGTAAGGCAGACCCTCAAACTAAGGCAGCCGCTCAAACTAAGGCAGACTCTCAAACTAAGGCAGCCCCGCAAAGTAAGGCAGCCGCTCAAAGTAAGGCAGCCCCTCAAACTAAGCCAACCCCTCAAACAAAGGTAGCCCCTCAAACTAAGGCAGCCCCTCAAAATAATGCAGCCCATCAAACTAAGGCAGACTCTCAAACTAAGGCAGCCGCTCACACTAAGGCAGCCGTTCAAACTAAGGCAGCCTCTCAAATTAAGGCAGCCGCTCAAACTAAGGCAGCCCCTCAAACTGAGGCAGCCCCTCAAACTAAGCCAACCCCTCAAACTAAGGCATCCCCTCAAACTAATGCAGCCCCTCAATCTAAGGCAGCCCCTCAAACTATTGCAGCCACTCAATCAAAGGCAGTCTCTCAAAATAATGCAGCCACTCAATCAAAGGCAGCCCCTCAAAGTAAGCCAACTCCTCAAACTAAGGCAGCCCCTCAAACTAAGGCAGCCTCTCAAACTAATGCAGCCCCTCAATCTGAGGCAGCCCCTCAAACTAAGGCAGCCCATCAAACTAATGCAGCCCCTCAATCTAAGGCAGCCCCACAAACAAATGCGGCCCCTCAAACTAAGTCAGCCCCTCAAACTAAGTCAGCCCCTCAAACTAATGCAGTACTCAATCAAAGGCAGACTCTCAAACTAAAGCAGCCACTCAATCAAAGGCTGCCCCTCAAACTAAGCCAACCCCTCAAACTAAGGCTGCCCTTCAAACTAAAGCAAACTCTCAAACTAATGCAGCCCCTCAAATTAAGGCAGCCCCTCAAACTATGGCAGACTCTCAAACTAAAGCAGCCAATCAAACTGAGGCAGCCTCTCAAACTATGGCAGCCCCTCAAACTAATGCAGCCCCTCAAACTAATGCAGAACTCTATCTAAGGCAGCCCCTCAAACTAAGGCATCCCCTCAAAGTAATGCAGCCCCTCAAACTAATGCAGCCGCTCAAACTAATGCAGCCCCTCGATCTAAGGCAGCCCCTCAAACTAATGCAACCCCTCAAACTAATGCAGCCCCTCAAACTAATGCAGCCCCTCAATCTAAGGCAGCCCCTCAAAATAATGCAGCCACTCAATCAAAGGCAGACTCTCAAACTAATGCAGCCACTCAATCAAACTAAGCCAACCCCTCAAACTAAGGCAGAATCTCAAACTAAGGCAGCCCCTCAAAGTAAGGCAGCCGCTCAAACTAAGGCAGACTCTCAAACTAAGGCACCCGCTCAAACTAAGGCAGCCCCTCAAACTATGGCAGCCGCTCAAATTAAGGCAGCCGCTCAAACTAAGGCAGCCCCTCAAACTAAGGCAGCCCCTCAAACTAAGGCAGCCTCTCAAACTAAGGCACCCCCTCAAACTAATGCAGCCCCTCAGTCTAAGGCAGCCCCTCAAACTAAGCCAACCCCTCAAACAAAGGCAGCCCCTCAAACTAAGGCAGCCCCTCAAAATAATGCAGCCATTCAATCAAAGGCAGTCTCTCAAACTAATGCAGCCACTCAATCAAAGGCAGCCCCTCAAATTAAGCCAACCCCTCAAACTAAGGCAGCCCCTCAAACTAAGGCAGCCTCTCAAACTAATGCAGCCCCTCAATCTAAGGCAGCCCCTCAAACTAAGGCAGCCCCTCAAACTAAGTCAGCCCCTCAAACTAAGTCAGCCCCTCAAACTAATGCAACCACTCAATCAAAGGCAGCCTCTCAAACTAAGGCAGCCTCTCAAAGTAAGGCAGCCCCTCAAACTAAGGCAGCCGCTCAAACTGATGCAGCCCCTCAATCTAAGGCAGCCCCTCAAAATAATGCAGCCACTCAATCAAAGGCAGACTCTCAAACTAATGCAGCCACTCAATCAAAGGCAGCCCCTCAAACTAAGCCAACCCCTCAAACTAAGGCAGCCCCTCAAACTAAGGCAGCCTCTCAAACTAAGGCACCCCCTCAAACTAATGCAGCCCCTCAATCTAAGTCAGCCCCTCAAACTAAGCAAACCCCTCAAACAAAGGCAGCCCCTCAAACTAAGGCAGCCCCTCAAAATAATGCAGCCACTCAATCAAAGGCAGTCTCTCAAACTAATGCAGCCAGTCAATCAAAGACTTATCATATCTACCTCAGGCACCCCAGCAGAGTTTGGGAAATCTTTGTTTGAGGGGTTGGCTTAGTTTGAGGGGCTCCCTTAGATTGAGGGGCTGCATTAGTTTGAGGGGCTGCCTTAGTTTGAGGGGCTGCCTTTGTTTGAGGGGTTGGCTTAGTTTGAGGGGCTGCCTCAGTTTGAGGGGCTGCCTTAGTTTGAGCGGCTGCCTTAATTTGAGAGGCTGCCTTAGTTTGAACGGCTGCCTTAGTTTGAGCGGCTGCCTTAGTTTGAGAGTCTGCCTTAGTTTGATGGGCTGCATTATTTTGAGGGGCTGCCTTAGTTTGAGGGGCTACCTTTGTTTGAGGGGTTGGCTTAGTTTGAGGGGCTGCCTTACTTTGAGCGGCTGCCTTGCTTTGCCACTCAATCAAAGGCAGACTCTCAAACTAATGCAGCCACTCAATCAAAGGCAGCCCCTCAAACTAAGCCAACCCCTCAAACTAAGGCAGACTCTCAAACAAAGGCAGCCCCTCAAAGTAAGGCAGCCGCTCAAACTGAGGCAGACTCTCAAACTAAGGCAGCCTCTCAAATTAAGGCAGCCGCTCAAACTAAGGCAGCTGATAGAATCCATGTAAAAGCGGAAGTAAATTAATCTGGGACTGTCAGTACCCGGAAAATCAGATGATAATTCCAGTAATCTCCGGTTAAAAATTATGTTATTTAAAATATTAGGATCACTGTTTGTTAAAAATATATCTTTGGTATTATATTTAATACACATTCTCCACCAGGTGCAGAATATACCTGATACTCAGCATATTTACAATACAGACAGAGAAGTTGCCAATGAGATTTTCCCTAAAGCCGCACTGAATGAGCGGAACTGCTGGAAATGTCACAATCTCAATTCAACTCTCCATTCATCAACCCTGCAGCCGCTACCATGCATGCGCTGTCAGCTCGGCTGTATGCCTGCACTGCTCGCTTGGCCTCAGATCTCATATCTTAAACATGTTGTGAAGCTGAGACTCGGGAGCAGGGTAGGGAGCGTTCTCAGCATGGGGGGAGCTGGACTTATGTGTCAGCGGTTACTGTGTAGCAAGGGAGAAACTTGCACAGTAAAATCCCACTGCAACGGAATGTCAATATGGAAACAACTCTGACAGAATCTCAGGCTACAAGAACTGGAAATAGTTCCAATCAGTTAAGAAAATCCTTTGGAACTGGTCGATAAGGAACAAATCTGACCCATAGTCCTCTTTGCAGCTTATTTTCCTACCTATCTTTGTGCCACCAGTAAATTCAGAAAACATATCATCGGTCCCTTGATCCAAGTCATTTATATAAATTGTGAAACGTTGATGTCCCAGCACTGATCCCTTTGGCACGCCATTCGTTCCATCTTGCCAACAAGAAAATGGCAATTTTATGCTACTCTCTGTTTCCTGTTAGCTTACCAATCTTCTATCCATGCCAGAATGTTACCCCCTACTCTATGAATTTTTAAATTCCACGGAAACCTTTGATGTGCCACCTTATCAAATGCCTTCTGCAAATCTAAGTACGGTGCAACCACAGGTCCCTCTTTATCCACAGCACGTGCTACTTCTTCAAAGAACTCCAATAAATTGGTTAAACATGATTCCCTTTTCAGCAAACTATGTTGACGGTGCCTGATTCCCTTGAATTTTTCTTAGTGCCCTCTATAACGTCTTTAAGAATAATGTATAACATCTTCCCGATGACAGATGATAAGCTAATTGACTTATAGTTTCCTGTTTTCTGTCTCCCTCCTTTTCCGAATAAATGAGTTACGTTGGATATTTTACAGTCTAATATAATCTTCCCCGAATGTAGGGAATTTGGCGAAATGAAAATCAACGCATCAATTATCTCACGAGCCACTTCTTTTAAAGACCCGAGGATGAAATCCATCAGGACCCGAGGACTTGTCATTCCGCAACTCCAACAATTTGTTCTGCACCACTCCCCTGGTGATTGTAATTTTCTCACGTTCTTCCTTCCTTTCCATTTCCTGATTTACAGCTATTTCTGGGATGCTGCTTGTATCTTTTATTGTAAAGACCAATGCAAAGTATCTGTTCAATTCATCTGCCATCGCCTTATTTTCCCTTATTGTTTCCCTATAAACACTTTCCATAAGACCAATGATCTTTTGGTTGAATCTTTCTTTTTAAACAGAAACGTTTTCTATCTGTCTTAATATTTCTCGTCAGCTTTCTCTTGTGCTCTATTTTCCCCTCTTTATTAATTTTAGTCGTTCTTTGCTGCTTTTTATATTCTGTCCAATCTTCTGACCTGTTACCCAACTTTGCACAATTATATGTTTTTTTTTTCCTTTCAGTTTGATACTATCTTTAACGGTTTTTGTTAACTACTGATGGTGGGTCCTCCCCTTGGAATTTGCTTTTTTCTCGTTGGAGTGTATCTATTCTGTATATTCTGAAATACCACCTTAAAGTTCTGCAAATGCAACTCTGCAACTGCATCGCCCTTGACTTGCACCTAATCTGCTTTGCTACTTCACCTTTGCTAGCTCTGTTTCCATGCCCTCATAATTGTTCTTATTTAAGTTTCAAATACTTGTCTTAGACCCACTCTTCTCTCCGTCACGCTGAGTGTAAAAATCAATCATATTATGCTCGCTGCTGCCTCGTGGCCACTCCACGATGATTTCATTAATTAATCCTATCTTGTTGCACAATACCAGGTCTAGTATAGCCTGCTCTCTGGTTGGCTCCAGAACGTGCTGTTGTAAGAAACTATCCTGAAGACATTCGATGAACTTCTCGTCTTGGATACCTTTGCCCACCTGATTTCTTTTCCAATCTATATGTAGATTAATTTCTGCCCTTAAATATCGCCATACCTTTCTGACAAGCACCGAATATTTATTTCTTTATAGGCCGTCCTACATTGGAGTTACTGTTAGGGGAGCTGTTCAACTCTCCCACTGGTGACTTTTTGCCTTTACCGTTTCTCATTTCCACCTAAACCGCGACTACATCCTAGTTTCCTGAGCATAGGTCATTCATATCACATGTGCTAATACCAACATTAATTAACAGAGCTATCCTTCCACATTTTCCTAACTTCCTGTTCTTCCTAAATGTCATGTCCCCTTCAATATTCAGATTCCAGGCTATGTCATCCTGCACCCATGTCTCCATCATGGTTATCAGATTGTTTAGTTAATTCTATTTGCGATATCAGTTCATCTGTTTTGTTTTCAAATGCTACGTGCATTCAGATACGCAACCTTTAGTTTTGTCCTGTTATTATTTTTGTAAACTCTAGCCTTGTCTGCCGATTTACGCTTAGATTTGTCATTACTGTCCAATCCTGTCACCGTCTGTTTATCTTTTCCATATTCATCCCTTTCTCTCTTGCCTTGTCTCTACTCTTTGATTGAGCACATCATTCCTTGCCTCAACTCTTTAGTTTGCAACCTTCTCTACTTTCCTAGTTATGCGATTCGCTAGAGCTATGGGCCCAGCATGGTTCAGGCGCAGACTGTCGATACAGCCCCCTCTTTCCCCCGTTCTGGTGTCAAAGTCCATGGATAGGAATCCACTTCGCCAACAGTCTTTGAGCCACACATACATTTCTCTAATCTCATTTGACCTAAATTTGTTTGCACATGGCGCAGGTAATAAGCCTGACATTAGTACATTTGTGGTTCTGTTTCATAATTTGATGCTTGGCTCCTCATACTGACTAAGCAGAAGCTCTTTCCTTGTCCTCCTTATTTTGTTAGTACCTACATGGACCACGATCAGTGGATCCTCCCCCTCCCACTGTAAGTTACTCTCCAGCCCTGAGAAGAGTCCAGAACCCCGACACCAGAAGGCAACACAGCTTTCTGAACTCTCCCTCTTTGCTGCAGAGAACAATGTCCACCCCCTCACTATACTGTCCCCTCTACAACTGCATTCAATTTTGCTCCCGCCACTTGAACGGTTTAATGTACCATGGTGCCACGGTCAGTCAGCCAATCCAAACTACAGCCCTCGCTGCAAGAACCTCAAACGTGTTTGCCAATTGCAAGGGCCGAGGATCTAGCATTGCTACCTTCTTGACCCCCTTCCCTGTCTGACTTGCAGTCACACTCTCCTTGATCAGTGACCAAAACAGGTGACCCCATCTATAGGGACTGCCTTCTGGAACAAAGTGTCTAGGTAACTTTTCCCTTCACTGATGCATCGTAGACTCTGCAGCTCGGCCGCCCGCTGAAGGATATGAGCATAGCACCTCACGCAGCAGACACTTACTACAGATGTAGTTGCCGTGGATTTCCGTGGCACCCAGAAGCTCCCACACACTGCAGCTGTGACATATCACCTGTCTGGCCATCTTTAGTGTTAATATGATAACATTTATTTTCTTTTAATTAATTTGTAGTTTCCCTTCTCACCGAACTCCATCACTTAACAAACTGCCTTTTTCACACTCTGTGCCCTCCAGCAGCAATCAATGCAAACACGCAACTCTGAGACTCCAGTGAATTTACACTCTCTGAAAACAATGATCTGTCAGCTTTACTGGAGCTCAGAAAGCAGTTTAAGCTAGCTACCTAATTAACTAGCTACAGATTCTCTTAGAGAGCTTGCACATCCCTGGTTAAAATTGTAAGAAACCTCACTTGCCTCTTAACTTAAACAGTAATTTCAATTAATTGCCAAATGTAAACACAATTAAAACTAGACTTTAAAGATTTTAAGCCTTAAAATCTACTCACTTACCAAACTCCCTTCTTTACACTCTGCGCCCTCCAGCAACATTCAATAGAGGCTAAAGGGCTGCAAAGATGAGTAAATTACCATCAATTGTTATGAAGGATATTAAGGGTTACAAAGGATTAAAAAGTATTAGAAAGGATTATAAAGGAAGCTTAAGATTTTTGAAGGATTCTGAGGGATTATAAACAATTTGAAAGATTAGAAAAGTTTCGAAAGATTCTGAAGTTTTACCATGCTGTATAAAGGCTGTAGCCATTATAAAGTGTTAAACTGTGCTATAACTATTTAAGAAGGATTATAGAGTGCCATAAAGGGTTACAGTGTGTTATGAAGTGTCTGAACGGCTATAAAGGATTAAAAAGAATTTTAAAGGATAGTAGAAGATTATAAAGGCTGACAAAATGTTACAATGGATTAGAGCATGTCATAATGCGTTACAAAGAATTGCAAAGTGTTACAAAGAATTATAAAGTGTTCTAATGTGTTCGAGATGATGATGAAGAATTCAAGCTGAAGATTCCCACTATATTTTCTATTTCAGTTGTTTTTTTATCCTCGTTGCTATGGAGACAGCTGGTAGGTGGGGCCGCTCCTGACGCGATCCCCTCGCACAGTCCCTCTGCTCCAGTGCATGAGCACGGTGGGCGGTGCTGGGGACCTCAGACCCTTGGGAAAGAGAACCCTTCCCTGCAATGTCACCAAATAATGACTGGTCCTGCACTCACTCTTTTCCTATAGCAAACCGCCCCACTCCACGCCCCTGTCAGCATGCAAAACAATATCCACCAACTACCCCGTCAGCATGTGGAAGGGGCCCGAGCAAACTACCCCATTAGCGGGAGCAACAATCCCCGGCCAACTACCCCTTCCACTTGTGAAACAGGCCCTGCCCAAATACCCCGTCACCTTGTGAACAGAGCCTGCCCTTGCTGTGACACCACTGGGGCAAGTCCGACCCGCTCTGCAATTAAAGTGACAGACCCAACCCCCGGCTGTTTGAAAAAGTGAAATAAAACGAGAATCTCTCAGAAACGGTCAGTGATTACAGTCCCTCTTATCATTGAATGAACTTAGCAATTCGTGTAAAGGGATATTGCAGCATTTTCTTCAACTGTTCTCTGAACTGAGTCTGCGTCACGGCATAAATCACAGTGGTTGTGCAGCAGCTCAGGAGCTGCAGCATGAAGGCCATTTCCCGCACAGAAGCAGGAATTGGAGTCACAGACCCAGCACGAAAGTTCATATAATGTATTTTGGTGCATATCAAAACCACCATTAACATTGCCCATAAAAGTATGAAATTGGCTGAGATAACTAACAGTAAAATGATAGATTTCCGTCGGCTCTCCATCTCTGGGTCTCTCTGGCTCTCGGCACTGCTGTGAGCCCGGAGTCTCCTGCGCCCTCTGCTGCTCACCAAAACATGTCTGATGGTGAGAATATTTAGCAGCAGAATCACCACAAATGGGACCCCCGGGGTTAGAATGTTATGGAGGAACTCGATTGCTGCCCAGACCAGAGAGAAGAGAGCATCATCTGTTATATCACAAAACCAGGGTTGGTTGTACATCATATACTGACCTGTTAACATAAAAAACCAGAAAATGTTCTTTAAACAGCTCAGCACAGTCACTGTTCCCAGAACCACAGCTGCTGTTTTCCCGGTGCAATATTTTATTTTCAACTTCTGGCAGCAAATGGCCACAAATCGATCAAAGGTGAAAGTGACGGTGAACCAGACAGAACAGTCTGTGGCTGCATAAAGCAGGACGGCGTGGATATTGTAAATGTGGATGGAATCCCGGAAATAAAACTGTTCATTGTAAACAACGGGAATGTGCCTCAGTATCAGGTCGAATATAATGACCAGTAGATCCGCTGCTGCCATGGTCACCAGATAGTGAGTGACACATTTGGAAAGACCGCACTTGCCTCGAGACAGGATGACAATCGTCACCAAGTTAACTGTGAGGAAGGGAAATAAACAGACACATTATTTATCAGGCTGGGAACAAAGTTACCAGCTTGACTGAGGACTGACTGAGATTTTCAAATGTGTTACTGTGTCCGGCAATCCTACACATGATTGACATTGAAGGAAAAACTGAGAAGGTCTGTGACAAGTTGGAAGGAAGGAGAGATTAAAAGACAAAAGGATGATGCTGAAAGTGTTGAACTCGTCGCAAATCATAATCCTGCTCATTTGGCCTTTTCTCTGCTTGGGTTGAAAATTGTTCCATCTCAAAGAACTCGCAGTCCTGACAAAGGGTCAGCGACCTAAACGATTAAGTCTATTTCTCCCTCCACAGATGCCACCGGACGTGCTGAGCATCTCCAGCACTTTCTGTTTTTATTTCAGCTTTCCAGCATCCTCTGCACTTTGGTCTTGTATAGAACGTTCAGTGCTGGATTGACTGAGGGATTCCCTTGCCTGTGACAAGCAGCACTGAATTCAATGATTTCAAAACAATGATTGGAAATGAGTCCACTGCAAATTCAATGAAACAAATAATCCTAATTATCACTAAGTTAGCTACAAAGAAGATAAACGTAACACCAGTTTGGAAATAACAGCAGCAGCTTGAAGAAGTATGGGTGACATTTGTAGATTTGTTACACACTCAGTGATGCACTCAATTACTATACCTTTGACAGAGCTTTCTGTTAGAGACAGCCGCTGAATTTAGTGGAGCCAACGAGGGTCCAAATGACAGGACAAAAAGGTGAACGAAACCCCACCACGGTCTTTTGGACAATCCCACAACTCAGTTGAACGGCACTAGGGCAATTAACTGCCCGGTGCCTGGTCCTGATCTATTTAATCAAGGAGATCCCGCCTGCTTAAACGACTTAAACAGTCACAGGACCAATAGCTCAGTACTATTGGCAATGCCACTGGAAGCAGTGGAGCTGCTGGCACTACAGCAGGCCTGTGATGACAACTATCCCTGGAGACCAGACTACAGATAAATGTGTCAGCACCACTGCGACCCATCAGGTAGCGGCGTCACTAACTATACTACACCAGACATGGGAACAGGTGAGAGTAGCAGAGTCACTGGGGCCTGTTAGTGAGTTGGGGCCATTTTTGGTACTGGGATAAAGATTACTGCTGAAGTTCAGGCCCCAGATAATGTGATGCGGTCACCAGTGTCAGTCAGGGTACAGGCAATTCTACCATTAGAGCACTAGGCCTAGGAGCAGGACAGTCGCTGGAGGCCAGGACCACTACCGGTACTGAACTTGAGAACAGGACCATCGTGGTGACCTGAACTCCAGGTAAATATGGCAAAGTCACCGGAGCCAGACAGGGAATGGCCGAATGCTCGAAACGACACCAGACCTGGAATTTGATACATCGCTGGAGCCATGGACCGTAGAAATGTGAGACAGATTTGCTGGGAACAGTTGGGGGTGGGTACTGCCATCACTAAACCAGGATTGAGGCCAAGAGTATTTCTGGAGACACGGAACCCACGTAAGTGAAGAAAGGGGGCCGGGAACCATCAGGGTGCAGGGGAACCACTGTTGGCACCAGACGAGGCCCGTTACCAGGACTATAGCTGGAATCTCGACTTCAGTTAAGTGACGCAGGATCAGCAGCGACAGTCAGGAATAGGAGGCCACTGGCCATATTGGACCAGCTCTAGGAGAAAATCCAGAAAAGGAGCGACAGACTTCGGTTGAGTACCGCAGCATCTCCAGGGCTATACAGGGTTTAGGGCATAAAAGCAAGAAATGCTGGTCTGGCAGCATCTGTGCAGAGAGAAGAAGAGTTAACGTTTCAGGTTAGGGACACTTCTTCAGAATTGGGATTGGGACCACTGCAGGCGCTAAACCAAGCCTGGGACCAGGACTATAGCTGCAGAACCAGACCATTGATACGTGTGGTGGTGTCACTGGGGCCTGTTCGGCGTTGGAGCCATTGCCATTACTGCAGCAGGCCTGGAACCAAGATCATTTCTGGGCATATGAATCCCCGAGAAATGTTGTAGGGATGCCAAAAAGCAACCGCCGAGCAGCAGCCACTGACGATGCTACATCAGCCCTCAGAACCAGGTCTATCACTGGAGTCCCAAACAGCAGGTGTGGCGTGTCACCTGGATCAGTGTGGGAGTGGGACCCATTACTGATTCGACACCAGGCCTGGAGGCAGGAACATTGCTGCAGACCTGGACCTCAGCTAAGTATGGCGGGTTCGCTGGGGCCAGTCACTGAACGGCATTACTGATGTTACTGAACCAGGCCTGGGACCAGGCCATCACTGGAGCCGCAGTTACTATGACTTTGCATTGTGATTACCAGAGCCAATCTGGGATAGGCGGCCGCTGCCGGTACGACACCAGGTCTTGGAGCATCCATTTGTCTGGAGACCCAGTACCAGGTAAGGGTGGCGGGGATGGCGGGAACGACAGGAAGCAGGCCCTATTTCTTGTACTACACCAAGCCAGGTACCAGACCCATCGCTGGATCCCCAGACAAGTAGTGTGGTCAGTCACTGAGGGAGCGGGGCCACAGTCAGTACTACACCAGGACTTGGACCAGGTCAATGGCTGGAGACTCAGATGCCTCTTAAGTATGATGCTGTTCCGTTGACATTCAGGGTGCATTGCGTGTACTACACCTGATCTGGAACCATAACCATCGCTGGACACCCGGATCTCCAATGATTGCAGCAGGGTCAGCGAGCACAGATAGGGAAGGCTAGCCCTTGCCATTAATTAAGAGATGTCCTTCTTTTTCTTTCATTAAATAAAGCTTAGAGTTTAAAACGTACAAGCATTTCAAAACAAATCAAAAATAAATTCCATATTCTACAACAAGCATCGCATTGATTTTTGTAAGAAATTTGACAAGGTCTCACATGGCACACTGATCAGTGAAATGAACGCCAACGGGATTCAGGAGAATGCCGCACGTTGGATCCATAAGTGGCTCAGAGATAGGAAACAAAGGCTAGACTTTGACGGTTGTTGTTGATAATGGAAAGCTGATTGCAGTGGCATTCCACAGGGCTCAGTGTTGGGACCTTTGCTGTTTGCGGTATATATTAATGATTTGGAATTAAATGATTGGGAAATTTGCCGATGGCACAAGAATTGGGAGTCGATAGTGGAGAGGATAGTCATAGACTCCTGAAAGATATCAGTGGTTTGGTTGAGTGGGCAGAAAAGTGGCATATGGAATTAAACCCAGATAAGTGTGAGTAATGCATTTGGGGAGGGCAAATAAAGCAAGAAAATATATAATAAACGTGAGGATATTGAGAGGATTAGAAGAGGTGAGAGACGTGGCAGGTCGCTGATGGTGTAGATAGATCGGTAGATCGAGTGGTGAAGTAGGCACATGGAATGATTTCCTTCATTGGTCAGGTATAGAATACAACAACAGGGATATAATGCTCCCACAGTATAAAAGACTGGTTAAGTCACAGCTGGAGTACTCCATACTGTTCTGGTCACCACATGGCAGAAAGGACATAATTGCTCTGGAAGATGTACAGAGGAGATTTACAAGAATGTTGCCAGATCTTGAAAGTTTGAGGTATGAGGAAAGATTAGATAGGCTAGGTTTGTTTTCTTTAGAATAGAGAAGGCTGTGGGGTGAATTAATTGACGTGTGCATAATGATGAGGGGCCTAGATAGAGCAGACAGGAAGGACCTGGTTCCGCTAGTGGAGAGGTCAATTACCAGGGGAACAGATTTAAGTTGATTGGTAGAAGGATTAGTGTGGACATGAGGAACGATTTTCACCCAGAGGGTGGTAGTTGTCTAGATTTCACTGCCAGGAACGGTAGTGGAGGCAGAAAGCATCAATTCTTTTAAAAGGTACGTGGACAAGCATCTGAAGTGCTGGAACGTGCAAGGCTATGGACCAGGTGATGGAAGGTGGGCTTAGATTGGGCGGCTAGTTTTTTTTTTGGGCAGGCACAAACACAATGGGCTGACTTGCCTCCTTCGGTGCTGTAATTTTTCGATGGTTCTTTGCCAGACACCTCTAGGACGAAGGAAAATGTCTTTGTACAGGCGGTGGAGGCAGAGTGTTGAATATTATTCAAGGCGAGGTGGATAGATTACTGTTAGATGAGGAACTCAACTGTTATCGGGGTCGATGAGATTGTGGAATTCGAGACAGAAACAGATCATCCCTGATCTTATTGAATAATGGAGCAGGCTCGAGGAGCCGCTTGGTCTAGTTCTATTGTTAATTCTATTCCTGTGATGGAGCGTATCTGATGTCCCCTCTTACTCTTACACTTGCTGAATGGGTGAGCCATTGGTGTAAGAAAAAAGTTATCCTATTTGTACTGGAGTGTTGTCAGGAACTTTCTCACAACTTGTCTGGGTTAAAGGGATCCAGATAATATCCTCCTCCTCCTCCACTGCATGAGTGGGCTTCCGATTTCTGTGTTGCCATGATGGCAATGATATGAAGGGTGCATCAGAAAACCACAAAGTTATGCACCTGTTCCAGCGTGTACTGGAGTGCTCGCCCTGGGAGGTTCACGCATTGGAAGCAGTGCTTCATCACGCCGATTGTTTGCTCCACGATGGATCTGTTGGCTCCATTTTTAACGTTCAAGATGTGTTATTTTTGCATGGTTGGTTGGTGACAAAAGGGTGGGTGTATGGGCGAGGAGAATTCATTAGCTATGGATCGAGTTGGTGGTCTTTGTCTCTGGAAAACCACATTTTGGTTCTCCTTGGAGGGTCGAAGACGTTGGGAATACCCACTGCTTCGAATGAAGGTATCATGGCTGCTTCCAGACTAGTGGACATTCACCGAAATGATATATTGTGCATGGTCACACGGCAGCTGTACAATAATGGAGTGAGAGTTCTTTCAGATCCTTTACCTTTCCCCATCGACATGCGAGGCTCCACAGAGCCACGTACACCATTGGGAATCCCGCTGTCCTGGCAAAGCCCTGGGACCTCACATCGTGCTGCTCCCTGCAGAGGGAGAAAACAATATATTCGCCTCACCCAGTATTAGATGACATCTGTCATCTCCCGGACGCAACGATGAACAGTATACAGTGAAACACTGGATACGTTGCCGGCTCCTGCCTGCTTAGCTCCGGGTGCAGAGAAGTTCAATGAAACTGTAACAGTAAAGGCCACTGGCTGCGCCATCCTTGCCCTGGTACGCATCTCCTGGTCGTTTTGCAGAAGGTGAAACAGCTCTGTGACTACCTCCTTATTGAATCAAAGAGAATTGATGAATGCTTAAAGGGGGACAACTTGTAGGAATATGGGAAGCGGATAGGGGAATGGGATTAATTGGAGGGGGAGGCCATGTATAGATTCAAACACAAGACTAAGAGTATTAAAACTGAGGTTCTGCTGGATGGGGAACCATTGTAGTTCAGTCAGCACAGGAGCGACTGTCGATTGGGATTTGTTGTGAGCTGGGATACGGGCAGTACATTGTTAGGTGGGCTGTAATTTATGAAGGTAGTATCTGGGAGGGTGCACAGGGAAGCATTGGGAATCTGTATTAAGCAAATGTTTGGATTATGATTTGTGCAGCAGACAGGTTTATACAGAGGTGGAAACGGGTGATATTAGGCAGGTGGTAGTAGATATAATGGGTACTGAAGAGGATATAGGATCAGAACTCAGTTGCGGGTCATAGAGATCGTCGAGGTTGTGAACAGTCTGTTTCAGCGTCAGTCATTGGTCCAGTGGGGGGATGGCGACAGTAGATAGGGAAAGGAATTTGTGATGTTGACCAAAGCCACTGTGCTAAATGGGATAGATATAGAACAGATAGAGAAATGCAAAAGTGGGCATACATGAGGCGCCGTGGGCCAGCAACAGGAGCAGAATTGTACTCAACCGCAATCTATAACCTCATGGTCCGGCGTATCCCCCAGTCTGCAATTACCATCAAGCCAGAAGACTGGTTCAATGAAGAGTGCAGGAGAGCATGACAGGAGCAGCACGAGGCGTACCTCAAAATGAGGTATCAACCTCGTGAAGCTGCAACACATGACTTCTTGCGTGCCAAACTGTGTAAGCAGCATGCGATAGACAGACATAAGTAGTCCTATAACCAGCGGATCAGATCTAAGCTCTATAGTCCTGCCACATTAAGCCGTGACTGGTGTTGGACAATTAAACAACTAACTGGAGGAGGTGGCTCCACAAATATCCCGATCCTCAATGATGGGGGAGCCCAGCACATCAGTGTGAAAGATAAGGCTGACGCATTTGCAACAATCTTCAGCCAGAAATGCCGAGTTAATCATCCATCTTGGCCTCCTCCTGATCTCCCCAGCGTCACAACTGCCAGAATTCAGCCAATTCACTCCACACGATATCAAGAAGTAACTGAAGGTACTGGATACTGCAAAGGCTATCGGCCCTGACAATATTCTGGCAATTGTACTGAACACCTGGGCTCCAGAACTTGCTGCACCCCTAGCCAAGCTGTTCCAGTACAGCTACAAAATTGGCATCTACCCGGCAATGTGGAAAATTGCTCAAATATGTCATGTACGCAAAAAGCAGGACAAGTCCACCCGGTCAATTACCACACCATCAGTCTACTCTCAACAATCAGTAAAGTGATAGATGCTGTCGTCAAAGGTGCCATCAAGCAGTACTTGCTTAGCAATAATCTGATCAGTGACGCTCTGTTTGGCTTACACCAGAGCCACTCAGCTCTTTATCTCTTCACAGCCTTGGTTCAAACATGGACTCAAGAGCTGAACTCAACAGAGTGAGGTGAGAGTGACTTCTCTTGACAACAAGGCAGCATTGGTCCGAGTATGGCATCAAGGTGTCCTCGCAAAACTGAAGTCATTGGGAATCAGAGAAAAAAAAATATCCGCTGGTTGGAGACATAGCCAGCACAAAGGACGATGGTTATGGTTGTTGGAGGTCAATCATCTCAGCTCCAGGACATCACTGCAAGAGTTCTTCAGTATAGTGTCCTGGGCAAAACTGTCATCAGCTGCTTCATCAATGACCATCCTTCAATCATAAGGTCAGAAGTGGGGATGTCTGATGATGATTGCACAATGTGCAGCACCACTCGCGACTTTTCAGATACTGAAACAGTCCATAGAGAAATGCAGCAAGACCCGGATAATATCGATTCTTGGGCTGATAAGTGGCAAGTAACATTCACGCCATCCAAGTGCCAGGCAATGCCCATATCCAACAAGAGAGTATCTAACCATTTCTTCCTGACATTCAATGGCATGACAATCGATGAATCCCCCACCATCAACATCCTAGGGGCTACCATTGAGCAGAACCTGAACCGGATTAGTCACATAAATATCGTGGCTACAGGAACAGGTCGGAGGCTAGGAACCTGCGCCGAGTAACTCAATCTCCTGACTCCCAAAACCTGTCCTTCATCTACAAGGCACAAGTCAGAGTGTGATGGCGTGCTCTCCGATTACTGGATGGGTGCAGATCCGACAACACTCAAGAAGCTCGACACCATCCCGGACAAAGCCGCCCTCTTGAATGGCACCCCATCCACTGCCATTCATTCCCTCCACCACCGACACTCAGTGGCAGCAGTGTGTACCATCTACAAGATGCACTGCAGCAATGTACCAAGACTTCTTAGACAGAACCTTCTAAAACTACGACCTCTACCAACTAGAAGGAGAAGGGCAGCACTTGCATGGAAACACCACCACCTGAAATTTCCCCTCCAAGTCACGCACCGTCCTGACTTGGAACTATATCTCCATTCCATCACTGTCGCTGGATCAAAATTCTGGAATCTCCCTTGCTAACAGCACTGTGGATGTACTTACCTCACAAAGACTGCAGCGGTTCAGCAAGATAGCTCACAACTACCTTCGCAAGGGCAATATGGGATGGGTAATAAATGCTGGCCTCGCCAGCGACGCCCACATCCCATGGATGAATAAATAAAAAAACAAAATAAATACAAAGCTTAGATGAGAAGAACAGTAATTCCATGAAATGTGGTCTGCACATATAATGAATCAGTTTTAAAGGGCTAATAGCTGCATATAGAATATTAACAGAGACACCAACAGTAGTAAAGATGAGAGTATATTAAAACAGTATATTAGAAGTACAGTTAGCAATGTTTCTTAGAGTTAAGAGCCATATGCAGAGACTTATCAGGAATAACAACAACAAGGAGGGCAGAGTAAATGGCAGGAGAAGTAATACAGTTAAACATGGTTTATAAAATCAATAGCTGGATAGAGAAGCTTACCAGGGACAGCAACAATAGCCAGGATGGGGTAATAAAAGTATTGAATAATCGCAAGTGCGAGCATAATCCGCCAGTCCAGAGATAGCTGATCATAATATGCAGAAAGATAGACAAACTCCCAGGAGAAACTCCTATCCATTGTTGCAGCATTCCGATCTATTGTTCTCAGATTATGGCCCATTGTTGTAATATTCCAATCTATTGTTCTCAGATTCTGACCCATGGTTGTCGCACTAAAATCTATTGTTCTCAGATTCCAATGTATTCCCTCCCTCTCTGTGATGCCGCTGAACGCTATTAGTGCAGAGGCGATGTTCCCTCTGACATGCTGGGGTAACACATGGAAAGGTGTCCCTTATTAATAGAAGAGGTAAAATTTCCAGTTACACAATTTGGGTCCACGGAGACTGACATTAATCACAGTCACTGAACAAACAGGTGCAGTTAACTCCTTCCAATCCAGCACAGTTTGTACCACAATAAAGTGGGCGTGGTGCTGGAGGGCTGGGGGTTGCAAATGTTAAGCCCTGTTTAGCAAAAAAGTAGCGATAGGATACACCATGTAATTACAGCCCCATTCGGCAAACCTCGTGAAATGTTGGGGAAATTCTTCGCGTCTATAATCTGGGACTATATAATTGCGGTTTACTAAAAGCATGAGATTGTAAATGAGAAGCAACACAGATCTGTTCATGGTAAATCATGTCTGTCAATGGCGGTGTAGTCGTTTGCTGTCGCATTGGAGAGAGTTGATGTGGATTGCACTGTTTATGCTTTTCATATGGACTATGAAAAGCCGTGGAATCAAGTAACATTTAATAAACTCATTGGGAAGTCTGAACCTCGTGGATTAAAGAGGCAGTGAGGGTATGGAGATGATATTGGCTGAGGAACATAATACAGAGAGAAGCGGTGAACATTTGTTGTTCAGACACTCGAGGGGTGAGTAGAGAGCCTAAGCATCAGTATTAGAAGCACTGCATAGACTGATATCGAACGGGTATAATTTAAAATTCCTCAGACGATAGAGAATCAGGAATACAAAAGAAAATGTGAATGAAATGTGGTAAGAAAGAGGATGAGGTCCTGAAAGCAGATTTTTAGGGAGCGAGGAAGGATATGAACAGGCAGGACCTCAAAATAAGTAATCTCAGTATTACTCCCAGTCCCACGTGCAAGTAAGCATAATAATTGAAGAATCCAACTATTGAACACGTGGTTGGAGAACTTGTATAGAAGGGAGGACATCAGATTTCTGAGACATTAGGTGTGCTCCTGGAGCAGATGGGACCAGTACCTTGTACCTGCACAAGGTTGCATCTTAGCAGGACTGGGACGATTATCCTGGCAGGGAGATTTGTTAGTGCTGTTGGGAAGGGTTTAATTTAAATTGTCAGGTGGATGCGAACGTGAGAGAGAGCTCAGGGAAGGAGAACTGGTAACTTGACTGGGATTGGGAAACAGGAGCAAGTATCAGAGAGGAATACCAAGGAGCACAGAATACTGGGGGAGATAGATAGCACAAGAGTAGAGAATAATACATTATTAGGTGGGTTAGAGTAAGGGACACAGTAATAAAGTCTGAATCAGGTTTAATGTGCACGTATGTGAATCCCCGGAGTGTAATTAATAAGCCTGGTTAGGTACAGGCGCAGATATATTTTTGGAAATATGATGTTGTTGCTGTAACAGAGACCTGGCTCAATTATGGGCAGGACAGGGTGATAAATATAACCTGATACAAGGTGTTCAGTAAAGGTAGGAAAGGGATAAAAGAGGCCGGAGTAGTGGTATTGATTAAGGTGGGCATTGTAGTGCTGGAGAAAAAGGATGTCCTAGAGGGGTCGAGGGCAGAATCAATTTGGCTGGAGCTCTGGCACAAAATAGGTTCAATTATATTGCTCAGTGACTTCTACAGGCCACCAGTTAGTAGGAAGGAGGTGGAGGAACAAAACTCCAAGGAAATTACAGAGAAGTGCAAAAATTATAGGGTAGTTTTAATGGGGGACTTTAATTAACCAACATAGACTGGGAGAACAGTAGTGTCAAGGGCAATGAGGAGCAAGAGTTCCCGGATTGTGTTGATGAAAATTTTCTTCAACAGTATGTTGCTAGTCCAACAAGAAAGGATCACTGCTGGACCTGGTTCTTGGGAATGAGTGGACCAAGCGGATCAAGTGTCAGTAAGAGAGCATTCAGAAGATAGTGATCATTGTATCATAATGGTTAGGCTGACTATAGAAAAGGACAAAGAGCAATCCAGGGTAAGAATAACTAATTGGGGGAAGGCCAATTTCAATGGGGTAAGAATGAAGCTGAGGCAAATAAATTGGAGTCCAAACCTGGCAGGAAAACCGATGCATCAACAATGGGCTAACGTGGATGAAGAAATAGTTCAGACACAGTCAAGGTGTCTTCCGTCGAGGGGGAAAATTAGGGCAAACAAACCCAGAGCTCCTTGGATGACAAAAGAGGTAGAGATTAAGAGAAAGAAGAGAAGGGTGTTTGTGACAAATGCCAGGTAGAAAACAATATTGAGAACCAGGCCGAATATAAAAGGTCCACAGGAGAAGTCGAAAAGTAATGAAGAGAAGCAAAGAGATAGCATGAAAAGAGGCTGACAGCTAGCATTATAGGAAATGTCCACGTTTTCTATAGTCAACGGGTGGTGAAAGGAGGAGTGGTGCCATTTACTGACCAGAAAGGGGATTTATACATGGAAGCAGAGGGCACAGCTAAAGTATTAAATGAATTCTTTGCATCTGTCTTTACCAAGGAAGAAGATGCAACCAAGGCAGTGTTGAAAGAGGAAACAGGTCAGACACTATAGGGGTTTAAAATTGATAAAGAGGAAGTATTAGATAAGCTGTCTGTACTTAAAGTGGCTAATACACCAAAGCCGGATGAAGTGCATCCGAGGATACTGAGGGAAGTGAGCGTGGAAATCGTAGAGGCACTTGCCATAATTTTTCAGTCTTCCTTAGACTCTGGGGTGCTGCCAGATGATTGAAGAATTGTAAATGTTGCAGCTTGTTCAGAAAAGGGTGTAAAGATAAGTCGAGCAACAGCAGAATATCGGTTTAACTTTAGTGGTGGGAAAACTTCTTGAAAAATATTTTGGAACAAAACCAATAGTCACATGGACAAATGCGAGTTAACTAAGGAAATCCAGCAAGGATTTCTTCAAGGGAAATCATGTTTAACCAACTTGCTGGAGTTGTTTTTGCGGAGGGAACAGAGCGAGTTGATGAGGACAATGATGTTGATGTGGTGTACATGCACGTTCCAAAGGCATTTGATACAGTGCCACATTAAATGAATTGTGAGAAAACTGTATCTCATAGAATAACAAGGTTGGTAGCAATATGGATGCAAAATTGGCTGAGTAACAGCAAGCAAGTGGATAATGGATGTTATTCGGGCTGATTCCTGGTATGAAGGGGTTGACTTATCAAGAAGGGCCAGAAATGTTAGGCCGTTATTCATTACTGTTTAGAAGGATGAGGGGTGATCTTATTGAAACGTACTAGATTCTGAGGGGGCTTGACAGGGTAGATGTTGAGAAGATGGTTCCACTAGCGGGGGAATCTCAAACCAGGGGACATAGTTACAGAATAAGGGGACAATCATTTAAAACTGAGATGCGAAGAAATGTCTTCGATCAGAGGGTAGTGAACGCCTGGAATTGTTGTGGAAGCTAGATCATTACAAATATGTAAAGAGGAGGTAGATAGATTTATTGAAATATCGGGAAGTTGAGGGCGAAGAGGAGCTGGCACAAAAGAGGAGCTGAGGTCTGGGGTAGGTCAGCCACGAACTTATTGAATGGTGGGGTAAGCTTGAGGGCCTAAATGGGCTATTTCTGCTCCTATGTTTATGTTCTTATATAAATATTTTCCTATAGTCTACAGGCAGGTGAGGTCGAAGTTTCAAAATGTCTGCTTTTTGTCCAACTCACTGGTTTCTAAAATTCCAAAGTGAAAACAAAAAGCCGTCAATAGACGATCACGTGACCAGGCACAGTGTCTCCACTGTCATTCAAAATGAGTTTTTGAGGAGGTCAATCCCCGCCCCGCCCCCCCCCCCCCCACCTCCCCCCCCCCCCCCTCCACCCGGCCCGGTTGACTTCTTTGTAACTGCTTGCTGTCCTATTATTGTGTACAAAGCCATCATCCAAAATGTGCAGCTATTTGTAAGTCCACTGAAAATCGTTTTTCTCCTCCTTTTTTGACACACCGAAGTCGAGGATTTTAGAACAAAAATAACACTTTATTTTTAGCAGAGTTCTGTTCATGAATGGTCACAGATAAAGAGGGCAGCCACATCACAGAGAGCAATAGATCAGTCCTGAGAGAGACACCATAACATTTGGCGTGCAATTAATGGTGTGTAATTAATGAATAGACACAATTGTAGAGCACAGCCACAATGAAGGGTGTAGTAGAGAGGCCCTGAAATAGACACCCTAACAGCTGGAATTCAGTAACTAAATGGACACAGTTGAAGAGTATAACCACATCACATAGTGTAATGGAATAGATCTGACAGTGGCGCTCTAGCCTTTTAAATTTACTTGATGAATTATCATGGTTGAATTAGACAGCCACATCCCAGAGTGCAGTAGATCAGTTCAGAGAGGGACACTCTAACATTTTTACTATAATTACTGAACGAAAGCAGGCAGAGGGCAGCCACATCGCAGAGGGCAGTGGAGCATTTTTGAGAGAGTACTCTCACATTTGTAGTTTAATTGCTGACAGACCACAGTCAAAGAGGACACCCACATCCACAGTGCAGTAGAAAAGCACGGAGGGGGACCCTCTAATATGTTCAAATTAATTGCCCAATGAACAGAGTTAAAGAGGGTAGCCACATCCAAAATTGCAGTCGATCAGTCCGGAAAGAGACACTCCAACTTTTGGAATTTAATTATGGAGTGATCACAGTTGCAGAGAGGAGCGACATTTCATAGTATAGTAGAACAGCCATGAAAGAGACACTTTACCATTTGAAATTTCATTACTGAATTGTAAATGTTAAAGAGGACAGACACATCCCAGAGTGCAGTAGATCTGTTCTGAGGGAGGCATTCTAATATTAGGAGACTAATTACCGAATACAAGCAGGTACAGAGGAGAACCACATAGACTCATAGAGTTATAGGGTTAGAGAGCACAGTAACAGGAATTTCGGCCCATCGTGTCTGTGCTGGCCATGAAGCACCCATTGTGATCCCATTTTCCAGCCTTTTACGACACAGTTGAGGGAGGGGCAGTACCAGCAGCTCAATATTTCAGCGTGCAGGATCTTCAGCCATGACAGGGGAAGAAACAAAAGAGGTTGTGGCATTGCACTGTAGATCAAGGAGTCAATTACTGCAGTAGGGAGGGATGAGACCTTGGAAGGTTCTTCAAATGAGGCCAAAAGGGTAGAACTTAAAAACGAAAAGGGGCAATCATTTGGCTGGGAATGTACTGCAGGCCTCCAAACAGGGAGGGAGAGATAGAGGAGCAAATATATAGGCAAATCCCAGAGATGTGTAAAAATAATCAGGTATTATTTGTTGGGGATTTCAACTTACCTAATATTAACTGGGATAGTCTTCGTGTAAAAAGGTTTAAAGGGGGCAGAATTCTTAAAATGGTTACAGGAGATCTTTTTTCAGCCAGTACGTAGAAAGTCCTACAAGGGAAGGGGCAATACTGGACCTAATCCTAGGGGATAAAGCCGGGCAAGTGGTAGAAGTGTAGTGTTGGTGGGAGGGGGTGTGGGGGTGGGTTGGGGGGGGGGGTGGTTGTGTCGGGGGGCACTTCGGGGATAATGAACTTAACTCTGTAAGATTTAAGGTAGTTATGGAAATGGACAAAGCCGGGCCGGAAATCAAGGGACTGAATTGGGGGAAGGTCGATTTCCAAATGGTAAAACAGTATCTGGCCAGACTGGACTGGGAGCAACTACCTGTAGGAATGTTTACATCAGACCAGTGGGAGTCATTCAAAGAGGAATTAGTGAGGGATCTAAGCCAACGTGAACCCGTTAAAGCGAAGGGAAGGACGAACAAGTCCAAGGACCCCTAGATGTCAAGGTAGATAGATAATTGGATCTGCGAAATAAAGGAGGCTTATGGCACATTCGGAGCACTGAAAACAGCGGAGGCATTAGAGGAGTATAGAATGTGCAGACGGGTAACAAAAAAAAGTTGTTAGGACAGCGAAGAGGGGACATGCAAAACAATGGAAAACAAGATAAAGGACAATCCTAAAGCGTTTTATAAGTGTATTAAGGGCAAGTGGATTACCAGGGAAAGAGTGGGACCCATTAGGGACCAATTTGGCAATCTGTGTGCGGAGACAGAGGATATAGGTGAGGTTTTAAATGGTTATTTTTCATCTGTGTTCACTATGGAGAAGGACGATGTAGGGAAAGGGGATTGTAAAATATTCGAACAAATTAGTATTGGAAGGAAGCAGGGATTAGCTGGTTTAGCGGGCTTAAAAGTGGATACAGTCCTAGACCCAGATGAGATCTATCCCAGGCTGTTATGTGAGGCAAGGGATGAGATAACAGGGACTCTGACACATATTTTCATATCCTCTCTGGCCACAGGAGAGGCACCAGATAATACAGCGTTGCATTATTCGCTGCTGCCTTAACAGGTCTATATTTGATCTGCCTTCCGGGCTGACATAGCTTCTCTTCTATATTTGACTACGCATCACCCTCTACTCTACCTCCAGCCTATATCCCATCCTCCTGTCAAATTAGATTAACCGCTCACCACCCCCACCCACACCCGTACCAACAGCATGAGCAAATCTCTCAGCAAGAATGTTGGTTCCATTCTGGTTCAGGTACAACACATCCAACCTGCACAGGTCCCACATTTGGCAGAAACAGACCCAGTAATCCAGGAATCTAAAACTCTCCCTCCTGCACCATCTTTTCAGCCTCGCATTCATATGCCCCTATCCTCCTATTCGTACCCTCACTAGCACGTGGCACGGGGAGTATTCCAGAGATTACAAGCTTTGTGGTCCTGCTTTTTAATCTGCTACCTAGCTCTCCAAATTCTTGTTGCAGGACCTCATCCTTCTTTCGACCGATGTCGTTGGTACCAATGCGAACCACGACCTCGGACTGTTCACCATCCCCCTTCAGAATGTCCTGCAGCCACTCCATATCCATGAGTGTAGAAGAACAGCCCTGAAACAGACACACAAATAGTTGGAATTTACTTACTGAATGGCCGTGTATACCGTGGAGAGCCACATCACCAAGTTCTGTCGATCAGCTCTGAGAAATAAACTAACATGTGGATTTTACATAATTAAAGGACACAGTTAACGTGCACAGCCACATCCCACACATAATCTACCTCTCAAGAATTGCCTTCACAGCCATCAACTAAGGTACAACAAGAGAAGACATCCCACTTAAATGGATTGTTTGCTGCTTGTCCATCACCTTTCTTAGATAGAAAGATGCTAACCATTATAAAGGATGCAATATCTAGATATTAAGAAAATAATGATATGATTGGGAAAAGTCAGCATGCGGTTATGAACGGGAAATCATGTTTGTCATACCTGTTGGAGTTTCACGAGGATGTTGCTTGTAAGATTGATAAAGGAGAATTAGTTGATGTGGTGTATATTGGATTTTCAGTCACTGTTTGATAAGGTCCCACACAGCAGGTGAGGTAATAAAATTAGAACATATGGGATTGGGATAATATACTGCAATGGACTGAGAATTGGTGAACAGACAGAAACGGAGAGTAAGAATAAATGGTTCATTCCCAGGATGGCAGGTTGTAACTAGTTCTGTATCACAAGAATCAATTCTGGTGCCACAGCTATTCATAGTCTATAAAAAATAATTCGGATATGGTGACCAAATGTAATATCTAAGAAATTGATGACACAAAACTAGTTGGAAATGTAAGTTATGAGGATGATAGAAGGAGACCTCAAGGAAACTTGGACAGGCGAAGTGAAAGGACAAGAACTGGACAAATTTAATATAATATGAGCGCGTGTATTTGTCCTCTTTGATAGAAAAAACAGAAAGGTAGAGTATTTCCTAAAAGGTGAGAGGTTGGAAAATGTTGATGTCCAAAGGGAACTGGGTGTTGTTGTTCAGGAGTTAGTAAAAGCTAGCATGCGGATGTCGCAAGCAATTAATGAGGCAAATGGCACATTGACCTTCATCACAAAAGGGTTTTGAGTACAAGAGCAAATATCAAAGATAGGGCGGCACAGTGGCGCAGTGGTTAGCACCGCAGCCTCACAGCTCCAGCGACCCGGGTTCAATTCTGGGTACTGCCTGTGTGGAGTTTGCAAGTTCTCCCTGTGTCTGCGTGGGTTTTCTCCGGGTGCTCCGGTTTCCTCCCACATGCCAAAGACTTGCAGGTTGATAGGTTAATTGGCCATTATAAATTGCCCCTTGTATAGGTAGGTGGTAGGGAAATATAGGGACAGGTGGGGACGTGGTAGGGATATAGGATTAGTATAAATGGGTGGTTGATGGTCGGTACAGACTCGGTGGGCCGAAGGGCCTGTTTCAGTGCTGTATCTCTAAAACTAAAAAAGAAAAAAACTAAAAATTGTTGGTAAGACTCAGCAGGTCTGTGGAGAGCGAAGCAAAGCTAACATTTCAGGTCTGTGACCTTTCATCAGAAATGGTAAAGGTTAGAAAATAATTCACATTTCATTTTTTAACCATGTGCCTGCTTTTCATGTAGTCAGAGCTGCTCAGTATTCTGCTATTAACACTCTCTCTGGACTAATGCTTTGTCTTTCACCACAAGCACTAAGACACTCTTTGCCTTTGTCCCAGGACTGCTTTGTTATTTAATCTCTCCTACCCTCTGTCCTATCAAACACCTTCACCTTTGTTCTTCCACCCACCGCAATCCCGTGCACTTGCTTGCAACCTAATTCTTTTCGAACCTTTGCCAGTTCTGATGAAAGGTCACAGACCTGTAAAGTTAACTTTGCTTCTCTCTTCACAGATGCTGCCAGACCTGCTGAGTATTGCCAGCACTTGTTGTTTTTATGTTAGATTTTCAGAAACTGCAGTATTTTGCTTTTATTTTAGTGTTTAATTCACAGCCACCTCTTTTCCAGGAATGCCTACGTTGAAGAGCTTCTGCTCTTCTCTCCGGTGGATTTCCGTTTGTCACTTTTACCTTGTTCACCTTCATTGTGTTCTATTTCACTCCTGGTATTTGATAAGTTCTCGACCAAAACACGTTTTCACAACCACATCTCCTTCCTCAGTGATTGTCTCCGGTTCAGAAGTATTCCACGTGTATTCCAACTGAAGTTTCATCCTTCATGTTTTGAATCCACCGAAGAGTACAGCTATCTGTGATAAATACAGCATTCCTCGGACTGCTGTGCTTGCCGCATCCTGAGTTCCACAAGCAGTGCTATGTGCTGCCACATGTGCACACTGGACCTCTCTCTCTCTCCTGAAGCACCACCTCACCTTTTCTCAAAGCTGTTCTATTCCACCGTTTCATTTCATCCTTCATCGTATCCGACGCATTAACAAAAACTTGTTTTCTTCCTTTCAGGTGGAAGCTCCAACAGCTAATGGGGACTAATGCACCTCCAGATCCTTCTTCCCCTACACTCCCCTCTGACCACACCCTTTTTGATCTGACCCCTTGCCATGTATTCACTGTACCCTCTGACCTTCCTCTCCGTAACGCTGAACCTTCTGCAGTCCGGAAAGGTCTCTGCTCTGTCCTCCGACGCCCCTATCTCAATGAATTTCTCGCTTGACATGTCTTTGAGTTCTTCTTCCATCGCCTTCGCCTCTGGGCTCACTTCTTTGACCAGGAGTCTTCCCCCTCCCCACCCCACCACCGACCAGCAGACCCTTTCACATGCCTCCAGCATTTTCCCTCCTCCTGGACACCTCCATCCGACCTCTTACCCGCTCTTGATCTTTTTTTGAATAATATCGGCTAGACATTGACCATCTCAATTTCTCGATGCCCTCCCTCCCTCACTCACTCTAACCCGTCCTCCTCTGAACTTGCTGCACTCCGTTCTCTCACGTCTCACCCCGACATTGTCATCAAAACTGCAGACAAGGGTGGTGCTGTTGATGTATGGCGCACCGACCTCTTCCTTGCAGAGGCTCAGTGCCAACTTTCAGACTGGTATTTCTTCCCACTTCCTCCTGGACCATGACCCCACCACTGAACATCGAGCTACTGTCCACAGTACTGTCCATAGGACTGTCACTGGCCTCATCGCCTCAGGAGATCTTTCCTCTACAGCTTCTGACCTCATAGTCCTGCAACCCTGGACAACCCTCTTCTACCTCCTTCCTAATTTCCAACAACAGGACTGTCCCAGCAGAGACATTGTTTCAGCCTGTTCCTGCCCCACTGAACTTATTTCATCCTATCTTGACTCTATCTTTTCTCCCCAGATCCAGTCGATTCCAACCTGCATCCGTGACCCTTCTGATGCACTACATCAGTTTGGCAATTTCCAGTTTCCTGGCCCAAACCGCCTGCTCTTCACTATGGACGTCCATTATTTTCTACACCTCCATCCCCCACCAGGACGGTTTGAGGGCCCTCTGCTTCTTCCTTGAACAGTGGTCCAACCAGTCTCCATCAGCCACCACCCTCCTCCGCTTGGCTGAACTTGTTCTCCCATCGATCAACTTCTCCTTCAACTCCTCTCATTTTCTTCAAGTAAAAGGTGTTGCTATGGTTAACCGCATGGCTCCCAGTTATGTGTGTCTTTTTGTGGAGAGTGTCGAACATTCCTTTTTTCCAGTCCTAATCAGGATTCCTCCGCCAACTCTTTTTCTGGTAAATTGATGACTGTATCGTTGCCGTTTCCTGCTTCCGCCCCGAACTGCAAAACTTCATCAACTTTGCTTCCAATTTCCGCCCTTCTTTCACCTTTACATGACCCATCTACGACACCTCCATTCCCTTCCTCGACCTCTCTGTCTCCATCTCTGGGAATAGACTGCCTACTAATATTCATTATAAGCCCACCGAACCATAGCCACATCGTCTACACGTCTTTACAAGCTGCCTCCTGCAAAGATTTAATTCCATTTCCGAGCTTCTCTGGATCTGGAACAGCAGCTCTGGTGATTCAACCTTCCACGATCGTGCTTCTCATATACCTTGTTTTTTCCTCAGCAGAGGATTCCACCCCACCACCCCGCCTCCCCCTGCCTTTGATTGACAAGGCCGTCAACCATGTCCAGCACATTTCCCACACCTCTACCCTCACCCCTTCTTCTCCCTCTCAGAACCACGACAGTGTTTCCCTTGTCCTCACTTACCACCCCACCAGCCTCCACATATGAAGGGTCACCCTGCACCATTTCCATCATGCCACGACATCATGGCATGATTCCACGACCAATCACAACATCCCCCCTCCCCTGTCAATATTTCTAAGGGATCATTCCCTCTGCGAGACCCTGGTCCACTCCTTCATTACTCCCACCACCTCGTCCCCTTCCCACGGCATCTTCCCATGCAATCGCAGGAAGAGTAACACCTGCCCTTTTACCTCCTCTCTCCTCACTATCCCAGGCCCCAAACACTCCTTTCAGGTGAAGCAGCGATTTACTTGTACTTCTTTCAATTAATATATTGTATTCTCTTCTCACAATGTGGTCTCCTCTACAGTGGTGAAACCAAAATCAGATTGGGTGACCGCTTTGTGGAACACATCTGCTCAGTCCAAAAGCATGACCCCAAGCTTCCGGTTACTTGCCATTACAAGCCGCCCCCCCCCCCCACACCCCCACAACAACCCCCCCCCCCTCCAAACCCCGATTTCATGCCCACTTATCTGTCCTGGGTTTGCTGCAGTGTTCCAGTGAACATCAATGTAAGCTCGAGGAACGGCACCTCATTTACCGATTAGGCACGCGACAGCCTGCTGGAGTGAACATTGAGTTCAATAATTTCAAAGCATAATGGGCCCCCTTTTTATTTTAGTTATTTTTTTTATTTTTTCTTATTCATTATTTTAATTTGTTTATTTTATTTTAGTTTGTTTCATCATTAAATTTTACCATGTGCTTACCCACGGTTTCTTTCATGTTTTTGCTTTGGGTTAGAGCTGTTGATTTGTCTGTCAATTAACACCCTCGCTGCACGAATGCGTTGTCTTTCAGCATACGTTTGCCTTTACTCCATAACCTTCTGTCTGTTATTTTCTGTGACCCTCTGTCCAACCAACACCTTACGTTTTGTTATCTGTTGACCCACCCCCGCTGTATTTGCGTAAAACCTATTGCATTTCTAATATTTGCCAGTTCTAATGAAAGGTCAGTGACCTGAAACGTTTCCTCTGTTTCTCTCTCCACAGATGCTGCCAGACTTTCTGTGTATTTCCAACAGTTCTTGCTTTTATTTCAGCTTCCCAGCATCTGCAATAGTTTGCTTTTATTTCAAAGATTCTGTAGGGATAAGCTAGGATGTACAACCTTAGCATCACATGATGTGAATATTGGGAAATCTTCTACTTTATAACAGCGTCCTTACCGCTAAAGTCCAGACAAACAGTCCCAAGGAGAAACAGAAATCCAATGCATGCTGGAAAAAAATAATTGAACCGAGTCAAAGCAGCTGGAGTTCACCAATAGTCTTCGTGCATAAACGTGATGGGGAAACCGGACTTTGCATAGACTGCAGAAAAGACAATGCAGTAACGAAGGCAGACTCCTGCCCAATTCTCGCTGTATTGACAGAGCGGGCAGTGCCTTGTTTTGTACAAAGATAGGTTCGTTAAAGGGATACTGGCAGGTTCCTTTGAGACCACAAGCTAAAGAAATATCAGCTTTTGTCACACCAGATGGTCTTTATCAGTGCTGGCTGAAGCCATTCGATCTGTAAAATGCGCCAACAACTTTTCAGAGACGAATGGATCAAGTTATAGCCAGTTTTCCCAATTATGTCGTGTATATTGATGCTGTACTAATATACAGTAAACCTTGGAAGGAACACTTAAAACTTGAAACCCTGTTTATAGAATTAAAAGCCGCTGAACTAATGGTAAATCTGGCGCAAAGTGAATTTGGAAAAGTCAGAGTAACCTACCTCGGACATACGGTGCGGCAAGGACAAGTGCTGCCAAGAATGGCAAAAGTACAAGGCTTAGTGGAGTTCCCTATCCCTAAAATTAAGCGTGAAATCATGAGGCTTTTGGGGATGTGTGGTTTCTACAAAAATGTTCTACCGAAGCTTAACGCTGCAGCTATTCCACTAACCGATTTGCGACTGAAAAAGTAAACCATGGTAGAATGGTCAGTTGAATGCCAGGCAGTTTGTGAAAAGATAGAGGCAATCTTAACGAAGGCGACTGCAAATTTTGATGAACCCTTAAGGATAGTGATTGATGCTAGCGACCTGGGGGTTGGTGCAGCCCTGTGGCAGGATGACGAATCGGGCATAGAAAAAACAGTCAGGTACATTTCAAGAAAACTGAATAGGCAACATAAAAGTGTTCCACTGTGGAAAAGGAAACGTTAGGAATATTTATGGCTCTTAAACATTTTGCAGTATGCGTCCGCCACGACTACAAAGAAAGGCTTAGAGACACTGACTATAACCAGTAACCTTTGTGGCAAAATTGAAACGCCAAAATGCCAGAAAAAGATGAAGTTTATTGTTACAGCCTTATCACTTGGAAAGTGTACATATTTCGGGTACAAATAAAATGTTAGCACAGATGTTTTATCACGACTTTAAATTCATTGATTCACATGTGTAATCATGGTACCAAAAAATTGTTAACTACCAGCATAGCGAGTGCATAGCATGAGTGCTAAAAATGTGTAAAATGTTTTCAATTTACGTTATACATTGTAATAAAATGCATTCAAGAATACTATTTCATTTCGCCAAGGACGGCCGTGTGACAAAATGTTTTTTTTGTACTAAAATCTTGAACTTCTTTGTGCTTCAAAAACAAAATGAAAGAAGTATGTTTGTCAGTGAAAGACACCAGCGAAAATAACTTCCACTTCTGCAATATTTCGAAAGGAAGTTCCAAACAAAGAGGTCAACTTTATGGGTGTTTTGAAAGGAAATTTAACGTGTAAAAGAGCAGAAAGGGCAACAGTTTCAAAGGAATCTCAGGGGTTTGAACTTTCTTCAGAGACGCTTGACTGGCAAGGGGTAACATTGTGTCTGGACATATGGTCAAGTTCAGGAAGGTGTTTATGTTCATTTTAGACCCTTTAAAAGCCGATGAATTGGACAAAGAGAAGACAGTTAAATTTTTTCCTTGATCTGCTTGTCACAAGAGAAAAAAGGCTCAGAAAAGTGTTTCCGCTCTCTCTGTAATGGAGACTCGCATCTCATGAAAAGGAATTCTGTGAATGAAAGGTAGCGGATTGCTGTTACCTCTGTGCTCTGAAGAATTTCTGCATCCACTGAGGTTCCTGCTGTCTCCTGTGTTCTCAGAAAATCCTGAAACCTGAAGAATATTTCAACTGCTAGTCTGTTGTTTCAAAACCCAAGCAGACCTATTGTTACACCCTGATGAAAGACCTATGTCACGCCTGCCGCAGTGAAATTGCCATGAACACCTACCCATCACAGACTGTTCATCAAACCCTGAGAGAGACTTTGAGTGGCATCCGACTATTTGACTCTGGGACATCTTACCAAACCAGAAACATCCTGCCAGAACGGGAACCTCATTTTTTGTTTCATTCTTTCTTCTATTCCTAAGAAACATTTATAACACAAATCCCCCTTGTGAAACCAGTTAACCGCTTCTTTTTGAATGATTGTGTGTGTTCGTGCATGAGGGTTAGGGGATAAGGGTTTTCCATGTATAGATTTAACTCGTTAGTAGTTAAGACCTATTATTTATTTTCTAATAAATAGGTAATGTTGTTGTTGTTTAAAGGGACCTAGTTTGGTATGCTTTACTCTCGGGGAAAATAGAGCGTTTAATTTGGCTAGTCTTGGGTCGCTGGAAAACTTTATTTGATTTACTCTGACCTGTGGGACTGAATTAACAGTGCATTACTCCCACCTGGTCGTAACAGCATTAACAGGCTGTTACAGAATGCGGAAAAGAACAAATCACCCATCTCCCAGTAACAATCCAGTCACATCTTTCTGACCCTGATAACGGCCAGTTCCACAATGCTGGAATGGGTAAATCCCCGTCCTTATTGGACAATACCAGCTGCTCTCTCTGACCCAGATACCAGAAAATTAAACAATGTGGCAATGAGCAAATCCCTCATCTCCATTTAACAATCTCAGCTACTGTCTCTGACCTAGATAATAGGCAGTTCTGCAATGCAGGATAAACCGTGTCCCCATCTGCATTTCACAATCACAGTCCTCTCTCTGGCCTGGATAACAGACTGTTCCACAATCTGGGAATGAACAGACCCCCAATCTCCATGGAACAAGCCCAGCTCCTCGCTCTAGCCCAGATAACATGCAGTTGCATAATGCAGAAATGAACAAATCCCTCATATCAATTCAACAGTCACACCTCCTCTCTGTCACCAGAAAACAGGCCATTCTCCAAAGTGGAATGCAAAGATACTATCCCCATTTAAAATTCCCTGCTCCTCTCACTGGCCTGGACAGCAGGCAGTTCAACAATGCGGGAATGAACAATTCCGCAGTTTTCTCTGAGTAATCCCAGCTCCTCTCTCTTGCCTTGATAACATTCAGTTCCACAAGGCGGGAATGAAAATCTCTATCTACAGTGACCAGTCGCAGCTCCTCTTTCTGAAACAGAAGACAGGCAGTTCCGCCTCTCAGAATGAACAAATCACTTCGTACAATTGAACAAACCCAGCTCCTCTCCCTAGCCCATTAACACACAGTCTTCCAAAGCGGGAATGAACATATCCCCACCTGCAGTGAGCAATCCCATCTCATTTCTCTGACCTGAAAAACAGGCAGTTGCACCATTCGCATCTGAACATGTCCCCGTCTCCATTTCAAGATCCCAGATTCTCTCCCTGACACCGATTATAACAGTTCCACAATGTAGGAATGGATAAAACCCCCATCTTTATTGAACTGTCCCAGCTCAACTCTCTGGCCTGGATAATAGGCGTTCCTCAGAGTCGGATTGAAAAGATTCCCGCCTCTCAATTGAACACACCAAGCTCCTCTCCCAGGCTGGATAACAGGCAGTTCTGCAATGTAGGAATGAAAATAAATTACCCATCTCCATTGAACAATGCCAACTCCTCGATCTGTCCCAGAAAACAGGCAGCTCCGCATTGTGGAATGAACAGATCCCCATTTCCACAGACCGATCCCAGCTACTCTTTCTGGACTGGACAACAGGCAGTTCCACAATGTAGAAATGAACGAATACCTACCTCTCTCTCAGGCATGGATAATCGGCAGTTGCACAATGAAGGAAAGAATAAATACCCCATCTCCATTGAACAAGCTCAGCTGTTCCCACTGGCCTGCATTGCATATCCCAACCCCCATTGAACAACACTAGGTCCTCACTCTGGCCTGGAGAACATACAATTCAACAGTATGTTGAACCTACAAATCCCCATCTCCATTGAGCAAGTCCAGCTTCTTTCTGTGACCGGACAGCAAGCAGCTCTATTAAGTGCGAATGAACAAATCCCATCTCCACCGAACTTTCCCAGAACCTCTCTCTGGCCTGGAAAGCACTTCTCCAATGCAGGGATAAACATATTCCACTCTGCATTGAACAAGCCGTGCTCCTCTGTCTGGTGCAGATAACAAGCAGTTTCACGATGCAGGCATGAGCAAATACCACAAATCCTTTGAAAAATCCAGCTCCTGTCTATGGACTGGATATCAGGCAGTTCCACATTGTGGAAATGAACAAATCACACATCTCCATTGCATACTTCCAGCTCCTCGCTCTGGCCTTAATAGCAGGCAGTTGGACGATGCTGGAATGAACAATTGTCCCATCTCTGTTGAACATGCCTAGCTTCTTGTTCAGAACATTATAGCAGGCAGTTCTACAATGAAATGGATTCAACAAATCACCTTCCTTATTAGTCAATATCTTCTCCTGTCTCCGACCCGGATAACAAGCATTTCAACAATGCAGGAATGAACAAATCACCATCTCCATTGAAAATTCACAGCTCCTCCCTCTGACCAGATAATAGGCAGCCCCCAATGTGTGAATGAAACAATTCCCCATCTGCAGCGAACAATCGCAGCTCCTATCTCTGGCCTTAACAACAGTTATTTCCACAATGGCTGAGCCAACAAACCCCCATCTCCGCTGGACAATCTCAGCTTCTCTCGCTCTCTGCCCTGGATGACAGGCAATTTCACAATCCAGGAATTAGCAGATCCCCCATCTCCACTGAACAACCACAGCTTCTTGCACTCTGCTTAATAGAATACAATTCCAAAATGCAGAATGAACAAATGGCCATCCTTATTGGAGAATCCCAGCCCCTCTATCAGATAACAGGTAAATCCACAATGTTAGAATGTGAAAAAAAACAACATCTCCGCTGAACATTCACAGCAGATCCCTCTGACACAGATAGCAGACAACACCAAAGCGTGAATGAACATGTCCCCATCTGCAGTGAACAATCCCAGCTTCCCTCTCACACACGGAATACAGGCATTTCCGCAATGCCCGATTAATCAAAATCGTAATATCCATTGAGAATTGACACCTCCTCCCTCTAAACCGGATAGGTGGCAGTCCCCCAATGTGGGAATGAACATATCCCTACCTACAGTGAACACTATCAGCTCATCTTTGTGACCCAGAAAACATCCATTTCTCAATTTGTAACTGAACATACCCCCATATGAATTGCAAGATCCCAGATTCGCTCCCTGACACCGATTGCACGCAGTTCCACAAAGCAGGAATGAATAATTCCCCGAAAAAACTCAGCTCCTCCCTGTTGCCTGGAGAACAGGCAACTCCACAATTTTGGATTGAAAATACCCTATCCCAAATGCACAATCCCAGCTGCTCTCTTGGGCATGGAATGCCAGCAGTTCCACATTGCGGGTATCAACAAATCACCCACCTCTATTGAAGAGTCTTTGCTCTTCTTTCTGACCTGGATAGCAGGCCATTGTAGAATGGGAGAATGAGTAAATCCTCCCTCTCCATTGAACAATCCAAGCTGCTTTCTCTGGCCCAGTTAACTGCCCAGGTAACTGGCACTTGCACAATGCGGGAACTAAAATGTTGTCCATTTCCATTCGACAACCATCACCCGCCTCTGTGACCGAGTTAACTGGTAGTCCCAGATGTTGAAATGAGCAAGTCGCCATATCAGATGTACAATCCAATCTCCTGGCTATGGTCCGGGTAACAGGCAATCCCACAATGCTGGTATGAACAAATGCCCCATCTGCTTCATTGAGCAATTCCAGCTCATCTGTGAGACCCAGATCGCACAGAGTCTCACAATGCAAATGTGAACAAATATCCCATCTCCAATGAACAATCCCAGCTCCTCTCTCTAACGCGGCTCCCAGCTCCTCTTACTGACCCGGATAGCAGATAGTTTCACAACGCTGGAATTAACAGAACCCCATGCGCATTCGACAATTCCAGCTCCTCTCTTTGGCGCAGATCACAGACAGCTCCACAATAAGAGAAAGAAGAAATTCCTCATCAAAACTGAGCAATTTCATTTCCCCTCTCTGACACGAATATCAAGCAGTTCAACAATGTGGGAATGAGGAAATCCACGAGCTCCATTGAATCCTTGCTCCTCTCACTGACCCGGGTAACAGGAAGTTCCACAAAGTAAGAATGAACAAATCCCCTAACTCCATTAAACACTGCCAACTGCATCCTCTGACAGATGGTAGTCAGTTCCATAATTTGACAAGAAACATTTATCCATCTGCAATGAAAAATACCTTCTGCTCTCTCTGACCCAGATAACAGGCTGTTGCACAATGTGAGACTGAACAATTCCACCAACTTGCATTGAACAAACCCAGATCTTATCTCTGGCTCGGACAACTGGTTCCACAATGTGTGAATGCTCAAGTCCCTCATCTCAATTGAACAATTCCAGCTGCTATATCTTGGCGGCATCACAGGCAGTTCCACAATGTTAGATTGAATAGATGTCACATCGCTATTGAACAAACCCAAATCCTGTCTCAGGACCGGGAAATTGGCAGTTCCACAATGCGAGAATGAAGGAAATCAAGATCCCCATTGAACAATCTCAGCTCCTCTCCCTCTCCCTCTACCAATAGCGGGCACAATGCGGGAATGAAAGAATCCTCGTCTCCATTGTGCAGATCCATCTCCTCACTCTGAACCCAATAACAGGCATTTCTGTAAGGTGGGAATCAACAAATCCCCATGTACAGTAATCTATCCCAGCTCTTTCTCTGGCCAGAATAACAGGCGGTGCCCTAATGCAGAAATTAATACGTCCCCATATAATAAGTCACCGTAGTAGTCGCAGGCACGTATTGCAGGAGTCTCCTGTGGCCATCCCCCTCTCAAACAGATATACTGCTTTGGATTCTGTAGGGGGAAATGACCTCCCAGGGGAAAGCAGCAACAGCCACGTCCGTGGCACCACGGAGGTCGCTGCTGCACAGCAGGGGAGGAAAAGCGGTGGAAGAACTATAGTGATAGGGTACTCGATCGTAAGCGGTGCAGCTTGGCGTTTCTGTGGCCACAAACGAGACTCCAGGATGGTATGTTGACTCACTGGTGCGAGGGTCAAGGATGTCTCGGAGCCGCTGCAGCACATTCTGAAAGGGAAGGATGAGCATCCAGAGGTACCAAAATCATTAAGAGGAAGAGAGATAAGGTCCTGCGAAGTGAATATAGGGAGTTAGGCAGAAGGTTAAAAATCAGGACCTCTAGGGTTGTAATCTCAAGATTACTCCCTCTGCCACGTGCTGGTGAGGGTAGGAATAGGAGGATAGAACAAATGAATGCGTGGCTGAAGTGTTGGTGTAGGCGGGACAGCTTCAAATACTTGGATCATTGGGATCTCTGCTGGTGCAGGGGTGACCAGTACAAGAGGGACGTGTTGCATCTGAACCGGAAGGGGCCAATATCCTTGCGGGAAGGTTTGCTATTACTACCCAGGAAGGTTTAGACTAGTCTGGCAGGGGTGTGGGACCCAAAGTAGTAGTCTCTCCGATGAGATAGTTGAGACAAATGTAGAGGCGAAAGCAAGAAAGTCCTGTAGGCAGGCCGGGAAGGGGCAATACAGGGAGCGTGGATGGTCTGGTAGTCTAAACTGCATTTACTTTAATGCACGAAGCCATACAGGTAAGACAGTTGAACTCAGAACATGGATCAGTACATGGGATTGTGATATTATAGCTATTACGGAAACGTGGTTGAGGGATGGGCAGGACTGGCAGCTCAATGTTCTGGGGTACTGATGATTCCGAGGTGAGGTGGAGTTAAGAGAGGAGGGTCAGTTGCACTATTGATTAGGGAGGACATCACGTCAATACTTAGCGAGGATATCCCGGGGGTGGGGGGGGGATGTCCAACGAGGCCACATGGGTAGAACTTAGAAATAAGAAAGGGGCGATCACAATGATGGAATTATACTATAGGCCCCCGAATAGTCAGAGGGAATTGGAGGAGCATATATGCAGGGAAATCACAGATAGGTGTATGAATTATAGAGTTGTAATAGTAGGTGATTTTAACTTACCTAATATTGACTGGGACTGCCTTAGTGCTAAGGGATCAAATGGGGAAGAATGTTTTAAGTCTGTCCAGGATAGCTGGCTGAGGCAGTATGTGGATGGACAAGAGTTACTCTTAATACTTAATACATACTTTATACTGAGGCAGTATGTGAATCCTCTGCTGAGGATAAAACAAGGTATATGAGAAGCACGATCGTGGAAGGTTGAATCACCAGAGCTGCTGTTCCAGATCCAGAGAAGCTCGGAAATGGAATGGAATCTTTGCAGGAGGCAGGGTGTAAAGACGTGTAGACGATGTGGCTGTGGTTCGGTGGGCTTATAATGAATATTAGTAGGCAGTCTATTCCCAGAGATGGAGACAGAGAGGTCGAGGAAGGGAATGGAAGTGTAGTAGATGGGTCATGTAAAGGTGAAAGAAGGGCGGAAATTGGAAGCAAAGTTGATGAAGTTTTGCAGTTCGGGGCAGAAGCAGGAAACGGCAACGATACAGTCATCAATTTACCAGAAAAAGAGTTGGCGGAGGAATCCTGATTAGGACTGGAAAAAAGGAATGTTCGACATACTCCATAAAAAGACAGGCATAACTGGGAGCCATGAGGGTAACCATAGCAACACATTTTACTTGAAGGAAATGAGAGGTGTTGAAGGAGAAGGTGTTCGATGGGAGAACAAGTTCAGCCAAGCGGAGGAGGGTGATGGTGGATGGGGACTGGTTGAACCTCTGTTCAAGGAAGAAGCAGAGGGCCCTCAAACAGTCCTGGTGGGGGATGGAGGTGTAGAAAATAATGGACGTCCATAGTGAAGAGCAGGCGGTTTGGGCCAGGAAACTGGAAATTGCCAAACTGATGTAGTGCATCAGAAGGGTCACGGAAGTAGGTTGGAATCGACTAGATCTGGGGAGAAAAGATAGAGTCAAGATAGGATGAAATAAGTTCAGTGGGGCAGGAACAGGCTGAAACAATGTCTCTGCTGGGACAGTCCTGTTGTTGGAAATTAGGAAGGAGGTAGAAGAGGGTTGTCCAGGGTTGCAGGACTATGAGGTCAGAAGCTGTAGAGGAAAGATCTCCAGAGGCGATGAGGCCAGAGACAGTCCTATGAACAGTACTGTGGACAGTAGCTCGATGTTCAGTGGTGGGGTCATGGTCCAGGAGGAAGTGGGAAGAAATACCAGTCTGAAGGTTGGCACTGAGCCTCTGCAAGGAAGAGATCGGTGCGCCAGACAACAACAGCACCACCCTTGTCTGCAGTTTTGATGACAATGTCGGGGTGAGACGTGAGAGAAAGGAGTGCAGCAAGTTCAGAGGAGGACGGGTTAGAGTGAGTGAGGGAGGGAGGGCATCGAGAAATTGAGATGGCCAATGTCTAGCCGATATTATGCAAAAAAAGATCAAGAGTGTGTAAGAGGTCGGAGGGAGGTGTCCAGGAGGACGGAAAATGCTGGAGGCATGTGAAAGGGTCTGCTGGTCGGTGGTGGGGTGAGGTGGGGGAGGACTCCTGGTCAAAGAAGTGAGCCCAGAGGCGAAGGCGATGGAAGAAGAACTCAAAGTCATGTCAAGCGAGAAATTCATTGAGATAGGGGCGTCGGAGGACAGAACTGAGACCTTTCCGGAGTGCAGAAGGTTCAGCGTTACGGAGAGAAAGGTCAGAGGGTACAGTGAATACATGGCAAGAGGTCAGATCAAAAAGGGTGTGGTCAGAGGGGAGTGTAGGGGAAGAAGGATCTGGAGGTGCATTAGTCCCCATCAGCTGTTGCAGCTTCCACCTGAAAGGAAGGAAACACGTTTTTGTTAATGCGTCGGATACCACGAAGGATGAAACGAAACTGCGGAACAGAACAGCTTTGAGATAAGGTGAGGCGGTGCTTCAGGAGAGAGAGAGAGGTCCAGTGTGCACATGTGGCAGCACATAGCACTGCTTGTGGAACTCAGGATGCGGCAAGCACAGCAGTCCGAGGAATGCTGTATTTCTCACAGATAGCTGTACTCTTCGGTGGATTCAAAACATGAAGGATGAAACTTCAGTTGGAATCCACGTGGAATAATTCTGAACCGGAGACAATCACTGAGGAAGGAGATGTGGTTGTGAAAACGTGTTTTGGTAGAGAACTTATCAAATACCAGGAGTGAAATAGAACACAATGAAGGTGAACAAGGTAAAAGTGACAAACGGAAATCCACCGGAGAGAAGAGCAGAAGTTCTTCAACGTAGGCATTCCTGGAAAAGAGGTGGCTGTGAAATAAACACTAAAATAAAAGCAAAATACTGCAGTTTCTGAAAATCTAACATAAAAACAACAAGTGCTGGCAATACTCAGCAGGTCTGGCAGCATCTGTGAAGAGAGAAGCAAAGTTAACTTTACAGGTCTGTGACCTTTCATCAGAACTGGCAAAGGTTCGAAAAGAATTAGGTTGTAAGCAAGTGCACGGGATTGCGGTGGGTGGAAGAACAAAGGTGAAGGTGTTTGATAGGACAGAGGGTAGGAGAGATTAAATAACAAAGCTGTCCTGGGACAAAAGCAAAGAGTGTGTTAGTGCTTGTGGTGAGAGACAAATCATTAGTCCAGGGAGAGTGTTAATAGCAGAATACTGAGCAGCTCTGACTACATGGAAAGCAGGCACATGGTGAAAAAATAACATGTGAATTATTTTCTAACCTTTGCCATTTCTGATGAAAGGTCACGGACTTGAAACGTTAGCTTTGCTTCGCTCTCCACAGACCTGCTGAGTATTTCCAGCAATCTTTGATATTTGCTCTTGTACTCAAAACCCCTTGCGATGAAGGTCAATGTGCCATTTGCCTAATTAATTGCTTGCTACACCCGCATGCTAGCTTTTCCTAACTCCTGAACAACAACACCCAGTTCCCTTTGGACATCAACATTTTCAAAACTCTCACCTTTTAGGAAATTCTCTGCCTTTCTGTTTTTTCTATCAAAGTGGACAAATACACGCGCTCATATTATATTAAATTTGTCCAGTTCTTGTCCATTCACTTCGCCTGTCCAAGTTTCCTTGAGGTCTCCTTCTATCATCCTCATAAATTACATTTCCAACTAGTTTTGTGTCATCAATTTCTTAGATATTACATTTGGTCACCATATCCGAATTATTTTTTATAGACTATGAATAGCTGTGGCACCAGAATTGATTCTTGTGATACAGAACTAGTTACAACCTGCCATCCTGAGAATGAACCATTTATTCTTGCTCTCCGTTTCTGTCTGTTAACCAATTCTCAGTCCATTGCAGTATATTATCCCAATCCCATATGTTCTAATTTTATTTCCTCACCTCCTGTGTGGGACCTTATCAAACAGTTACTGAAAATCCAATATACACCACATCAACTAATTCTCCTTTATCAATCTTACAAGCAACATCCTCGTGAAACTCCAACAGGTATGACAAACATGATTTCCCTTTCATCACCGCATGCTGACTTTTCCCAATCATATCATTATTTTCTTTATATCTAGTTATTGCATCTTTTATAATGGTTAGCATCCTTCCATCTAGGAAAGGTGATGGACAAGCAGCAAACAATCCATTTAAGTGGGATGTCTTCTCTTGTTGTACCTTAGTTGATGGCTGTGAAGGCAATTCTTGAGAGGTAGATTATGTGTGGGATGTGGCTGTGCATGGCATACACGGCCATTCAGTTACTAAATTCCAACTATTTGTGTGTCTGTTTCAGGGCTGTTCTACTACACTCATGGATGTGGAGTTGCTGCAGGACATTCTGAAGGGGGAGGGTGAATAGTCCGAGGTCGTGGTTCGCATTGGTACCAACGACATCCGTCGAAAGAATGATGAGGTCCTGCAACAAGAATTTGGGGAGCTAGGTAGCAGGTTAAAAAGCAAGACCTCAAAGCTTGTAATCTCTGGAATACTCCCCGTGCCACGGGCTAGTGAGTGTACGAATAGGAGGATAGGGGCATCTGAATGCGAGGCTGAAGAGATGGTGCAGGAGGGAGAGATTTAGACCCCTGGATTACTGGGTCAGTTTCTGGCGAATGTGGGACCTGTGCAGGTTGGATGGTTTGCACCTGAACCTGAATTGAACCAACATCTTTGCTGGGAGATTTGCTCATGCTGCAGGTACGGGTGTGGGTGGGGGTGGCGAGCAGTTAATCGAATTTGACAGGAGGATGGGATGCAGGCTGGAGGTAGAGTAGCGGGTGATGCACAGTCAAATATAGAAGAGAAGCTAAGTCAGCCCGGAAGGCAGATCAAATATAGACCTGTTAAGGCACAAGCGAATAATGCAACGCTGTATTATCTGGTACCTCTTCTGTGGCCAGAGAGCATATGAAAATATGTGTCAGAGTCCCTCTTATCTCCTCCCTTGCCTCACATAACAGCCTGGGAGACATGTCATCTGGGCATAGGACTGTATCCACTTTTAAGCCCGCTAAACCAGCTAATACGTCCTTCCTTCCAATGCTAATTTGTTCGAATATTTCACAATCACCTTTCCCCACATCGTCCTTCTCCATAGTGAACATAGATGAAAAGTAACCATTTAAAACCTCAGCTATATCCTCTGTCTCCACACACAGATTGCCACATTGGTCCCTAATGGGTCCCACCCTTTCCCTGGTAATCCTCTTGCCCTTAATATACTTATAAAACGTCTTAGGATTGTCCTTTATCTTGCCTTCCAGTGTTTTTGCATGTCGCCTCTTCGCTCTCCAAATAACTTTTTTTTGTTACCCGCCTGCACATTCTATACTCCTCTAGTGCCTCCGCTGTTTTCAGTGCTCCGAATGTGCCAGAAGCCTCCTTTATTTTCCTGATCCAATTCTCTATCTACCTTGACCTGCAGGGTTCCTTGGACTTGTTCTTCCTTCCCTTCACCTTAACGGGTTCACATTGGCTCAGATCCCTCACTACTTCCTCTTTGAATACTCCCACTGGTCGGATGTAAACTTTCCTACAGGTAGCTGCTCCCAGTCCAGTCTGGCCAGATACTGTTTTACCATTTGGAAATCGACCTTCCCCCAATTCAGTCCCTTCATTTCCGGCCCGGCTTTGTCCTTTTCCATAACTACCTTAAATCTTACAGAGTTGTGTTCACTATCCCCGAAGTGCCCCCCATCCCCCACTACACTTCTACCACTTGCCTGGCTTTATTCCCTAGGATTAGGTCCAGAACTGCCCCTTCCCTTGTGGGACTTTCTAAGTACTGGCTGAAAAAGATCTCTTGTAAGCATTTTAAGAATTCTGCCCCCTTTAAAACTTTTACACGAAGACTATCACAGTTAATATTAGGTAAGTTGAAATCCCCAACAAATATTACCTGATTATTTTTACACATCTCTGAGATTTCCCTTTGTATCTGCTCCTCTATCTCTCCCTGACTGTTTGGAGGCCTGTAGTGCATTCCCAGCCAAATGATTGCCCCTTTTCGTTTTTAAGTACTACCCTTTTGGCCTCATTTGAAGAACCTTCCAAGGTCTCATCCCTCCCTACTGTAGTAATTGACTCCTTGATCTACAGTGCAATGCCACAACCTCTTTTGTTCCATCTCCTGTCATGGCTGAAGATACTGCACACTGAAATATTGAGCTGCCAGTCCTGCCCCTCCCTCAATTGTGTCTTAAAAATTGGAAAATGGGATTGCAATGGGCTTCAAGGCCAGCATAGACACGATGGGCCGAAATTCCTGTTACTGTGCTCTATAACCCTAAAACTCTATGAGTCTATGTGGCTCTCCTCTGTACCTGCTTGTATTCGGTAATTAGTCTCCTAATATTGGAGTGCCTCTTTCAAAACAGATCTGCTGCACTCTGGGATGTGGCTCTCCTCTTTAACTTTTGCAATTCAGTAATGAAATTTCAAATGGTAAAGTATCTCTTTCATGGCTGCTCTACTATACTATGGGATGTCGCTCTTCTCTATCACTGTGATCACTCCATAATTAAATTCCAAAAGTTCGAGTGTCTGTTTCCGGACTGATCTACTGGAATTTGGGATGTGGCTCCCCTCTTTAACTCTGTTCATTTGGGCCATTAATTTACAAATATTAGAGGGCCTCCCTCCACGCTTTTCTACTGCACTGTGGGTGTGGTTGTCCTCTTTGACTGTGATCTTTCAGCAATTAAACTGCAAGTGTGAGAGTGCCTCTCTCAGAGCTGCTCCACTGCCCTCTGCGATGTGGCTGCCCTCTTTGCCTGCTTTCGTTCAGTAATTATAGTAAAAATGTTAGAGTGTCCTCTCAGGACTGACCTACTGCACTCAGGGATGTGGTTGTCTTCTTCAACCATGATCATTCATCAAGTAAATTTCAAAAGCAAGAGTGTCACTCTCAGAACTATTCCATTGCACTATGTGATGTGGTTATACCCTTCAACTGTGTCCATTTAGTTACTGAATGACAGCTGTTAGGGTGTCTATTTCAGGGCTTCTCCACTACACCCTTCATTGTGGCTGTGCTCCACAACTGTGTCTATTCATTAATTACACAACATCAATAGCACGCCAAATGTTAGGGTTTCTCTCTCAGGACTGATCTATTGCTCTCTATGATGTGGCTGCCCTGTTTATCTGTGACCATTCATTAACAGAACTCTGCGAAAAAGAAGTTCTATTTTTGTTCTAAAATCTTAGACTTCGGTGTGTTAAAAAAGGAGGAAAAAAACGATTTTCAGTGGACTTGCAAATAGCTGGACTTTTTGGATTATGGCTTTGTAAGCAATAATAGGACAGCAAGCAGTTACAAAGAAGTCAACCGCTCTGGGGGGGGGGGGGGGTGGGGTGGGGCGGGGCGAGAGTTGACTTCCTCAAATACTCATCTTGAATGACAGTGGAGACACTGTGCCTGGTCACGTGATCGTCTGTTGAAGGCTTTTTGTTTTCACTTTGGACTTTTATAAAGCAGTGAGTTGGACAAAAAGCAGACATTTTGAAACTTCGACCTGACCTGCCTGTAGACTATAGGAAAATACTTATATAAGAACATAAGCATAAGAGCGGGAATAACCCATTTAGGCCCTCAAGCTTACCCCACCATTCAATAAGTTCGTGGCTGACCTACCCCAGACCTCAACTCCTCTTTTGTGCCAGCTCCTCATTGCCCTCAACTTCCCGATATTTCAATAAATCTATCTATCTCCTCTTTACATATTTGTAATGATCTAGCTTCCACAACAATTCCAGGCGTTCACTACCCTCTGATCGAAGACATTTCTTCGCATCTCAGTTTTAAATGATTGTCCCCTTATTCTGTCACTATGTCCCCTAGTTTGAGATTCCCCCGCTAGTGGAACCATCTTCTCAACATCTACCCTGTCAAACCCCCTCAGAATCTAGTACGTTTCAATAAGATCACCCCTCATCCTTCTAAACAGCAATGAATAAAGGCCTAACCTTTCTGGCCCTTCTTGATAAGTCAACCCCTTCATCCCAGGAATCAGCCCGAATAACATCCATTATCCACTTGCTTGCTGTTTCTCAGCCAATTTTGCATCCATATTGCTACCATCCTTTTTATTCCATGAGATACAGCTTTCTCACAATTCATTTAATGTGGCACTGTATCAAATGCCTTTGGAACGTGCATTTACACCACATCAACAGCATTGTCCTCATCAACTCGCTCTGTTATCTCCGCAAAAACAACTCCAGCAAGTTAGTTAAACATGATTTCCCCTTAAGAAATACCTGCTGGATTTCCTTAGTTAACTCGTATTTTTCCATGTGACTATTGGTTTTGTTCCAAAATATTTTTCAAGAAGTTTTCCCACCACCAAAGTTAAACTGATGGCCTGCAGTTGCTCTGCTTATCTTTACACTCTTTTCTGAACAACCTGCAACATTTACAATTCTTCAATCATCTGGCAGCACCCCAGAGTCTAAGGAAGACTGAAAAATATTGGCACGTGCCTCCACGATTTCCACGCTCACTTTCCTCAGTATCCTCAGATGCACTTCTTCCGGCTTTGGTGAATTATCCACTTTAAGTACGGACAGCTTACCTAATACTTCCTCTTTATCAATTTTAATCCCCTCTAGTGTCTGACCTGTTTCCTCTTTCAACACTGCCTTGGTTGCATCTTCTTCCTTGGTGAAGACAGATGCAAATAATTCATTTAATACTTTAGCTGTGCCCTCTGCTTCCATGTGTAAATCCGCTTTCTGGTCAGTAAATGGCACCACTCCTCCTTTCACCACCCGTTGACTAAAGAAAACGTGGACATTTCCTATAATGCTAGCTGTCAGTCTCTTTTCATGCGATCTCTTTGCTTCTCTTCGTTACTTTTCGACTTCCCCTGTGGACATTTTATATTCGGTCTGGTTCTCAATATTGTTTTCTACCTGGCATTTGTCACAAACACCCTTCACTTCTTTATCTTAATCGCTACCTCTTTTGTCATCCAAAGAGCTCTGGGTTTGCTTGCCCTAATGTTCCCCCTCGAGGGAACATACCTTGACAGTGTCTGAACTATTTCTTCATTCACAGTAGCCCATTGTTGATGCATCGGTTTTCCTGACAGGTTTGGACTCCAATTTATTTGCTTCAGCTCCATTCTTACCCCATTGAAATTTTCCTTCCCCCAATTAGTTATCCTTACCCTGGATTGCTCTTTGTCCTTTTCTTTAGTCAGCCTAACCATTATGATACAATGATCACTATCTTCTGAATGCTCTCTAACTGACACTTGATCCACTTGGTCCACTCATTCCCAAGAACCAGGTCCAGCAGTGATCCTTTCTTGTTGGACTAGCAACATACTGTTGAAGAAAATTTTCATCAACACACTCTAGGAACTCTTGCTCCTCATTGCCCTTGACACTACTATTCTCCCAGTCTTTGTTGGTTAATTAAAGTCCCCCATTAAAACTACCCTATAATTTTTTCACGTCTCTGTAATTTCCTTGCCGTTTTTTCCTCCACCTCCTTCCTACTAACTGGTGGCCTGTGGACATCACCGAGCATTATAATTGAACCTGTTTTGTTCCAGAGCTCCAGCCAAATTGATTCTGCCCTCGACCCCTCGAGGACATCCGTTTTCTCCATCACTATAATACTAACCTTAATCAATACCACTACCCCGGCCTCTTTTATCCCTTTTTTACCTTTACTGTACACCTTGTATCCAGTTATATTTAACACCCAGTCCTGCCCATCATTGAGCCAGATCTCTGTTATAGCCACAACATCATATTTCCAAAAAGAAATCTGCGCCTGTACCTAACCAGGCTTATTAATTACACTCCGGGGATTCACATCCGTGCACATTAAACCTGATTCAGACTTTATTACGGTGTCCCTTACTCTAACCAACCTAATAATGTGTTATTCTCTACTCTTGTGCTATCTATCTCCCCCAGTATTCTGTGCTCCTTGGTATTCCTCTCTGATACTTGCTCCTGTTTCCCAAACCCCAGACAAGTTACCAGTTCTCCTTCCCTGAGCTCCCACTCACGTTCGCATCCCCCTGACAATTTAAATTAAACCCTTCCCAACAGCACTAACAAATCTCCCTGCCAGGATAATCGGCCCAGTCCTGCTAAGATGCAACCTTGTGCAGGTACAAGGTACAGGTCCCACCTGCTCCAGGAGCACACCCAATGTCTCAGAAATCTGATGTCCTCCCTTCTCTACAAGTTCTATTCTTATGCTTACTTGCACGTGGGACTGGGAGTAATACTGAGATTACTGATTTTGAGGTCCTGCCTGTTCATATCCTTCCTCGCTCCCTAAAAATCTGCTTTCAGGATCTCATCCTCTTTCTTACCACATTTCATTCACATTTTCTTTTATATTCCTGATTCTCTATCGTCTGAGGAATTTTAAATTATTCTCGTTCGATATCAGTCTATGCACTGCTTCTAATACTGACGGCTAGGCTCCATACCCACCACTCTAGCTTCTGAACAACAAATGTTCACCGCTTCTCTCTGTATTATGTTCCTCAGCCAATATCATCTCCATACCCTCACTGCCCCTTTAATCCACGAAGTTCAGACTTCCCAATGAGTTTATTAAATGTTACTTGATTCCACGGCTTTTCATAGTCCATATAAAAAGCATCAACAGTGCAATCCTCATCAACTCTCTCCAATGCGACTGCAAACGACTACACCGCCATTGACAGACATGATTTACCATGAACATATCTGTGTTGCTTCTCATTTATAATCTCATATTTTTTGTAAACCACAATTATCTAGTCCCAGATTATAGACGCAAAGAATTTCCCCAACATTTCACGAGGTTTGCCTAATGGGGCTGTAATTACATGGTTTATCCTTTTGTTGTAAAACAGGGCTTAACATTTGTAACCCACAGCCCTCCAGCACCACGCCCACTTTATTATGGTGCAAACTGTGCTGGATTGGAAGGAGTTAACTGAACCTGTTTGTTCAGTGACTGTGATTAATTTCAGTCTCCATGGACCCAAATTGTGTAACTGGAAATTTTACCTCTTCTATTAATAAGGGACACCTTTCAATGTGTTACCCCATCATGTCAGAGGGAACATCGCCTCTGCACTAACAAAGTTCAGCGGCATCGGAGAGAGGGAGGGAATACATTGGAATCTGAGAACAATAGATTGGAATGTTACAACCATGGGCCATAATCTGAGAACAATAGATCGGAAAGTTACAACAATGGGTCAGAATCTGAGAACAATAGATCGGAATGTTACAAACATGGGCCATAATCTGAGAACAATAGATCGGAATGCGACAACAACGGATAGAAGTTTCTCCTGGGAGTTTGTCTATCTTTCTGCATATTATGATCAGCTATCTCTAGAATGGCGGATTATGCTCGAATTTGCGATTATTCAATACTTTTATTACTCCATCCTGGCTATTGTTGCTGTCCCTGGTAAGCTTCCCTATCAAGCTATTGATTTTACAAACCATGTTTAACTGTATTACTTCTCCTGCCATTTACTCCGCCCTCCTTGTTGTTGTTATTCCTGATAAGTCTCTGCATATGGCTCTTAACTCTAAAAAACATTGCTAACTGTACTTCTAATATACTCTTTTAATAAACTCTCATCTTTACTAATGTTGGTGTCTCTGTTAATATTCTATATGCAACTATGAGACCTTTAAAACTGATTCATTATCTGTGCGGACCACATTTCATGGAATTACTGTTCTTCTCATCTAAGCTTTGTATTTATTTTTTTACTTTATTTATTCATCTATGGGATCTGGGCGTCGCTGGTTAGGCCAGCATTTATTGCCCATCCCATATTGCCCTTGCGAAGGTAGTTGTGAGCTATCTTGATGAACCGCTGCAGTCTTTGTGAGGTAAGTACATCCACAGTGCTGTTAGCAAGGGAGATTCCAGGATTTTGATCCAGCGACAGTGATGGAATGGAGATATAGTTCCAAGTCAGGTCGGTGTGTGACTTGGAGGGGAACTTTCAGGTGGTGGTGTTTCCATGCAAGTGCTGCCCTTCTCCTTCTAGTTGGTAGAGGTCGTAGTTTTGGAAGGTGCTGTCTAAGAAGTCTTGGTACATTGCTGCAGTGCACCTTGTAGATGGTACACACTGCTGCCACTGAGCGTCGGTGGTGGGGTGCCATTCAAGAGGGCTGCTTTGTCCGTGATGGTGTCGAGCTTCTTGAGTGTTGTCGGAGCTGCACCGATCCAGTAATCGGAGAGCACTCCATCACACTCTGACTTGTGCCTTGTAGATGAAGGACAGGTTTTGGGAGTCGGGAGGTTGAGTTACTCGGCGCAGGTTCCTAGCCTCCGACCTGTTCCTGTAGCCACGATATTTATATTGCTAATCCGGTTCAGGTTCTGCTCAATGGTAGCCCCTAGGATGTTGATAGTGGGGGATTCATCGATTGTCATGCCATTGAATGTCAAGAGGATTCTCGCTTGTTGGATATGGGCATTGCCTCGCACTTGTATGGCGTGAATGTTACTTGCCACTTATCAGCCCAAGAATCGATATTGTCCGGGTCTTGCTGCATTTCTATATGGACTGTTTCAGTATCTGAAGAGTCGCGAGTGGTGCTGCACATTGTGCAATCATCAACAGACATCCCCACTTCTGACCTTACGATTGAAGGATGGTCATTGATGAAGCAGCTTATGACAGTTTTGCCCAGGACACTATACTGAAGAACTCTTGCAGTGATGTCCTGGAGCTGAGATGATTGACCTCCAACAACCATAACCATCGTCCTTTGTGCTGGGTATGACTCCAACCAGCAGTGATTTATTTTTTTCTCTGTTTGCCAATGACTTCAGTTTTGCTAGGACTCCTTGATGCCATACTCGGACCAATGCTGCCTTGTTGTTAAGAGCAGTCACTCTCACCTCACTTCTTGAGTTCAGCTCTTGTGTCCATGTTTGAACCAAGGCTGTAAAGAGATAAAGAGCTGAGTGGCTCTGGTATAAGCCAAACAGAGCGTCACTGATCAGGTTATTGCTGAGCAAGTACTGCTTGGTGGCACCTTTGATGACAGCATCGATCACTTTACTGATGTGACATATTTGAGCAATTTTCCACATTGCCGGGTAGATGCCAATTTTGTAGCTGTACTGGAACAGCTTGGCTAGGGGTGCGGCTAGTTCTGGAGCCCAGGTGTTCAGTACAATTGCCAGAATATTGTCAGGGCCGATAGCCTTTGCAGTATCCAGTACCTTCAGTTAATTCTTGATATCGTGTGGAGTGAATTGGCTTAATTCTGGCAGTTGTGACGCTGGGGAAACCAGGAGGAGGCCAAGATGGATCATTAACTCGGCATTTCTGGCTGAAGATTGTTGCAAATGCTTCAGCCTTATCTTTCACACTGATGTGCTGGGCTCCCCCATCATTGAGGATCGGGATATTTGTGGAGCCACCTCCTCAGGTTAGTTGTTTAATTGTCCAACACCAGTCACGGCTTAATGTGGCAGGACTGTAGAGCTTAGATCTGATCCGCTGGCTATAGGACGACTTATGTCTGTCTATCGCTTGCTGCTTACACAGTTTGGCACGGAAGACGTCATGTGTTGCAGCTTCACGAGGTTGATACCTCATTTTGAGGTACGCCTCGTGCTGCTCCTGTCATGCTCTCCTGCACTCTTCATTGAACCAGTCTTCTGGCTTTATGGTAATTGCAGACTGGGGGATACGCCGGGCCATGAGGTTACAGATTGTGGTTGAGTACAATTCTGCTCCTGTTGCTGGCCCACGGCGCCTCATGTATGCCCAGTTTTGCATTGCTCCATCTGTTCTATATCTATCCCATTTAGCACAGTGGCTTTGGTCACTATCACAAATTCCATTCCCAATCTACTGTCTCCATCCCCCCACTAGACCAATGACTGACGCTGAACTAGACTGTTCACAACCTCGACGATCTCTATGACCCGCAACTGAGTTCTGATCCTATATCCTCTTCAGTACCCATTATATCTACTACCACCTACCTAATATCACCCGTTTCCACCTCTGTATAAACCTGTTTGCTGCACAAACCATCATCCAAACATTTGCTTAATACAGATTCCCAATGCTTCCCTGCACACCCTCCCAGATACTACCTTCATAAACCACATCCCACCTAACAATGTACTGCCCGTATCCCAGCTCACAACAAATCCCAATCGACAGTCGCTCCTGTGCTGACTGAACTACAATGGTTCCCCATCCAGCAGAACCTCAGTTTTAATACTCTTAGTCTTGTGTTTGAATCCATACATCGCCTCCCCCTCCAATTAATCCCATTCCCCTATCTGCTTCCCATATTCCTACAAGTTGTCCCCCTTTAAGCATTCATCAATTCTCTTTGATTCAATAAGGAGGTAGTCACAGAGCTGTTTCACCTCCTGCAACACGACCAGGAGATGCGTACCAGGGCAAGGATGGCGCAGCCAGTGGCCTTTAATGTTACAGTTTCATTGAACTTCTCTGCACCCCGAGCTAAGCAGGCAGGAGCCGGCAACGTATCCAGTGTTTCACTGTATACTGTTCATCGATGCGTCCGGGAGATGACAGATGTCATCTAATACTGGGTGAGGCGAATACATTGTTTTCTCCCTTTGCAGGGAGCAGCACGATGTGAGGTCCCAGGGCTTTGCCAGGACAGCGGGATTCCCAATGGTGTACGTGGCTCTGTGGAGCCTCGCATGTCGATGGGGAAAGGTAAAGGATCTGAAAGAACTCTCACTCCATTATTGTACAGCCGCCGTGTGACCATGCACAATATATCATTTCGGTGAATGTCCACTAGTCTGGAAGCAGCCATGATACCTTCATTCGAAGCAGTGGGTATTCCCAACGTCTTCGACCCTCCAAGGAGAACCAAAACGTGGTTTTACAGAGACAAAGACCACCAACTCTATCCATAGCTAATGAATGCTCCTTGCCCATACATCCACCCTTCTGTCGCCAACCAACCATGCAACATTAGCACATGTTTAGCGTTAAAAATTGAGCCAACAGATACACCGTGGAGCAAACAATCAGCGTGATGAAGCACTGCCTCCAATGTGTGAACCGGTCATGGCGAGCACTCCAGTACACGCTGGAACAGGTGCACAACTTTGTGGTTTTCTGATGCGCCCTTCATATCATTGCCATCATGACAGCACAGAAATCGGAAGCCACTCATGTGGTGGAGGAGGAGGAGGATATTATCTGGATCCCTTCAACCCAGACAAGTTGTGAGAAAGTTCCTGATAACACTCCAGTGCAAAAAGGATAACTTTTTTCTTACACCCATTCTGCAAGAAATATCCATCAGAGACGCCCCATCAAAGGAATAGAATTAATAATTGAAGTAGACCGAGCGGCTCCTCGAGTCTGCTCCACTATTCAAAAGATCCGGGCTGATATGCTTGTGTCTCCAATTCTACAATCTCCTCGACTCCCGATAACCGTTGATATCCTCACCTAACAGTAATCTATCCACGTCGCCTTGAATAATATTCAATACCCTGCCTCCACCGCCTGTACAAAGACATTTTTCTTGGTCCTAGAGGTGTCTGGCAAAAAGCCATCGAACAATTACAGCACAGAAGGAGGCAAGTCTGCCCGTCGTGCTTGTGCCTGTCAAAAAACTAGCCGCCCAATCTAAGCCCACCTTCCATCACCTGGTCCATAGCCCTGCAGGTTCCAGCACTTCAGATGCTTGTCCAGGTAACTTTTAAAAGAATTGATGCTTTCTGCCTCCATCACCGTTCCTGGCAGTGAACTCCAGACAAGTACCACCCTCTGGGTGAAATGCGTTTCCTCATGTCCCCACTAATCCTTCTACCAATCACCTTAAATCTGTGCCCCTGGTAACTGACCACCCCACTAGCGGAACCAGGTCCTTCCTGTCTGCTCTATCTAGGCCCCTCATCATTATGCACACGTCAATTAATTCACCCCACAGCCTTTTCTGTTCTAAGGAAAACAAAACTGGCCTATCTAGTCTTTCCTCATAGCTCAAACTTTCAAGATCTGGCAACATTCTTGTAAATCTCCTCTGTACATCTTCCAGAGCAATTATGTCCTTTCTGCAATGTGGTGACCAGAACATTATGCAGTACTCCAGCTGTGACTTAGCCAGTGTTTTATACTGTTGCAGCATTATATCCCTGTTGTTGTATTCTATACCTGACCAATAAAGGAAATCATTCCATGTGCCTACTTCACCATTATATCTACCTAACTATCTCCACCATCAGCGACCTGCAAGTTCTCTCACCTCTTCTAATCCTCTCAATATCCTCACGTTTATTGTATATTTTCTTTCTTTATTTGCCCTATCCAAATGCATTACCACACACTTATCCGGGTTTAATTCCATGTGCCACTTTTCTGCCCACTCAACCAAACCACTGATATCTTTCAGGAGTCTATGACTATCCTCTCCACTATCGACTGCCAATTCTTGTGCCATCGGCAAATTTCCCAATCATTTAATTCTAAATCATAATATATACCGCAAACAGCAGAGGTCCTAACACTGAGCCCTGTGGAATGCCACTGCAATCAGCTTTCCATTATCAAAAAGAACCGTCAATGTCTAGCCCTTGTTTCCTATCTCTGAGCCACTTATGGATCCAACGTGCAGCATTCTCCTGAATCCCATAGGCTTTCATTTCACTGATCAGTGTGCCATGTGAGAATTTGTCAAATGTCTTACAAAAATCAATGAGATGCTTGGTGTAGAATATGCAATTTATTTTTGATTTGTTTTGAAATGCGTGTACGTTTTAAACTCTAAGCTTTATTTAATGAAAGAAAAAGAAAGACATATCTTAATTAATGGCATGGTCCAGCCTTCCCTTTCTGTGCTCGCTGACCCTGCCACAATCATTTGAGATCCGGGTGTCCAGCGATGGTTATGGTTCCAGATCAGGTGTAGGACACGCAATGCACCCTGAATGTCAATGGAACACCACCATGCTTAAGAGGCATCTGGGTCTCCAGCCATTGACCTGGTCCAAGTCCTGGTGTCGTACTGAATGTGGCCCCGCTCCCTCAGTGACTGACCACACTTACTTGTATCTGGGGATCCAGCGATGGGTCTGGTTCCTGGCTTGGTGTCGTACAAAAAGTAGGGTCTGCTTACTGACTTTCCCACCAACCCCGCCCCCCTTACCTGGTACTGGGTCTCCAGACAAATGTATGCTCCCAGTCCTGGTGTAGTACTGGCAGCGGCCGCCCATCCCAGATTGGCTCTGGTGATCACAATGCAAATACATAGTAACTGCGGCTCCAGTGATGGCCTGGTCCCAGGCCTGGTTTAGTACCATCAGTAATGCCTGTTCATTGACTGGCCCCAGCGAACCCGCCATGCTTAGCTGGGGTCCAGGTCTGCAGCAATGTTACTGCCTCTAGGCTGGTGTCGAATCAGCAATGGGTCCGACTCCCGCACTGATCCAGGTGACATGCCGCACCTGGTATTTGGGACTCCAGTGATAGACCTGGTTCTGAGGGCTGATATAGCATCGTCAGTGGCTGCTGCTCGGCGGTTTCTTTCTGACATCCCTGCAAAATTTATCGGGTATTCATACGCCCAGAAATCGTCCTGGTTCCAGGCCTGCTGCAGTAATGGCAATGGCCCCTATGCCTAACAGGCCCGAGTGACACCACACTTATCAATGGTCTGGTTCTGCAGCTATTGTCCTGATTCCAGGCTTGGTTTAGTGCCTGCAGTGGCCCCAATCGCAATTCTGAAGAAGTGTCGCTTACCTGAAACGTTAACTCTTCTTTTCTCTGCACAGATGCTGCCAGACCAGCATTTCCTGCTTTTATGCTCCAAACCCTGTATGGCCCTGGAGCTGCTGCGCTACTCAACCAAAGTCTGTACCTTCTTTTCTGGATTTTCTCCCAGGGATGATACAATATGGCCAGTGGCCTCCTATCCCTGACTGTGGTTGCTGACCCTGCGTCACTTAACTGTAGTCTAGATTCCAGCCAGGGTCCTGTTCACGTGCCGAGTGTCGTGCCAGCAGTGGCTCCCCTGCACCCTGATCGTTCCCGACCACCTTTCTTCACTTACCTTGCTTCTGCATCTCCAACAATGCTCCTGGCCTCAATCCTGGTTTAGTGCTGGCAGTACCCACCCCTACTGTTCCCAGCAATATGTTTCACTTTTCCATTGTCCTTGACTCCAGCAATGTATAAAATTCCAGGTCTAGTGCAGTACGAGCATTTGGTCGTTCCCTGTCTGGCTCTGCTGAATTTGCCATATTTACCTGGAGTTCAGTTCACCACGATGGTCCTGTTCCCAAGGCTAGTTCAACACCAGTAGTGGTCCTGGCCTCCAGCGACTGTCCTGCTCCTAGGCCTAGTGCTCTAATGGTAGAATTGCCTGTACCCTGACTGACCCTGGTGACCGCATCACATTATCTGGGGCCTGAACTTAAGCAGTAATCCTTTTTTGCCAGTACCAGCAGTGGCCCCAACTCTCTGACTGGCCCCAGTGACTCTGCTACACTCCCCTGGGGTCTGAGGCTTTTGCGATGGTCCCAGTCGCAGGTCTGGAGTATTACCGGCAGTGGCTCCCCCTCCATGATTGTTCTGAGCGACCTCACCACAGAAACCTGGGTCTGTATCCCCAACAATGGTCCTGGCCCATGGCCTGGCTTCGTACTGTCAGTGGCCCACGCTCACTGGCTGGCGCCAGCAAACTAAACTGTGGTATGGAGCTCCAGCAACTCATCTGTTCCCATGTCTGGTGTAGTATAGTTAGTGGCACCCGCTACCTGATTTGTCGCAGTGGTGCAGACACATTTATCTGGAGTCAGGTCTCCAGTGATGGTTCTCATCACAGGCCTGCTGTAGTACCAGCAGCTCCACTGCTCCCAGTGACATTGCCAATAGTACTGAGCTATTGGTCCTGTGACTGTTTACCTCGTTTAGGCAGGCGGGAGCTCCTTGATTAAATAGACTGGGACGAGGCACCGGGCAGTTAATTGCCCGGGATGGTCCAAAAGACCGCGGTGGGGTTTCGTTCACCTTTTTGTCCTGCCATGGGGACCCTCGTTGGCTCCACTAGATTGAGCCCCTGTCTTCAACAGCAAGCTCTCTCAAAGGTAGAGTAATTGATTCCATCACTGAATGTGTAACAAATCTACAAATGTAGCCCATACTTCTTCAAACTGCTGCTGTTATTCCCAAACTGGTGTTAAGTTTATCTTCTTCATAGTTAACTTAGTGATAATTGGGATTATTTGTTTCATTGATTGTTCAGTGTTACCTGTCACAGGCGAGGGAAGCTCCCAGTCAATCCAGCACTGAACGTTCTGTATAGGACCAAAGTGCAGCGGATGCTGGAAAGCTGAAATTAAAAATAAACAGAATGTGCTAGAGATGCTGAGCACGTCTGGTACCATCTGTGGAGGGAGAAATAGACTTAATCGTTTAGGCCGCTGACCGTTTGTCAGGACTGCGAGTTCTTTGAGACAGAACAGTCTTCAAACCAGGTACGGAATGGCCGGATGGGGAGGATTATAATCAGCGTTGAGTTGAATAACTTCAGCATCATCCTTTTGTCCTTTAATCTCTCCTTCCTTCCAAGTTGTCACAGGTATTCTCATTTTTTCCTTCAGTATCAATCAATGAATCGCTGGACGCAGTAACACATTTGAAAATCTCAGTCAGTGCTCAATCAAAGTGGCAACTTTACTCACAGCCTAATAAATAATTTGTCTGTTTATTTCCCTTCCTCACAGTTAACTTGATGACGATTGTCATCCTGTCTCGAGGCAAGTGCGGTCTTTCCAAATGTGTCACTCACTATCTGGTGGGCATGGCAGCAGCGGATCTACTGGTCATTATTTTCGCCGTGATACTGAGGCACATTCCGTTGTTTACCATGACCAGTTTATTTTCCGGGAGTCCATCCACGTTTGCAATATCCACGCAGTCCTGCTTTACACAGCCACAGACTGTTCTGTCTGGTTCACCGTTACTTTCACCTTTGATCGATTTGTGGCCATTTGCTGCCAGAAGTTGAAAATAAAATATTGCACCGAGAAAACGGCAGCTGTGATTCTGGGAACAGTGACTGTGCTGAGCTGTTTAAAGAACATCACCTGGTATTTTATGTTAACAGGTCAGTATAGTCTGTACAACCATCCCTGGTTTTGTGATATAACAGAGGATGCTGGCTTCTCTCTGGTCTGGGCAGCAATCGAGTTCCTCCATAACATTCTAACCCCGGGGGTCCCATTTGTGGTGATTCTGCTGCTAAATGCTCTCACTATCAGGCACATGTTGGTGAGCAACAGAGGGCGCAGGAGACTCCGGGCTCACAGCAGTGCCAAGAGTCCGAGAGACCCAGAGATGGAGAGCCAACGGAAATCTATCATTTTACTGTTAGTTATCTCAGCCAGTTTCATACTTTTATGGGCAATGCTAATGGTAGTTTTGATATGCACCAGAATACAGTATATGAACTTTCATTCTGGGGCTGGGGCTGAAATTCCTGGTTCTGTGCGGCAAATGGCCTTCATGCTGCAGCCCCTTAGCTGCTGCACAAACACTGTGATTTATGCCATGGTCCAGACTCAGTTCAGAGAGCAGTTGAAGAAAATGCTGAAATATCCCTTTATGCGAATTGTTAAGTTCATTCAATGATAAGAGGGACTGTAGTCACTGACCGTTTCTAAAAGATTTTCATTTTATTTCATTTCTTCAAACAGCCGGAGGCAGCTACCAAAGCTGCACACAATACTCCAGATGTGGGCTCACCAAGGACTTTTTTATTTATTTTTTAAAGAGATACAACACTGAAAAAGGCCCTTCAGCCAACCGAGTCTGTGCCGACCAACAACCACCCATTTATACTAATCCTACATTAATCCCATATTCCCAACCACTTCCCCACCATTCTCCCACCACCTACCTACACTAGGGTCAATTTATAATGGCCAATTTACTATCAACCTGCAAGTCTTTGGCTGTGTGAGGAAACTGGAACACACGGCAGAAACCCACGCTTTCACAGGGAGAACTTGCAAACTACGCACAGGCAGTACCCAGAACTAAACGCGGGTCGCTGCAGCTGTGAGGCTGTGGTGCTAAGCACGGTGCCACTGTGCCGCCCACCATGTCGACTTGAGTAATTACAGCAGGATTTCCTTGCTCATGTACTCGAATCCTGTCGCTATGACAGCCAATATACCATTTGCCTTCTTAACTGCCTGCTGCACCTGCATGCTTATTTTCAGCAACTGGTGCACAAGGACACTCAGGTCTCGCTGCACCTCCCCCTTTCCCAATCTATATGCCTTTCTGTTTTTGCCACCAAAGTGGATAGCCTTACATTTATCCACATTATACTGCATCTGCCATGTATTTGCTCACTCACTCAACCTGTCGAAATTGCACTGGAGCCTCTCGGCATCCTCCTCATAGCTTCCACTCCCATCTAGTGTTGTGTCGTCTGCAAACTTGGAAATATTACATTTAATTCCCTCATCCATATCGTTAATATATACTGTGAATAGCTGGGGTCCTAGCACTGATCCCTGTGCTAATCCACTACTCACTGCCTGCCACTCAGAAGAAGACCCGTTTATTCCGACTCTTTGTTTCCTGTCAGCCATCCAGTTCTCTATCCATGACAGTACCTTTCCCCCAATCACATGTGCTTTAATTATACACGCTTATCTTTCCTGTGGGATCCTCTTGAAAGTCTTCTGAAAGTCCAAATACATCACATCCACTGCTTCTCCCTTACCTGTTCCATTAGTTACATCCTCAAAATATTCAAGTAGATTTGTCAAGCATGATTTGCCTTTCGTAAATCCATGTTGATTCTTTGTCCGATCCAGTCATTACTTTCCAAGTGCTCTGTTATTACATCTTTTATAATGGACGCTAGCATTTTCCACACAACTGATGTCCGGCTAATTGAATGGTGGAACAGGATTGATAGGCCGAATGGCATATTTCTGCTCCGAACTTGTATGGTCTTCTGGTCGCGGGTTTAGAAAGTGCTTTTTTAGTAGCCTCAGTGCGTTGCTGCAGTGAATCTTGCATATGGTACACACTGTTGCCACTGGGCATTGGTGTTGGAGGGAGTGAATGTTTTTGGATGAGTTGCCGATCAAGAGGAGTGCGTTGTGTTGGATGGTGGCGAGCTTCTTGAGTGTTTTCCACCTGCACCCATCAGGCCAAAGGGAGAGTATTCCATCACAACCCTGAATTGTTCCTTGTCGATGGTGGACAGGCATTGGGGAGACATGCGATGAGTTACGTGCTGCAGAATTCCTAGCCTCTGACCGGCTCTTGTTGTGTCTTTGTTCCCCTCTTTCTCTCTCTGCCTTCCTCTCTCGCTGCCCCCTTCCTCTGTGCTGTGCTCTCTCTCGCTCTCCCTCTATTTCTTTTTCTGCTCCCTCTTTTCTCCCCTTTCGCTCTCCCTTTCTCTCCCTCCTCCCTTTTCGCTCTCTCTGCTCCGCTCTCTCTATCCCCATCTCTCCCCCTCACCTCTCTCCCCCTTACCTCTCTCTCCCTACCCAGTCGCCACTCTCTCTCTCTGCCACCTCTCTCTCTTAATTTGTCTGACTGCTCCACTCGCTCTTTCTCTCTTTTCCACCTCCTTCTCTGTCTCCTCCCCTCTTTCTCTTTCTGACTCTCTCTCTGTACATCTCTCGCGTCCCCTTCTCTCGCTCCCTGTTCCCCCCTGTCAGGCAATCCCCCACCTGCCAAGACTGAGGCACACATGATTTCGTCGCATGAACATTAAAATTTAAAATTTCAAGCCCCTGATAGGAAGGCTATTTGCATAGTACTAGCAGTGTTGGAAAAAAAGAGATCCTGTAGTTGCTTCCCCAATAGACAGAAGAAGTGGTCAGAACAGAGCACTTTTAGTTATAGAGATATACAGCGCAGAAAGAGGCCTTTCAGCCCAGCGTGTCTGTGCCGGCCATCAAGCACCTACCTATTCTAATCCCCTTTTCTAGTACTTCGAACGCAGCCTTGTCTGCAATGGAATTTCAAGTGCTCATCTAAATACTTCCTAAATATTGTGTGGGTTCAGGCCTCTACCACCCCTTCAGGCAATGTGTTCCTGATTCCAAACACTCTCTGCTTGAAAAATTATTTCCTCAAATCTTCTCTAAACCTCCTGCCACTTACCTTATGTCTATGCCTCCTGGTTATTGCCACCTCTCTTAAGGGACACGTTTCTTGCTATCTACCCTATCTATGGCCCTCATAATTTTGTATACGGCACTCAGCTCCCCCATCAACCTTCTCTGCTATAAGGAAAACAACCCTAGCCTTTTCAGTCTCTCTTCATAGCTGAAATGCTCCAGCCCAGGCAACATCCTGGTGAATCTCCTCTGCACCCTCTCCAGTGCAATCACATACTTCCTATAGTGTGGCGACCAGAACTGTCCACAGTACACAGGCTATGGCTGAACTAGCATTTTATACAACTCCATCATAACTTCCCTGTTCTCATTGTCTATGCCTCGGCGAATAAAGGCAAGTATCTGTATGCCTTCATTACCACCTAGTCTAACTGTGCTGCTGCCTTGAGTGGTGCAGTGGTTAACACCGCAGCCTCACAGCTCCAGCGACCCGGGTTCAATTCTGGGTACTACCTGTCTGGAGTTTGCAAGTTCTCCCTGTGACTGCGTGCGTTTTCTTTGGGTGCTCCAGTTTCCTCCCAGAAGCCAAAAGACTTGCAGGTTAATAGGTAAATTGGCCATTATAAATTGTCCCTAGTATAGGTAGGTGGTAGGGATATATAGGGACAGGTGGAGATGTGGTTGCAATATGGGATTAGTGTAGGATTAGTATAAATGGGTGGTTGATGGTCGGCACAGACTCGGTGGGGCGAAGGGCCTGTTTCAGTGCTGTATCTCGAAAACTAAAAAAAAAACTATGGACAAGTACACCAAGTTCCACCGACCTTCTGTCATACATAGGGTCCTGCCATCCATTGTATTCTCCCTTGCCTTGTTAGTCCTTCAAAAATGCATCACCTCACACTTCTTAGGATTAACTTCCATTTTCCACTGTTCTACCCATCTTTCCAGCCCATCGATACCGTCCTGGAATCTAAGGCTTTCCTCCTCACTATTTAAAGCACCATCAATTTTCGTGTCATCTGCGAACTTACTGATCATACCTCCTATAATTACGTCTAAATCATTAATGTGCACCACAAACAGCAAAGGTCCCAGCACCGATCCCTGCGGCACACCAGTAGTCACAGGCTTCCAATCGCAAAAACAACCATCGACCTTCACCCTCTGCCTCCTGCCACTAAGCCAATTTTGGATCCAATCTGCCAAATTGCCCTGGTCCCCATGGGCTCTTACCTTCTTCACAATCTCCCATGTGGGACCTTATCAAAAGCCTTACTGAAGTCCATGTGGACTGCACCAACTGCTTTACCATTATCTGCATACCTAGTCGAATAGAAAAATTCAATCAAGTTCGTTAGACATGATGACTATCCTTGATTAATCATTGCTTCTCCAAGTGAGGTTATTCCTGCCCCTCAGAATTTTTTTTCCAATGGTTTGCCTATCACTGTTGTTGTTCAGACCACTGGCCTGTACTTACCTGGTTTACCCTAGTACCATAGAATAAAGGTACCACGTTCGATGTCCTCCAGTCCTCTGACACCTCGCCTGTGGCCAGAGAGGATTTGAAAATTTGTGTCAGAGCCCCTGCTATCTCATCCCTTGCCTCACGTAGCAGCCTGGGATACATCTCCTCTAGGCCTGGGCATTTATCCACTTTTAAGCCCGCTTAAACCGCTAATACCGCCCCCCTTTCATTGCTAATTTGTTCAAGTATATCACAATCTCCTTCCTTGATCTTTACATTTACATCGTCCTTCTCCATACTGAACACAGTCATATTACTAACTGGCTGTTGAGATTTGAACTTCCAACAAAGGATTCGAACCGAGAAAACTCCTGGCTCCTGTTTTGAGAAAACCTCTCTCCTAGCTGCCCTCATCTCGCTTTCACCAGCTTAGGAAACAATTGAAGACACGTAAACTCAAAGAGAACAAAAAAGTCTCCGACGTGAACCAGGTTTAAATGGAACACTCGGCTCCAATGAAATGCAAGACCATATCTTCAAACAAGGACTACAGCGAGTTCGAGGAATAGTAACATGATATTACCTGGAACTACTCTACTTATCTTTCCGTCCGCTCTGTTTTGTCCCTAGTTGCATGTTTATATTGCTTGTGCATGCTAGAGTGGGCGGGTCGTATATCCGTAGGCGTTAACCGTATTACAGTTTAAGTGTAAGATTTAATAAATTTCATCTTTCTTCTTTAAACCTAAGAAAGCCTGTTTGTGCTCATTTCATTGCCTGATAATTGGAAAGCGGTGAACAAGGATTCACCAAGGGGTTACTCAAAACATCGTGTGTTTAACATTTAACCCTGTTACTATAAGACCAGGTGAAGACAGTAACAGACCAGTAGACACCTTTCTCTCATGGCCATAACACCCACACCCTCTAGCCCTCTCTCCCCCCTGCTTTCTCTCCTCCATCTCTCTCTCTCTCTCTGCCCCTCGCTCTCTCTCCTCCCCTCCCACTCTCATCCCTTTCTTTCACCCTCTGTTCCCCCTCTCTGCCTCTCTCTCACACTCTCTCATTCTCTGTCCACATCTCTTACCCCAGTCTCTCTCTCTCGTCAACTCTCCCTCTCTTCCCCCCAGCTCTCTTTCTTGCAGAAGAGACAGGGAGAGCCGAGATAGCCTTAATGGCACAGTTCTAGGGAGTGTGCAGCGACAGAGGGTCCGCGGGATGCACGCGCGTGTATCTTTGAAGGTTGCAGGTCATATTGAGAGAATCGTCAACAATGTTTACGGGATCTTGGACTTCATAAATAGTTATGACTACAAAAGCACGGAAGTTATGCTGAACATTTACAAAGCTCTGGTTAGGCCACAGCTAGAATACCGCATCCAGTTCTAGTCACCACACATTAGGAAGGATGTGAGGGTACTGCAGGGAGATCAGAGGAGATGGTAATTCCAGGGAACGGAGGATTTATCAAAGGGGACTGGAAGAAGCCACCTGAAGGTAAATGAGGGTCAGAGCAGTGAGAGTTCGCGACGGTTGAGAACAAATATTTTCCTACAAATACAAACAGGGTGAGACTCCCAAATCTAGAGCCTCTTGGATAGAACAAAGATCAAAGAACAGTACAGCACAGGAACAGGCCATTCGGCCCTCCAGGCCTGCGCCGATCTTGATGCCTGCCTAAACTAAAACCTTCTGCACTTCTGAAGACCGTATCCCTCTATTCCCATCACATTCAAGCATTTGTCAAGATGCCTCTTAAACGTCGCGATCGTACCTGCTTCCACCACCTCCCTCGGAAGCATCTTCCAAGCACTCACCACCCTCTGTGTAAATAACTTGCCTCGCACATCCCCTCTAAACTTTGCCCCTCTCACCTTAAACCTATGTCAACAAGTAACCGACTCTTCCACCCTCGGAAAAAGCTTCTGACTATCCACTCTGTCCATGCCGCTTATAACTTTGTAAACATCTATCATGTCGCCCCTCCACTTCCGTCTTTCCAGTGAAAATAATCCGAGTTTATCCAACATCTCCTCATAGCTAATGCTCTCCAGACCAGGCAACATCCTGGTAAACCTTTTCTGTACCCGCTCCAAACTCTCCACGTCCTTCTGGTCGTGTGGCGACCATAACTGTTCGCAATATTCTAAGTGTGGCCTAACTAAATTTCTATACAGCTGCAGCATGACTTACCTATTTTTATACTCTATGCCCCGACCGATGAAGGCAAGCATGCCGAATGCAATCTTGACTACCTTATCCACCTGCGTTGCCACTTTCAATGACCTGTGGATGTGTACGCCGAGATCTCTCTGCCTGTCAATACTCCTAAGGGTTCTGCCATTTACTGTATACCTCCCACCTGCATTGGACCTTCCAAAATGCATTACCTCACATTTGTCCGGATTAAACTCCATCTGCCATTTCTCCGCCCAAGTCTCCAACCGATCTATATCCTGCTGTATCCTCTGACAGTCCTCATCATTATCCGCAACTCCACCAACCTTTGTGTCATCCACAAACATACTAATCAGACCAGCTACATTTTCCTCCAAATCATTTATATATACTAAAAACAGCAAAGGTCCCAGCACTGATCCCTGCGGAACACCACTATTCACATTCCTCCATGCAGAAAAACACCCATCCACTGATACCCTCTGTCTTCTATGACAGAGCCAGTTCTGTATCCATCTTGCCAGATCACCTCTGATCCCGTGTGACTTCGCGTTTTGTACCAGTCTGCCATGCGGGACCTTGTCAAAGGCCTTACTAAAGTCTATATAGATAACATCCACTGCCCTTCCTGACTGTTTCTTTCCTCTACTCTCCTGGGGGATTCAGAGATGATTTTTGTTCACATTCAGGTCCACATTCAGGGGGTTCCAGCTTCTCTGCAGCTGCTGTCTTGGTGAAAAAAATTGTATTCAAAATCTTTCCCTCAGTTTGAAGACATGTGGAGAGACTGTTTACACTAGCAGAGGTTGAAACAAATAGACAGGGAGTTGTTATGGTCTGGAATTCACTGTCTGACAGGTTTCTGAAAGCAGATTCGATGGTAACTGCAAAAGACAATCGGATCAAAACATCAATTACTCTGAGTTAGAGCACAGAAGATACCGGCATTAAGAGAGAAGTGGGAGAAAGAGAGAGATGTCATAATGTTAGTGATGAAGAATTCAACACAACTTATTCAGAGAGTTTTTTTTACTTGTAAATGATTGTTAAGTTTTATTTGATGCTGTTGTTTTGTTTATGCATTATCTTTAATCACTCAAAATAATTTTCCTAATAGGAGCCAGTTTAATGTTGCAAGTGTTTACATAGTACGAAAAGAGCCATTTATCAACTACTGTATTGAAATTATGCTATTCAGCATCTCAAGTTTACACAAAGTAAACTTCACAAACATTTTGAAACTTTCATACTCTCAGGAAAACTGAATCTCCCATCAAAAGTTACTCACTATCTCCATCTGCTGGTGTCTCTGTCTCATTGCAGATACTGTCCCCCTCTCACCCTCTCCATCTGCTGGTGTCCCTGTATCACTGCAGTTAAAGTCCCTCTCTCACCATCACAAAGAACAAAGAACAAAGAAAATTTCAGCACAGGAACAGGCCCTTCGGCACTCCAAGCCTATGCCGATCCAAATCCTCTATCTAAACATGTCGCCTCTTTTCTATGGGTCTGTATCTCTTTACTTCCTGCCCATTCCTTTATCTGTCCAGATACATCTTAAAAGACGCCATCGTGCCCGCGTCCACCATCTCCACTGGCAATGCGTTCCAGGCACCCACCACCCTCTGCGTAAACAAATTTCCGTGCATATCCCCCTTAAACTTTTCCCCTTTCACGTTGAACTCGTGCCCGCTTGTAATTGAATCCCCCACTGTGGGAAAAAAGCTCCTTGCTATCCACCCTGTCTATACCTCTCATGATTTTGTACACCTCAATCAGGTCCCCCCTCAACCTCCGTCTTTCAAATGAAAATAATCCTAAACTACTCAACCTCTCTTCATAGCTAGCGCCCTCCATACCAGGCAACATCCTGGTGAACCTCCTCTGCACCCTCTCCAAAGCATCCACATCCTTTTGTTAATGTGGCGACCAGAACTGCACGCAGTATTCCAAATGTGGCCGAACCAAAGTCTTATACAACTGTAACATGACCTGCCAACTCTTGTACTCAATACTCCGTCCGATGAAGGAAAGCATGCCGTTTGCCTTCTTGACCACTCTATTGACCTGCGTTGCCACCTTCAGGGAACAGTGGACCTGAACACCCAAATCTCTCTGGACATCAATTTTCCCCAGGACTTTTCCATTTACTGTATAGTTCACTCTTGAATTGGATCTTCCAAAATGCATCACCTCGCATTTTCCCTGATTGAACTCCATCTGCCATTTCTCTGCCCAACTCTCCAATCTATCTATATTCTGCTGTATTCTCTGACAGTCCCTTTCACTATCTGCTACTCCACCAATCTTATTGTCGTCTGCAAACTTGCTAATCAGACCACCTATACTTTCCTCCAAATCATTTATGTATATCACAAACAACAGTGGTCCCAGCACGGATCCCTGTGGAACATCACTGGTCACACGTCTCCATTTTGAGAAACTCCCTTCCACTGCTACGCTCTGTCTCCTTTGCCCAGCCAGTTCTTTATCCACCTAGCTAGTACACCTTGGACCCCATGCGCCTTCACTTTCTCCATCAGCCTACCATGGGGAACCTGATCAAACGCCTTACTGAAGTCCATGTATACGACATCTACAGCCCTTCCCTCATCAATCAACTTTGTCACTTCCTCAAAGAATTCTATTAAGTTGGTAAGACATGACCTTCCCTGCACAAAACCATGTTGCCCATCACTGATAAGCCCATTTCCTTCCAAATGGGAATAGATCCTATCCCTCAGTATCTTCTCCAGCATCTTCCCGACCACTGACGTCAGGCTCACAGGTCTATAATTACCTGGATTATCCCTGCTACCCTTCTTAAACAAGGGGACAGCATTAGCAATTCTCCAGTCCTCTGGGACCTCACCCGTGTTTAAGGATGCTGCAAAGATATCTGTTAGGGCCCCAGCTATTTCCTTTCTCGCTTCCCACAGTAACCTGGGATAGATCCCATCCGGACCTGGGGACATGTCCACCTTAATGCCTTTTAGAATACCCAACACTTCCTCCCTCCTTATGCCGACTTGACCTAGATTAATCAAACATCTGTCCCTAACCTCAACATCCGTCATGTCCCTCTCCTCGGTGAATACCGATGCAAAGTGCTCGTTTAGAATCTCACCCATTTTCTTCGCATAACTTTCCTCCTTTGTCCTTGAGTGGGCCAATCCTTTCTCTAGTTACCCTCTTGATCCTTATATATGAATAAAAGGCTTTGGGATTTTCCTTAACCCTGTTTGCTAAAGATATTTCATGACCCCTTTTAGCCCTCTTAATTCCTCGTTTCAGATTGCACCTACAATCCCGATATTCTTTCAAAGCTTCGTCTTTTTTCAGCCGCCTAGATCTCCATCTGCTGGTGTCCCTGTATCACTACAGTTACAGTCCCCTCTCACCATCTCCATCTGCTGGTGTCCCTGTATCACTGCAGTGACTGCGCCCCACCCCCCGCAGCCATCTCGTCACCATCTCCATCTGCTGGTGTCCCTGTCTCACTGCAGTTGCTATCCCCCTCTCATCATTTCCATCTGCTTCTGTCCCTGTCTCACTGCAGTTACTGTCCTCTCTCACCATCTCCATCTGTGGTGTCCCTGTCTCACTGCAGTTACTGTCCTCCCTCTCACCATTTCCATCTGCTTCTGTCCCTGTCTCACTGCAGTTACTGTCCTCTCTCACCATCTCCATCTGCTGGTGTCCCGGCCTCACTGCAGTTACTGTCCCCTCTCTCACCATCCCCATCTGTTGGTGTCCCTGTCTCACTGCAGTTACTGTCCCCCCAATCACCATCTCCATCTGCTGGTGACCCTGTCATGAGGGTGTGATGGCTTCCACAGTGGCATAGCATGCTGGATGTTTAAAATGGGGGGTATTGTTTCTGGACGCTTCCAGTTGCATGGACGACGACATGTTCAGGGAGTGTCACCAGCAACAGAAAGCTGATCTCCTGGGTTTTGAACTTGTGCGATGGCAGGAGTCACTGTGCCACATCCGTGAGGCTGAGAACTATTTAGATAGCATGTTTAGAGATGTGTTCACATTGTAGGTGAAGAGAGTGCAGGCAGAGAGGGGATGGGTGACCACCAGAGAGACTTGGAGGACCAGGCAGGTAGTCCAGGTTTCCGCTGAGTCGAGCTCACTCACTAATAGAATTTCCTCTTTGCGTACAGGTGAAGATGATGGTTCCTCATGGTTGTGCAACCACAGCTAAGTCCGTGAAACCACGGACAGCTCAACTGCACAGTACAGGAGGAAGAGGAGTGGAAAAGTGAAGGTGGTGGGGGATTCAATAATTAGGTGAACAGACAGTCATGTCTGCGACCGTAGATGTGACGCCAGGATGGTATGTTACCTCCCTGGTGACAGGGTGAAGGATATCACTGTGCAACTGCAGGGTGGGTGAACAGCCAGAGTTCATGGACCGCATCTCTACTAAAGACAGGTAGAAAGAGGGATGAAGACTTGGAAACAGATTGTAGGGAGATAGGAAAGAGATTAAAAAGCAAGACTTCAAAAGGAGTAAGTTAATGATTACTCCCAGTGCTACATGCTAGTGAGTACAGAAATAGGAGTGTGGAGCAAATGAAGGCGTGGCTGGAAAGATGTTGCAGGTGGGAGGACTTTAGATTCTTGAGGCATCAGTACTCGTTCTGGGCAGGTGGAAACTCGACAAGAAGCATGGATTATACCTTAGCAGGACCGAGACAAATAACCTCGCAGGACGATTTGTTGGTGATGCTGGCGAGGTTTGAAACTAGCTTGGCAGAGGATGGGAACCTGAGAGGGATTTCAGACAGGAGAAAATCAAAGCTGGTTATGGTAGTAACAAAGGAAGTAAGCGAAAGTGGAAAGCAGCAGCAGAAACAAAGGCCAGCATTAGATCGGGTCAACATACGGGGGAACAAGTAAATAAAGGCCAAATGTAAGGCACTCCATCGACTGAATGTAGCATTCGCATTAAGGCAGAATCGATGAATTGATGGAACATTAATAAACTCGGTTGATTTTTAACGGACACGCGGCTGCAGCTGACCAAAGCTGGGAACTGAAATTTCAAGGGTATTCATCATTTAGGAAAGATAGGAAATAGGAAAAGGATGTGGGGTAGCATTGGTAACGAAGGATGATTTGCTGCATTAGTTCAATTCTGCAATGCATAATCACAAATAACTCTTTTTAATCACTTAATTGAAAGTCCGCAGTTAAAGAAGCAACCATATCCCACAATGAAGAAGAGCAGCCTTGAGAGAGATATTCCACACTTGGTATTTAATTACTGAATGACCAAAGTTAAAGGGGACAGCCACAATCCACAGTGAAGTAGAGCAGCCCTGAGGGAAACATCCACACATTGGGAGTTAAATTGCTGAATGGTCACAGTCGAGTGAAGGACATCACTGAAACAACATGTGACTAGAGATATGATGGATGATTTTTGGAAGAACAACCTCATTACTAGGAGAATAGGCTTCCAATTTCTATGAGTTAATTGATGTGATTAGAATAGCCCAGTCTTAGCAGTTTTCCAGTTCAACTTCAGAAACATATGTATTTTATTACAATAAGGACTGAACTCGATGTTGTAATCTGTTTGTTCAAATTAAAAATAAAAGTTGCAATTTCAATTTCCACGTGGAGATCCCAAAGGGTATAAATTATAGGCTCTGGGAACGTATCACCTCAGAGTTTAATACAGAGAGATTGCCTGCAGTACAAAGGGACAGATCATTTCATACAGAAAATGCTTGAAACACTGATCAGTATCAGCAAAATATATTACCTTATCCTTGCCATCATTGGTGCTCCTGGTAAGTGATTATAACCATTGAAGTTGTGTAAAACTGTCTGTGAGCTTGTTTATATTTCTTCTCTGATAAAGAATGTTACTTGGTGATTTAGTGGGCAGCGATATACAGACAACCGATCACTGATATCATTTACTTATGTCAAATATCCAGCATTATCGCTGCGGTTTTATTGCATTCCATTTACTGATAATAAACCTCTGATTGTAACTGATAGGCTCTCTGAATTGTCAAGTTATTGCATTCAGAGGAAAATCGTGTAATGTGAACTTAGATATCACTGAAGCCAAATCTTTAAAAGAAGGTATTATTGGGACTATCTGTCAATGTAGAATTGTACTGAGTGTGGGTCACTAACTGGAGTGAAACATCTGACTCCAGTGGTCATGTACTATTGGGAGTATCTGTCATTGTGGAATTGTGCGGAGTGTTGCTCATGAACTGGAGTGGGACACCTGATCCCAGTGAACATGTTTTACTGTAATGAAAGCAATTTTCCAATCCGTTTCTATTTTGAAATCTTTGTTTCAGATGATAGATCTCTCTATTGAGATGCCTTTGGGTCTTACGAATTGATTGCCAAGCGGAAGATGTTTACTGAGGTCTTCTAATCCATGTATAAATTTAAATGTATTGATATTTCTCTGTTTCCTTTTGAACTGTTCCGACTGAAACAGATGCTAACTATTTACCGACAATTAAACCACAGGACAGAACTGATACAATATTCTAATACTATAATAATGAATTATTCATAAACTGAGTATAGTTACTGTAAACAATATTTATTTTAATGCTGATTAATCCCTTCACCCCACATAGTCCTGCGAAGCTGTGGGTCACGTGTGCTGAAACCAATTACCTATTAATGGCACAGGATAAATATTGGGCTGTGTTTGTTGAATCGTCCACTGATGTAACAGATTGAGATTTGACGGATCAGTTCATGTCTCAGGTTCAGAATCTCAACAGATGTAACCTATGCCAATCTATGTCCTTGGCTCAGTGAGTTGTGTCCCTGTGAGGAGACGCCTATAGCTAATGAAATATATATACGGTTTTCATATTACAGAGATCAGAGCACGGGAGGGAAATATTAACTTTTTTTTTATTCATTCACGGGATGTGGGCGCCGCTGGCCAGGCCAGCATTTATTGCCCATCCCTAATTTCCCTTGAGAAGGTGGTGGTGAGCTGCCTTCTTGAACCACTGCTGTCCAAGTGGGGTAGGTACACCCACAGTGCTGTTAGGAAGGGAGTTCCAGGATTTTGACCCAGCGACAGTGAAGGAACGGCGATACAGTTCCAAGTCAGGATGGTGTGTGACTTGGACGGGAGCTTGCAGATGGTGGTGTTCCCATGTATTTGCCGACCTTGTCCTTCTAGTTGGTCGAGGTCACGGGTTTGGAAGGTGCTGTCTAAGGAGCCTTGGTGCATTGCTGCAGTGCATCTTGTAGATGGTACACACTGCTGCCAATGTGTGTCGGTGGTGGAGGGAGTGAATGTTTGTAGATGGGGTGCCAATCAAGCCGGCTGTTTTGTCCTGGATGGTGTCGAGCTTTGTGAGTGTTGTTGGAACTGCACCCACCCAAGCAAGTGAAGAGTATTCCATCACACTCCTGACGTGTGCCTGGTAGATGGTGGAAAGGCTTTGGGGAGTCAGGATGTCAGTTACTCGCCTCAGGAATCCTAGCCTCTGACCTGCTCTTGGAGCCACGGTATTGATATGGCGACTCCAGTTCAGTTTTCGGTCAATGGTAGCCCCGAGGATAGGATGTTGATCGTGGGGGATTCCGCGATGGTAATGCCGTTGAATGTCAAGGGTAATGGTTAGATTCTCTCTTGTTGGAGATGGTCATTGCCTGGCACTTGTGTGGCGCGAATGTTACTTGCCACTTATCAGCCCAAGCCTGGATATTGTCCAGTATTCGCTGCATTTCTACACAGACTGCTTCAGTATCTGAGGAGTTGCGAATGGTGCTGAACATTGAGCAATCATCAGCGAATATCCCCACTTCTGACCTTATGATTGAAGGAATGTCATTGATGAAGCAGCTGAAGATGGTTGGCCCTAGGACACTACCCTGAGGTACTCCTGCAGCAATGTCCTGGAGCTCAGATTATTGACCTCCAACAACCACAACCATCTTCCTTTGCGCCAGGTATGACTCCAGCCAGCAGAGGGTTTTCCCCCTGATTCCCATTGACCTCAGTTTTGCTAGGGCTCCTTGATGCCACAGTCGGTCAAATGCTGCCTTGATGTCAAGGGCAGTCACTCTCACCTCACCTCTTGAGTTCAGCTCTTTTGTCCATGTTTGAACCAAGGCTTTAATGAGGTCAGGAGCTGAATGGCCCTGGCGGAACCCAAATTGAGCATCACTGAGCAGGTTGTTGCTAAGCTAGTGCCGCTTGATGGCACTGTTGATGACACCTTCCATCACTTTACTGATGATTGAGAGGAGGCTAATGGGGCGGTAGTTCTCCGGGATGGATTTGTCCTGCTTTCTGTGTACAGGACATACCTGGGCAATTTTCCACATTGCAGCGTAGATGCCAGTGTTGTAGCTCTGCTGGAACAGCTTGGCTCGGGGCGCGGCAAGTTCTGGAGCACAGGTCTTCAGTACTATTGCCGGAATGTTGTCAGGCCCCATAGCTTTTGCAGTATCCAGTGCCTTCAGTCGTTTCTTGATATTACGTGGAGTAAATCGAATTGGCTGAGGTTTGGCATCTGTGATGCTGAGGACTTCAGGAGGAGGCCGAGATGGATCATCAACTCGGCACTTCTGGCTGAAGATTGTTGCAAATGCTTCAGCCTTATCTTTCACACTGATGTGCTGGGCTCTCCCATCATTGAGGATGGGGATATTTGTGGAGCCACATCCTCCAGTTCGTTGTTTAATTGTCCACCACCATTCACGGCTGGATGTGGCAGGACTGCAGAGCTTAGATCTGATCCGTTGGTTATGGAATCGCTTAGCTCTGTCTATCACATGCTGCTTACGCAGTTTGGCATGCAAGTAGTCCTGGGTTGTAGCTTCACCAGGTTGACACCTCCTGGTGCTGCTCCTGGCATGCCCTCCTGCACTCTTCATTGAACCAGGGTTGGTCTCCTGGCTTGATGGTAATGGTAGAGTGGGGGATATGCCGGCCCATGAGGATACAGGTTGTGGTTGAGTACAATTCTGCTGCTGCTGATGGCCCACAGCGCCTCATGGATGCCCAGTTTTGCATTGCTAGATCCGATCGAAATCGATCCCATTCAGCACGGTGATAGTGCCGCACAACACGATGGATGGTATCCTCAATGTGAAGGTGGGACTTCGTCTCCACAAGGACTGTGCGGTTGTCACTCCTACCAATAATGTCATGGACTTAGTAAAATATGAATGGTGAAATAAGCAGTTCACTTCTCTCAGCTCTGGTATCATCCTGTTAAAAATAATTGCACCATCTCGAGTGCATCAGTATCCTTTTTGTAACATGGGGACTAGAACTACACACAGTACGCCAAGTCTTGTAAAACCATGTTTCTATTTTAGTACAAAATCAGCTCTTTGTTTTTTTTTTTTCAATTCCTATCCTCTGGCATTGAACTCCTGTGATTTTTTGTATTTTACGGGCCTGTTAACATGTGCTGCTACTTTAAATGATTTGAGAATCTGTCCCCTGAACCTATTTTCACCTTTGACCCCATTCAGTCTCTTGTCGTCCAAGGATTATTTGAGATGCTTATTTTTCAGAACAAAATTAAGCAGCGCACACTTAGCAAACCTCAAAATAATTTGGCATTTAAATGCCCTTTGTGCAACTTTATCAAGTCTTATTAATATTGTTTTCACGTATTTGGTTGCATTCTTACTCGGTATTAACTGTACTCTGAATTTGAACTTGGCTGCAAAGTGTGAAATTGTGCTTCTACTTCCCACATCCATATGGTTTATCTAAATGGTGAAGGACAGTATTCGCAGTGCTGACCTTTGTGGAAAACACTTCCCAACTTCTGCCAATCTGACAAAATACCTTTCACCCTTATTCCCTGTTTTCTGTTTTTGTAGTCGGATTGTTGTCCATTCTGCTACTTGTCCCCTAAATTCACTTGCTCTGTGATTCGTCATCAGTCTGATACATGGTCCCTTATTGAAGACCTTACATCAATTGTATTACATGTATCTAAGTTTTCTGACATTATTCAAAAATCCAATAAGGTATGACCTTCATTTTGGAATATGTGCTGAATACTCTTCATTATTCAGGTGTTTCCAGATGTTTATCCATTACATCTCAGAAAAGGGAATCCAGTAAATTCTGTGCCGTCAACGCTAACTGATATATAGCTATTTGGACATGTTCTGCCTAACGTGTAAAATACAACAACCACATTAACTGTCCGTCAGTCCTCTGAGACTATTTCCTTACCTGATGATTATTAATGAACCGATAATAATGCCTCTTGTGCTTCTTCCCTATCTTTTTAATATGTGCGGTCACAATGAATCCGAACCATAGACTTTACCCACTCTTAGTTAACTTATCAAATATTTACAACTTTCTACCTTAAATGTTGCGGGATTTATTTTATTGGAATTTATTCATTATTATTGGACAGTAATTTCTTCCCCTCAGCGACCTCTCTTCCCCTTCTTCAGGCTCTGAATCCTCATTCCCTGGCTCATGTTGCCCTGACTGTCCCAAAACACATGGCACTTCCTATCTTCTAAGCTCGCAGATGTGTTTCAGAAATCCATTTACATGTTTGTCCATGTCAGTTTGTCCTCTCTGCTCCAAAGCCCAGTAAATGCGAGCTATCTTTAAGCTCAGTGGATGGGATCATTCTGACAGATGCGATGGGCTGGGTCATGTGCAGGAGGCAGGATTCCCGGAGTAGGCCTGAAATGTCATCCCCTCCCCTCTCCCCACCGCCACCCTCAGGACAGACCCAGCTGTCTTTTCGGGTGAAAGTTTAACGAGACGGGATCCCTATCCCATTAAAGACTTTATTGGGCCGTTGGTTGCACAATCACAGGGCCAGCAGCTCAGCAGTAACGGCAGTACCACTGGGAGCGGTGGCCACTGCCGGTACGAGGAACAGAAGAGAAGCAGTAGGCCATTCAGCCCTTCAAGCTTTCTCCACCATTCAGGACGATCATGGCTGATCAGTCACTTCAATGCATTTTTACACACTATCCCGATATCTCCTTATGTCATTCGTATTTAGAAATCCCGCAATTTCTGCTTTAAATATACTCAATGACTAAGCTTCCACAGCCCTCTGAGGCAGGGAATTCCAAAGATTCACAACCTTCTGAGGAAAGGAATTGCTCCTCAACTCTCTCCTAAATGGTTTACTTCTTTTTTTTAAATTGGGTCTCCTGGTTCTAGACTCCCCACCCAAGGGAACAATCTTACTTGCAACTACCCTGTCTGTCCCTTTATGTATTTTTTAGGTTTGAATGAGATCACCTCTCATTCTTCGAAACTCGAGAGAATACTCGCCCAGGTTCTGCAATTACTCATCATCGGACATTCCCGCCATCCTGGGAACAAGTCTGATGAACATTCGTTGCACTCCCTCTGTGGCAATAAGATCCATCCTGGGGAAAGGGGACCAAAACTGCACACAATAATCTTGTTGCGGTCTAACCAAGGTTCTGTACAATTGAAGCAAGACTTCACAATTCCTGCACTCAAATCCTCTTGTGATAAAGGCTAACATACCATTCGCCTTCTTAATTGCGTGCTGCACCTGCATGTTAGCTTTCAGTGACTTATTGACAAAGATATGGAGGTCCCTTTGTACGTCTGCACTTTCTAATCTCTTGCCATTTAAGATATACTTTGCACATCTGCTGCTCTTGCCAAAATGGATAACCTCACAATTTTCCACGTTATATTCTATCTGACACTTCCTTGACCACTCAGTCGGTCTGATCAAATCCCCTTGAAGCGAATTTGCATATTCCTCACAACACACATTTACACCTAGTTTTGTGTCATCCGCCAACTTGAAAATATTACATTTGGCCCCCACATCCAAATCATTAATGTATCTTGTGAACAGCTAAGGCCCTTGTACTGATCCCTGTCGTACCTCACTATTTGCAGCCTGCCAATGGGAGCCTGCCAATGACACGTTTATTCCTACTCTCTGTTTTCAGCCTGTTAACCAATCCTTAATCCATGTCAGTATATTGCCTCCTATCCCACGTGCTTTAATTTTGCTATCAATCTGCTGTGGGTGACGTTTTCAAAAGCCTTCGGAAAATCCAAGTACAACAGGTCCACCGACTCCCCTTTCTCAATTTTGCTGGTAAAATGCTCAAAAAGCTCCAACAGGTTCGTCAAATATGAATTCCCATTCATGAAACCATGTTGACTGTGCCCAAGCAGATCATTATTATCCAAGTATCCATTTATCACATCCTGTACAATAGATCTTTATATTTTCCCTACTACTGATGTAAGGCTAACAGGTCTGCAGTTCCCTGTTTTCTGTCTCCCTCCCTTCGAAAATAGTGGTGTGACATTTGCTACCTTCAAATCTGCAGGAACCTTCAGCCCCATTCATTTCTCCAATACAGCAATCATCACCACACTAATGTCCATCATATCTCCTTTCTCCCGAGTCCCTTGGATCTCTAATGTTGGGAGATTTCTTGTATCTTCCTCAGTGAAGAAAGGCACAAAGAAGTCATTTAGCTTCTCTGCAATGTCTTTGTTCCAATTATAAATTTTGTTGACACTGCCTGTAATGGACCCACATTTGACTGAGACAAACATTTCCTTTTTATGGACATACAGAAGCTTTTGCAGTGCGCTATTTTGCCTGTTTTCTGGTTATTACATTCCTATTCTGTTCTCTCTTTCTTTATCATGTTTTGGTGCTGCTTTAATGTATTCTCAAATCTTCCCATTCCACTGGTTTACTACTATTTCAGGCAACTTTATTGGCATTTCATTTTAATCTTCTGCAATCCTTAACTTCCTTTGTTAGCCACTGTTGAGTGCCTTTACTTTTAGTTTGTTTGTACCTTGAAGGAATGTACAGTTGCTGTAAACTATGAAATTATTTTTTGAAGACTTTCCATTGCGTCTGTACCGTCAGACCTTTTAATGTATTTTCCCAATCCACCGCAGCCAATTTGCCCCTCATACCTTCATAATTTCCTTTGTTCAAAATTAACACCCTGGCTTCAGGTTGAACTACCTCACTTTCAAACATAACGTAAAATGCTATCAGAAATGGTCACTCATCCTGGAAGCATCTTTGCCAACAAGATTATTAATTATCCCTTTCTCATTACCTAATACTGGATCTAAAATAGCCTGTTATCTACTCTGTTCCCCAACATATTGCTCCAGAAAACCGTTCGTAACAGTCCAACGACTCCTCCTCCACAGCATCAGTGCTCATTAGATTATCCCTGTCTATCTGCAGATTGAAGTCAACTATAATCACTGTATTACCCATTCTACATGTTTATAATCTCCTGATTAATGCCATGCCCCACACTTTCACTACTGCTTGTTGGCCTATAAGCAACTGCTACCAATGTTTGCTGCCCCTTGCTGTTTCGTAGCTCCACCCAAGCACCACATTTTCTTTTTATGATATGAGATCATCCCTTAGTAATATACTAATCCCATCCCACATTATCAGCGCTAAACCATCTCCTTTTCCTGCGTTCTTTTCCTTTCCAAATGTTCCTGGTCTTGGTCACCCTATAGCCACGTTTAAGTAATGACAATTAGATCATACCCATTTACCTCTATCTGTGCCTTTAAATAACCTACCTTGTTTCGAATTCTGCGTGCATTCAGGTAGAGCACACTTAACCTTGGCTTCTTAATATTATTCTGCATTCTAAACCTATTTGAGGCTTGCCTTTGTGTCGCCTACCTTCTACTGTTGCTGTCTACATTTCTCCCTCCTGTTTTAAGCTCGACTTCCTTCCAATTTGAGCTATGCCTCCGCTTCCCATCCCACTGACAAGATAGTTTAAACCCTCCCCAGCAGTACTGTCCAATCTCCCTGTGAGGATATTAGTTCCAGTCCTGTGAAGCTATAGCCCCGTTAATAGGCCACTCAAGGACCTCAGTTGGCCTCTGGGCGTGAAGGCATCATTTGGCCTATCCAGCTCCTGGGAGAATCAAAACCTGCAATCCTGATGTCAGACTCTGTGGGAAATGATTCTGCCTCGATTATCCAAGCCCCAACAACAAAACCCGACTTCGGGAGGAGAACAGGCCCCAGCACAATGAGCCCGATTCCCACCTAGTTTCCTTCCACCATCTTTTGCTGGTCGACACCGAGCGACCCATTTGAAATTGATTAGTTTTGTGTCATTCGCTCACCATTTCCACTGGAATTTCACTCGTTGTCAGTGACTCTGGCCTGGGAATCAAAACCAGCCCCGTTTTGTGATCCTGACTCCTGTGCAGGAACCCTGTTGTAAATTATAGGTGTATGGACCTCGGGTGTAAACAATGGGATATTACACAGTCACATAATGTCTCTGGAAGACTGTATCGTTCAGCTGTTCTTCATTTGCTTTGAATACGGGGACCATTCTTTGTTCGCTTCCTTCACATTTTTTCCCAATAGTTTGCTGACTGTGCTGCTGACCTTTACTTCTTTTGCCTTGAACTGGAAAATTTCATCAACATTTTCTCTCAATCCCATCCGTCCCTGAGCTTCCCATGGCCGTCTCTGACAGTTCCCTTTCCTTCCTCGACCATACTGCCTCTATTTCATGGATGGACTATCCACGAATATCTACTATAATCCCACTAACTCCCACAGCTCCCTTGATTACCTTTCCGCGCACCCCACTTCCTAGAAAGACTCTGTGCCATTCTCATGTTTCTCCATCTCTATTTCATCTGTTCCGATGATGTTACCTTTCACACCAATGCTTCAGAAATGTCGTCATTATTCATCATCCAAGAATTACCCTCCACTGTGTTTAACAGGATCTTTCATCGGGGCTGTCCTGTTTTTCGTGTTCCTGCCTTCACCCAGTCCCCTTCCAGCCAAAACAGTCATAATGTTCCCCTTGTCCTCAGTTTCTAGCCCACTCGCCTCCACAATGAACACACCATCCTCCTACATTTCCACCATATCCGGTTAAGTCCAGCACTAAACATATATTTGTCTCTTTTTCTACTGCCCTGTTCCCTGCACCCTGGTCCACTCCTCAATTACCCACAATATCAGATAATTTTCCCTATCACATTCCCATGCAAGGGCAGGAGTGGCAACACTCCATTTTACCTTAATAAAGGCAAAATACTGCGGATGCTGGAAATCTGAAACAAAAACAAGAAATGCTGGAATCACTCAGCAGGTCTGGCAGCATCTGTGCAAAGAGAAGCAGAGTTAACGTTTCGGGTCAGCGACCCTTCTTCGGAACTCCATTTTACCTGCTTCCTTCCCTGTATCCAAGGCCCCAAACAATCCTTCCAGGTGAAACAAATAGCTCTACTCGTTCCCATTTAGTAATAGTATTCAGTACACATGGTGAAATATTCAGGACATTGGGACAGGAGCAAATGAAGATTGGGTGATTGCATTGCTTGACTCCTCCGTTCATTCTGCAAGCATAACCCTGAGCTACCATTCACTTATCATTTTAATTCTAAATTCTACTCCACTCTGACATCTCTGTCGCTGACCCCCTATCCTCTTCCATTGCAGCTTAATTTCTAATAGGTGTTTTATTGCATCTCAGGTTCATCACGGAGATTAAAATATTCAGATAATAAACATTTCTTCCACTTTCACGGACAGCCTGTGCTGTTACTGGGGAATGGTTACACCAGAGTCAGTCAGGATGGAGGTGGTGTAGGGATTCCCTATTAATACACAGCTGGTGGGTTTACCCACCATTCTGTGTCACTTTTCCAGGCTCTTCTTTGCCAGATTGTCCAGGTTCCTCCCTCCTTCTGTAAACTGCTGTAACCATTTAAACCACCCACTTTTTAATCCTCTCCTTTTTCTTTGGCACATTCGCCATAATTTTGTTTATCTTTGTATCATTCCAGCCCTCCAAATCATCATAGACCTTCCCCGTTGTTATTTCCTCTCCCACACCCGGCTTTTCACAGAATCTATCATTGCTTTAAAACTGTTAATCTCGAATATCGCCCAGTACTGGAGAAAGCCTATCAGATTGAATCGTTAACTCCCTTGCTATATCCACAGATGTTGTCTGCCCTGCTGAGTGTTTTCTTTAATTCTTCCACGGGATGTGTGTGCTGCTGGTAAGGTCAGCATTGGTTGGTCATCCCTTATTTCCCTCGACAACTGAGTTATTTGCCAGACCAGTTCAGAGGGCAGCTAAGAGTCAACCACATTGCACTTGGACTGGAGTCATATGTCGTCCAGACCAAGTAAGGATGGCATATTTCGTTCCCTAAAGGACATTAGTGAAGCCGATAATTTTTGACAATAAAAATGCTAGTATCACCATTACTGAGACTAACTTTCAATTCCTGCTTTTTGTTGATGTGCTGACTTTATGAATTAAATTGAATTTGAATTCCACCAACTGCCATGGTGGAATTTGAATCCGTGTCCCCGAGACATTTGCCTGGTCCTCTTGATTACTAGCTTAGTGGCACTACAACAATTTTCCTCTTCAACATTGTCCTATTTTCAATCAGATTTACAGAAGTGTCAATATTTTGTTTTTACATTGGTCTGTATATTAACGGGTGAGTGACATAGGTGAGGATAGCTGTTCCAGAGTTTTAACTGCATACACTAACTTTTTAATCGTTGACAGATTGCCGCCTGATGTCACACTAACAGGCTTTGCTTCTAATTGCGCAGGAAGGAGTGTCGACTAGATCTTAGGACCAGGTTTGTCCAAATACTGACCCCGGGGTATGAGAGGAGGTGCCTGACATTGGGGTCTCCAAAGGCTAACTCTAGAGAGGGAGAGAGTCTTGTAATGTCCGATCACTGGGTTGCAAATCCTGAAAACAGGGGAGGGGACTCCTATCCTGAAGTGTGATCTCAGGCCAGGGAAGGATGTGTCCTGGAGAGTATGTTATCCAAGAGACGACGGATGGTCTGATCAAGGGGGAGTGGTCCAATCCTGGAGGGAAGTCTGATCCTGGAAGGGCGGGTCTAATTCCGGGGGTGGGGTCTAATCTCACCGTTCGGGGTCTAGTTCTGGTGGGGGATGGTTAGAATGGCCAAACCCAGCTTTCTTTGTACAAGACGTTCCACGTGCAAACGTTCCCTAAGATAACAGGGAAAGTGGGTAGGCCAGAGTTAAACCTGTCAAACACATAAAATCAGAAATTTCCAGCATCAGTAAAATATTCCAATTGCCAACCTGCCTCCTTGGAACGTAAGTCTGCCCGTCCCCTGTCACAGCTCCATTAAAACCAGAAATGGACGGGTCAGAGATGGGTTGTGCTCGGAATTGAGATTTTTAAAATGTTAAGCTCTGGCACGCCAGCAACTCACCTATTTGCAGCGAGAAAACTGCGGCTGTGATTCTAGCAACAACCTGCATTCTGCTCTGTTCACAAAACATCCCCTTCTACTTTATGCTTGGACGTATATGGATAATGGACAACGTGCCATAGTCTTGTGTTATAAAAGCAAGTTATTATAAAATCCTGTCCTTACTGTCTGTGCAATGTTGATCATTAATTTCCAATCATTATTCCCCTTTCTTTCTTCCAGTTAATTTAGTGGCGATTGTAATCCTGGCTCGGGGAAAATGCGGCCTCTCCACCTGCACAACTCGTTTCCTGGTGGCTATGGCAATGGCAGATCTACTGGTCATTATCACTGAGGTCATACTGTTGAGGATCAGTACTTATTATTTCCCAGGTTCTTTCCTGAAAATCACCCCTATCTGCAGTGTTAACATTGTTCTGGTCTGTGCAGCCACAGACTGTTCTGTCTGGTTCACCGTCACTTTCACCTTTGATCGATTTGTGGCCATTTGTTGCCATAAGCTGAAAACAAAATATTGCACCGAGAAAACTGCGGCTGTGGTTCTAGCAACAACTTGCATTCTGCTCTGTTCACAAAACATTCCCTACTACTTTATGCTTGAACCTATATGGATAATGGACAACGTACCGTGGTTTTGTATTATAAAAGTAAGCTATTATACTGATAATGGATGGGTGGGATTTGACTGGTTTAATAAGCTTTTAACCCAATTGCTCCCATTCGCTTTAATTCTGTTGCTCAACGCTCTGACAGTCAGACACATTTTAGTGGCCAGTCGAGTCCGCCAGGGTCTGAGGGGTCAAAACAAGAGAGAGAATCGCAGTGACCCAGAGATGGAAAGCAGAAGGAAGTCTGTGATTTTACTCTTCACCATATCAGGCAGCTTCATACTTCTATGGTTGGTGCATGTTATACATTTCTTATAATATAACATCACAGTATCCGATCCCAGGGATTACAACAGTTCTGAATCTATATTTCGACAAGTCGGATGGATGTTGCGGATTTTAAGTTGCTGCACAAACACATTTATTTATGGGGTGACTCAGTCCAAGTTCAGAGAGCAGTTCAAGAGCGCGGTGAAATATCCAGTTACATCAATTATTCAACTAATGAATAAACAATACAACTGAGAACAGCCCAGAGGCGGGTCCCAGTATTTCCAGTACATGACAGTAATATTTATCCACATTGGGAAAGAGGTGACTGACAGCGGGTTGTCGCACAATACATTGGTGGGTTGGGGTCATGAAGAAACACTCGCCAAAGAGCAGTGCAGCAGCAGAGAAGAGATGACAGAGAGCTCGATGACTGAAAAACCACTGGTGTTGGGGTTGTCACACGCAGCAAAGAGCAGCTGGGCAGCGTGCCAGAAGTGAACAGTTAGATACCGGAAATACACTGACCGGGTTTGGCAAGGTGGATGGTTGCACATGGCAAACAACAGTGTGCTGGTGTGCAAGAATTGACCTTTGGAGGACCGGACAGAAAAGGGGTAAGCTGGAGAGTCAGAGTTCCCTCTGTAGAATATGAAGAGAAATAGCAATCACAGTCACCCCTCAACCGCCACGAGTTCTATTCTCAGTTCATCAGTGCTACTCAGTGAACAAAACTTGGTCGGAGACCAACAAAATGATGCAGATGGTGGAAAGCATTTTGTGTCAGTCATTATTATGAATATTATTTGTTCTTATTTTGTAGACACTTTATTGATTCCGACTCCCTTACATTCCCCCCAAGCTGGTCACTGCTCCATATCTCTCCCCACCATCCCACCCCTCCATATCTCTCCCCACCATCCCACCCCCACCCCACCCCCCCCCCCTCTCTCTCTATCTCTCTCTCTCTCTCTCTATCACCGAGTCAGACTGTGGTGTTGTTTGGAGCGTTATTGGGAAATACTCAAGGTGCCATAATTATAGGAGTGCAGAATCTCGGAGTGTGGTAGTGGCTGGAGGAGTTTTCATAGATAGGCAGGGTGCAGGTCTCCAGTAGGAAACAGAGATAGGTATGGTTGTAGGGTTTGTAAATATTAAAGGAATAGGAAGATTTGTAGGGTCTTGAGGAAGTTAGATAGATTGGGCGAGTGGGAGGTTTGGAGGATTTGACCGAGGTAAGGAGGGTTGTACTGGCTTGAGGTGGTTGCGGAGATAGGGTGAGTTGCAGGGCTGGAGGAGGATACAGGGATAGGGCGGGTTGTAGGGCTGGGGGAGGTTTCAACAATAGCGACTGAAATAGGGGTTGCAGGAGGTGATACAGTTGGGGAGTATTGCTGGGGCTTGTGTAGGATACAGACATGGGAGGGGTGTGGAGCCTGAGGAGGTTGCAGAGATGGGGATGAGGTCATGGAAGGATCTGAACTCAAGGATGAATTTTTTTAAGATCATGTTGTTGGACCAGGGTCGAATGTCGGTCAGCAAACACGGGGTAGATGGGTGAACGGAACCCAGTCCGAGTTAACAGATGGGGCAGCAGGTAGTTGGATGAACTGTACTTTATGGAGAGAGGAAAAAGGGAGGCCAGTAAAGAGAGTATTTGATTTATCAAGTTTTAGATAACAAAGGCATGGCTGGTGGTTTCCACCACAGATGAGCTGATCAATGGAGAATATGGACATTATTCACCTACCCGCTCACATTCAGTGGCAATATTAGATTGAGATCGCACATTAACCCATTCATAAACCATACTTACTTACTCACAGATCATAAGTACATACTGCAGTGTCATTCGCCACTCTATGAAAGAATAAATCTGTTTCCAAAATGTTTTCTGTATGGATTGATTCACAGCATGTTCTTCCCATTAGCAACACAAGAATTAATTGCCGATCCTTAATTGCCCCTTGAGAAGACGATTCCCGGCCTTCTGTCTCGAACTAGCTGCTCTTCCCCCGGCAATGGAGCTCCCACAGTTGCTACTATTGAGTGAGTTACAGGATCTGGCTCAGTTGTACAGCCTTCCATGCAGAATAGCCTGCCAACAAACTCTGCCTTTTTTTTCTCAGGTGAAGACTGGGCCACTTGGATGAGGGAATCTAAGGAATTGCCAGAAAGAAACGTAACATAATTTCTTTCATAACTATTTTAAACAAATAAAACAATCTGCTTGCTGCAGCTAGAAAGCCACAAACTCCTCCTGGCGCTGTTGGAGATGACGGATAACTTTGGCCCATCCCTGTCTCTTCCCGGATTGTCTTTGCCAGCAATAAAGGCCGTGGTCTGCCGTGCTGTCCGTCAGCGGCCGCCATTTTTGTGTGAGGCAAAGACAAAAAAAAACAACAAATGAGCTTCAAATGGGCCAGATTAAAATATTGACCATTCCCAATGAATGAAAGAAAACTGAAAGTTTTTAAACGAATAATATTTTTAGGAGTCACATGGGTTAAAACATTTACCCCCAAGCCCCGCTCAATATGACATACACACAAGTACAAACACGCAGCCACATTCATCAACTAAAAGCAAAATACTGCGGATGCTTGAAATCTGAAATAAAAACAAGAAATGCTGCAACCACTCAGCAGGTCTGGCAGCATCTGTGGAAAAAGAAGCAGAGTTAACGTTACGGGTCAGTGACCCTACATTCATAAACAACATCTCAAACACCATACACACACTGATTAAAACTCACCATGTCATTCTCACGAGCAATTAGACACGGGCAATAAATGCTGGCCTAGCTAGCCACGCCCACAGCCAATTGAGGAATAAAATCAAAGCACACTCACATTCACACACAAACACTCACATATAAACACGGACACAACCAAATGCACATGCACGCACCCACCAAGCCCCCACCCCCCGGCCACCCCCCGCCCCGCACCCGCCCCCGCCCCCGCTCCCCCACACACACACAATCCAGTGTGAGTCTTGTGGCAGTCGGAACTGACTTCTCTTGGAAAAAAATGTTGCTGAGAAGAGAATGAGGGGAAATGAGGAGGAGAGGATGTTGGCGTTAATGTGAAAATCGGAGGTTGCAGAAAAATCTACTGTGAGGCTGAAAGTTCATCCAAAAATAAATGATTGTTCATCATTCCTTACACATAATGACGGGATCTAATCTGCTCAGATTAGTGTTCTTACAACTGGTATACATATAATTAACTGGAAGCCATTCAGCCCACAAGTTTGAACTGCCATTCAGTGACATCAGAGCAGATCTGAATCTGAACTGCATAACCCACCTCAGAGTTCATATTCCTCAATCCACTTGGCGAGAAAAAAAATCTGTCCACTCAAGGTTTAAAATTATTCATTAAGCTCCAGCATTTCCTGATTTTTTTTTCATGGGAGAGAGCACCACAAAAGCAATATTCTCAATGTGATGCACTGTTTCCTACCTTCCATCATCAATGGCCTGCCTTGGACTTTAAAGGTCTGCCCTTGAATCTAACAACTGCACGAAAAGGCTAATGTACACACAATTCTTATTTATTCCTTTCATATATGAAAAATCTTTAATCAAAACCTACGCTACAGCCCTTCCTATCTCTGTAAACTCCTTCACTCCTACGACCCTCCCTATGTCTGTAATCTCTTCCACCTCCACAGCGCTCCCTATGTCTGTAATCTCCTCCAAGCCTGAAACGCTCCCCATCTCTGTAAATTGCTGAGGCCCTGACCTCTGTAATTCCCTCCAGATCCTACAACTCTCCATATCTCTGAAAACTCCTCCGGCCCCGACGCTCTCCATATCTCTGAAAACTCCTCCAACCCCTACACTCTCCATATCTCTGCAACTTCCTGAAGCCCCTACAATTCTACAATTTCTGTCAGAACCTCCAGCCCCCTAAAGCCCTCCCTATCTCTGCAACCTTCTAGAGACAGTACATCAATCGCGATTTCTGTAATCTCATCAGCCCTGAAAAAATAATCCTACCTCTGTCATCGGTGCCAGCCTCTACAACCCTCCCTATCGCTGCAATAAACGTCTGAAACAACTAACCCTGTCTATGTCTCTGACCTCCTCTAGTCCCTACAGCTGATCCCTTTCTTGGTAACATCCTTTAGATAATACAACCCTCTCTTTTACTGGAACATCCTGTAATCCCTACAAGGCTTCTCCGTCTCTGTAACCTCCTCAAGATTCCACAAACCTTCCGATCCCTGTAATCTCCAGTCGCCCCGACAACACTCACTGCTTCTGAAAACTCCTCCAGGCCCTACAAACCTCCCTATCTCTGTAGGCTCCACCAGCCCCCTGAACCCTAATGAATCTCTACCTACTCCAAGCCCTATAGCCATCATAACTCTGTAACCTCCACCAGACACTGCAGCTCTCTGAATTTCTGTAACCTCTTCCAACGCTTACCCAGCTCTTCAAAATCCTCCAGCCCCAGAAAGCCTCAATATCTCTGTAACCTCCTGCAGCCACTCAACCATCCCTGTCTCTATAACCTGTCCAGCCACAAAAATCTTCCCTATCTCTGTAGCATCCTCCAGCCTTCAAAAGTAGTCACCATTTTAATGGCCGCATCAGGACAAATAAATAAATAAAGAAATAACGATGCAGACATTTGAAAAGTATTACAGGGTATGTTGGCAGGGAAGCTTAAGAAAGGAATTCCAGAGCTCAGGGCGTCCAGCAACTGAAACAAGCCGCCAATTGTGGAGCGACGTAAATCAGGGACGAAAATGGTCAGAACTAGATGGTCACAGAGATCTTGAAGGAATTGTAGGGCTGCAGGAAAGTCTACAGAGAGAGGGCTGAATTCGATTGCAGAGATAGGGTCAGTTTACTTCTGGTCGAGGTTTCAGAGAATAGGATGCTTGCAGGACTAGGTGAGGTTACAGAGATAAGGAGGGCTGTAGATTCTGCAGGAGGTTACAGAGATAGTGTGCAGTGTGGGACTGGAGGCTGTTACAGAAATAGAGAGGTTCGTATGTGCTGAAGCATGTCACAGAGATAGGAAAGGAGTGAATGACAGGGAGAGATTTGAAGAAAGAGGACGTTTTTTAATACCAGAGTTCCTGGACCAGCAGCTAATGTAAATCATGAAGCATAAGAAGTGGACAGGTGAACAGGACGTGGTACGAGTTAGGATTCGGGACAGCTTGAATATTACATTGTACGTTAGATAACGTTCCTGTCCACAATACCAGTGAACAGCCTGAATATGAATATCACAGTCGGCGTCCTCGTGTTTTATTTTGTATTAATACCTTTTATACCCGGCCCAATGAAAGCATTTATCACATGGTATAGTATTGCATAGGGAGCAATCAGAGAAAAAAATGAACGCAGAGCTTGCTCGATTGCTGCTCACGCTAGCCAACATAAACTCCCACTCATTCCGTGGTTCAGAGAACAGTCTTCCCTCCGCAATTTTCACAGGGTACTATCCGCTTCAAGAAAGTTGTTTAGAAACAAAGGAAAGTGAAAATATTTACAGAATAGAAGGAGGCCATACGCTCCATCATCCTTGTGCTGGATCTATCCAGTCTAATCCCGATTTTCAGTGTTTGGGTGTTGCTGAGAGAGTCTTTGTGTCACCGAGGGCAATTCATGGCTTTTGCTGTGCTATGTTGTTTTACAATGCCTTTTAATCAATTTTCTCTCTGTCCCTCTTGCCTTAACGAATTTTCATTCTGAAAACTGCATCGTGAAGATGAAAAGAGGGTAAGTTTTGGACGAGAAATCCTTGGACAGGAGCTTTCTCCAGAGGGGACGGAATAAGGCCTTGTCCACAGGCTGCACCCAAAGGGTCCACGTGAGTTGTGTCTGTCATTAGCCCGAGGTTTAATTTCCTATCTGGGGCCCTGCGTTAACGAGTTCCTGCTTAATTGGGGCCCTGGAGTTTTAGATAGGTTGAAAGTCTGGGTTGAAGCAGCAGCCCCAGGAGGGAGTCCCATTTGCCACTTGCTCCTTCCAGCCCTGTCTGTGAGGTTTTTTGGTGCCCATTTTAATTCACTTTACAGTACTTCTGAGGTTCGCGTTCCCTCCATCTCGGCATTCTTTCCCTATGTCCCTATCTTCCCCATGCTTTCTCTTCTCTGTCTCCGTTTCACACTCCCGTTCCCCACTTAAACCTTTAAATAAATTAATAAAAAACACACACAGCAATGTCGTTATTTGAAATGGTGAGACTGAATCAGCAGTTTGTTCCCAGTTTAAAGAGGGGGTTTGCCCTTTTTGGGGATTTGAAATCTGGCTATTATCACTTTGCTGCTTGTGGGATCTTGCTGTGCATCTGGTGTCCTGCAGCATTATCTACATGACAACAATGAGGACACTTTGAAATTCAGCTTCCTGAGGGTCTGAGTGTGGATTTCTCTGCATTTTCTCTCCATCTTCCTCTGCTTTTCTCTCCCTTGCACTGCCTCTATTTTAAGCATTAATCAATAGGTACCACAATGTGAGGTGTGGTTATTTTAAGAGGCGATAGAAATATTTCAGAGGATGGTTCAATCCAGACTAAATCCCAGATCGAAAGAAGAAGAAACAGATGTGGATGGGGTGTGCGGGAGGGAAGCAGGAGAAAGACAGGGCGAGGGATGTTTCAGATTTCAAACTGCAGGAATGTTCCTCCCTTTGGGATCTCCAAACTTACATCACGAAAAACAGATTATCTGCATCTGATCATATTGCTGCCAGTGGGATCTTGCTGTGTACACTTTGCTTGCAGGTTTCCTGCATTGCAACAATGACGGCCATTGAAAAAAATAATTAATTGAGTGTAAACTGCCCGTGAGGACCAATAATTACAAGAGCTGAAAGTGAAGCTGTATGAAGGCTTGTTCTAAGTTTAAAGATGGAGGTCAGCATTTACTGAGGACTGTGATGGGATATCTTGCTGTAATCACATTGTGGGACCCCGCTGAGAGAGAGAGACAGAGAGAGAGAGAGAGAGAGAGAGAGATGAGAGAGAGATGAGAGAGAGAGGAGAAGAGAGAGAGAGAGAGAGAGAGAGAGAGAGAGAGAGAGAGAGAGAGGAGAGAGAGAGAGAGAGAGAGAGAGAGAGAGAGAGAAGAGAGAGAGAGAGAGAGAGAGAGAGAGAGAGAGAGAGAGAGAGAGAGAGAGAGAGAGAGAGAGAGAGAGAGAGAGAGAGAGAGAGAGAGAGAGAGAGAGAGAGAGAGAGAGAGAGAGAGAGAGAGAGAGAGAGAGAGAGAGAGAGAGAGAGAGAGAGAGAGAGAGAGAGACACAGAGGGGGAGAGAGAGGGGAATCCACAATCAAAAACTTGCTAAGCTGATTATTGTTGCGTCACCATTGCTGGGATATTAGTTGTGCACAGCTTGCCTGCAGAATTCCCTGCATTTTAGCAGTGACTAAATTTTGGAACTGAATTCATTGTGTGTAAAGCTTTCCAGAAGGCCTGGAAGTAAAGTCCTGAGCGTGAAGCCGGTATATTTCCCGAACAATGCTGGTGCATTGGGCAGTGCCATGGATTTGAGGGTTAAATGAAACGTGCAGCAGCCATTTGAATTGAGAGTGAGGTTCTGAGAGTGGATTTGTCAGTCTCTTTCTCTGCCTCTCCATCTGTCTCTCTGAAAGAGAGTAACAAGAGGGAGAGAGATGCAGGGGAGTGTGGGAAGCATGGAGAGAGTCAGAGAGGGAGAGGTGGGGTAGAGGAGAGGCAGAAACAGATGTCGACAGACACACAGCGAAATGGAGGGAGAACGAGAGAGAGATAGAGAGAGAGAGAGCAGGAAATGACAGGGTAAACACATCCACATTTCCCAGTCTCTGGCTCTATGTCGTGGGATGAAAGAATTGTTTAATGCTAATGTCAGTGAGTGAGGGAAAGAGTCCTGGGCTCTTGTTGTGTTTTATTTCTGTTCAAAAATGCTTTGCTTTGTTTGAATCAATTTCATTTCTCTTATTCCCAGGGAGAATCTTTTTGGAAGCTGCAGTTTTGATGATGCAGAGGGAGAATCTTCTGGCCACGTGGAATCGTCAGACAAGAGCTTCAATCAGAGAAGTAAGTAATAATAAACATATATGTGTCATTGTCAAATTCATTTCTAGGTACAGGAAAAAAGATTGTGTTTGCGGGGCTGATAGAAAAAAAAAGCAAGTGCTGGAATTGCTCAGTATTTGCAGCACGGTATTTATTTCAGAATTCCAGCATCCGCAGTATTTTGATTTTGTGTTTTCCGGGGTGTGTGGACTTTTTACCACAAGGGAGGGGGCTGGAGGGCGCTCTGAAGCAAATAGTTTTGGAAGCACTGCTCCAGACCAGTCAATGTAATCCCGCATATTTCCCTCTCACCATCTCTTGCTGCAACCTGTTCGCTGCACCTTCCGGCTTGCTCTGTTTCCTCACATCTTTAAATCCATACCACTGTATCTCTCAACATCCTTTCTGTCTCTGCACCTCTCTAGACTCTCACACGTTTTTATTTTCATTCTCTTTTTGCGACTCTCTGCATTTTTATCTGTCTCTCACTCTCAGTCCATTTCTTCACTCACTCACTTCCAAATACCTGAATCCTTCCATCTCTGCTCCTCATTTCCTGCAAGATTATCTCTGCATTTCCCCCCGCCGCCCCAGGACACCCCACGCTATTCTGTAAAGACATCTTACTTTGTATCTCTGCCCCTCCACGACTTTCCGTCTCCGCGTCTCTCAATATCTACATTGCTGCTGTATTCACTCTCTACACCTCCAGCTTTCTCTCTGTCTCTCTCTCTATCTCAGTATGTCTCCATTTATCTCTCGCTCTCTCCGCCCTTCTCGGTATTTCGGACCCTCTGTTGTCAGTCTCTCTCTCACTGGTTTCTGACTCCCTGCATGTCATTCTCCATCTCCCTTTCCATTTAATTTTTCTCTCTGTCTTCTGTCCGATCTCCGGATTCTGTTTTGTGTGTCTCTGTTCCACTGTTTGGGGGTGGATGTGAACTCTCTGCCTTGGTGTTGTACAGGGTGTTTGTGAACCGGGATCCTGCTTTTCATCTCTCCCCAGTTTTTCTCCCATTCATGTAAAACAGGGGAAAGATGCTGAACGGGCAGCCGATTCACAACCACTCTCCTCCCCTCCACCCTGGTTTACAACATTGGCACCAAGTCCGAGTCCAACCCAGAGTTTCTTTGTCTCTCTGTGTACCTTCTCCCCGACTGTCTCTGCCTGTCTTCTTGTGGCTTCATGAGGGAATGGACAGATCAGCCATGATTTAACATGGGTGGGACAGGCTCAAAGGGCGGAATAGCCCCCTCCCGTCCTTGTGCCAGACAGTGTGTGTGTCTGTGTGTGTCGTCCTCTGTTTCGTTCCCTGAATCCGAAGGGGAGAACAGGTGAAACGCATTTCTGCAGAGAGGGATATTTCTGGGCTGGGATCTTCCTGTGCGTTAAAGGCTCAGAATGCCGTTAGCCTCTGGGGTGTTGGTCATTGCTCTATGCCAGGCCCTGCCGTTGACTGTACATGAGTTAAAGGTGCCGGGGGTCTGGGAGGCAGTTGATAGAATTCTAGTGGCTTACCCAGACCTGGAATTAAAGTGAATTAAAGATTGTCAGGAGACAGAGCCACACCCAGGAAAGTGATGGAGGTTGGAATTACACGGGGTGGGGATGCTCACGGGAGAGATGGCACAGGATGGGAATTAGTAGAGTGGGGCTTTTACAGGACAGGGAGGGTATTTAGAAAGGGGCGTGTTTACAGTTGGAGCAGAGGGGAGAAGTAGAGGGCAATATTCACACAGGGAATTAGTTATGCTAAAAATGGGAGGGGGAGAATTCTCCAGGTTAAAAATTGGAGGAGGAGGATTCTCCAGGTTTAAAATGGGAGGGGGAGAGCTGATTCTCCAGTCTGTTCATGGGGTGTTCAGATGTGGGATTTCTGACGGGGAGGGTAGGGATTAATTACATGGGGGGCCTGTTCACATGAGGGGCATTAGATGGGGGTCGGTTCACAGGGGGTTTTAGATGGGAGTTTGTTCCTGGGAATATTTAAATGGGAGTCTGTTTATTGGAGTGTTTAGATGGGAGTCTGTTCACAGGAGGGGTACATAGATGGGAGTCTGTTCATAGGAGAGGTATTTATATGGGAGTCTGTTCCTGGGGGGACTTAGTTTGCAGTCTCTTCGGGGGGTATTTAGAGGGGTGATCTATTCACAGGAGAGGTATTTATATGGAAGTCTGTTCCTGGGGGGACTTAGTTTGCAGTCTGTTCTGGGGATATTTAGATGGGGGAACTGTTCACAGGAAGGGTATTTAGATGTGAGTCAGTTCCTGGGGGTATTTAGATAGAAGTCTGTTCCTCAGGGTATTGAGATGGAGGATCTGTTCACAGGACGGGTATTTAGATGTGAGTCGGTTCCTTGGGGTGCTTAGACGGGAGTCTGTTCACAGGAGAGATATCAGATAGGGGTCTGTAGATGAGGGGTAACTAAATGGTGGTGTCTGTTCACGGGGTGGGGGGGATTTGCAGTGCGGGAATTTTCCAGGGGGGAATGTTGCCGTGGTTAAACTTTGAGTAGGGAGAGGAGGAAATTTGCAGCGGTGGGGGGAGAAATAATTTGCGAATGGGGAAAAGAATTGCAGGGAGGGGGGATAAATTAGCAGGGGGGAAATTGTGACGGGGGTATCATTTGCTATGCGGAATTTTCAGCATTCTGAATGCACATCGTGAATGACTCTTCCATCAGTAAAATCACCCACTCCCCTCCGAATGGTACCTTCCCATGCAAACACTGGAGATGCATCACCTGCCCTTTCACGTCCTCTCTTTCAACTGTCAGGGGTGCAAGCACTCTTTCCAGGTGAAACAGTGATTTACTTGTACTTGCACAGTGGTGCAGTGGTTAGCACCGCAGCCTCACAGCTCCAGCGACCCGGGTTTAGTTCTGGGTACTGCCTGTGTGGAGTTTGCAAGTTCTCCCTGTGACTGCGTGGGTTTCCACCGGGTGCTCTGGTTTCCTCCCACAGCCAAAGACTTGCAGGTTGATAGGTAAATTGGCCATTGTAAATTGCCCCTAGTGTAGGTCGGTGGTCGGAGAATGTTAGGGAATATGGCATTAATGTCGGATTAGTATAAATGTGTGGTTGTTGGTTGGCACAGACTCGGTGAGCCGAAGGGCCTCTTTCAGTGCTGTATCTCTAAATAAATAACAATTGTGTTAACAATCATTGTCCTTTGCACTGAGGAAACCAAACACATGTTCTGTTACTGTTTTGTTGAGCACTTCCAATAAGTCTGCAAACGTGATGCTTAGCTTCCGGTCACTTGCCATTATAATTCCCTGCCCCATTCCCATGCTGACCTCTCTGTCCACGGCCTGCACCACTGTTTCAATCTTCCGGAATCAGCATCAACTTCAAAAACTCACGTGATAACTGCTTCTTCATTTGTTTTTGACAGCGGGCGTTGGGAATGATTCTGCTCTCGACTTAATCATTACTGCCTTCCACCCTATCACAGTTATTCTCTTTAGTTCTTTCATTCCTTTCCTCTGTTCCCCTTTTCCCAGCCTCTGTTCTTACTTAAATACTGCTGCAACAGAACACTTTATAGTTCGGAGGAAAATTCTCCAGATGAGAATTTTAATTCTGTTCCTCTTTCGAAAAATGCTACGTTGCCGACAAGGTAGTTCCATAACTTGCTGTTAATTTCTCAGCTTCCCAGCCTCCGCAGGATTTTGCCTTTTTACAGAAGGAAATATCATGGATAAATGAAAAAGTGAGGTTGCATAGAACATAGAACATAGAACATTACAGCGCAGTGCAGGCCCTTCAGCCCTCGATGTTGCACCGACCTGTGAAACGATCTGACCTACACTATTCCATTTTCATCCATATGTCTATCCAATGACCACTTAAATGCCCTTAAAGTTGGCGAGTCTACTACTGTTGCAGGCAGGGTGTTCCACGCCCCTACTACTCTCTGTGTAAAGAAACTACCTCTGACATCTCTCCTAAATCTATCACCCCTCAACTTAAAGCTATGTCCCCTCATGTTTGCCATCACCATCCGAGGAAAAAGGCTATCACTATCCACCCTGTCCAACCCTCTGATTATCTTATATGTCTCTATTAAGTCACCTCTTCTCCTCCTTCTCTCTAACGAAAACAACCTCAAGTCCCTAAGCCTTTCCTCGTAAGACCTTCCTCCATACCAGGCAACATCCCAGTAAATCTCCTCCGCACCTTTTCCAAAGCTTCCACATCCTTCCGATAATGCGGTGACCAGAACTGCACGCAATACTCCAGGTGCGGCCGCACCAGAGTTCTGTATAGCTGCAGCATGACCTCGTGGCTCCTAAACTCGATCCCCCTACTAATAAAAGCTCACACACCATATGCCTTCTTAACAGCTCTATTAACCTGGGTGGCAACTTTCAGGGATTTATGTACCTGGACACCAAGATCTCTCTGTTCATCTACACGACCAAGAATCTTCCCATTCGTCCAGTATTCTGCAATCCTGTTACTCCTTCCGAAGTGAATCACCTCACACTTTTCCGCATTAAACTCCATTTGCCATCTCTCAGCCCAGCTCTGCAGCCTATCTATGTCCCTCTGTAACCTACAACATCCTGCGGCACTATCCACAACTCCACCGACCTTCGTGTCATTCGCAAATTTACTATCCCACCCTTCTACACCCTCATCCAGGTCATTTATAAAAATGACAAACAGCAGTGGCCCCAAAACAGATCCTTGCGGTACACCACTAGTAACTAAACTCCAGGATGAACATTTACCATCAACCACCACCCTCTGTCTTCTTTCAGCTAGCCAATTTCTGATCCAAAGCACTAATTCACCTTCAATCCCATACTTCCGTATTTTCTGCAATAGCCTACCGTGGGGAACTTTATCAAACACCTTACTGAAATCCATATAGACCACATCCACGGCTTTACCCTCATCCACCTGTTTGGTCACCTTCTCGAAAAACTCAATAAGGTTTGTGAGGCACGACCTACCCTTCACAAAACCGTGCTGACTATCTCTAATGAACTTATTATTTTCAAGATGATTATAAATCCTATCTCTTATAACCTTTTCCAACATTTTACCCACAACCGAAGTAAGGCTCACAGGTCTATAATTACCAGGGTTGTCTCTACTCCCCTTCTTGAACAAGGGGACAACATTTGCTATCCTCCAGTCTTCCGGCACTATTCCTGTCGACAATGACGACATAAAAATCAAGAACAAAGGCTCTGCAATCTCCTCCCTGGCTTCCCAGACAATCCTAAAATAAATCCCATCTGGCCCAGGGGACTTATCTATTTTCACACTTTCCAAAATTGATAACACGTCCTCCTTGTGAACCTCAATCCCATCTAGCCTAGTCGTCTGTATCTCAGTATTCTCCTCGACAACATTTTCTTTCTCCACTGTAAATACTGACGAAAAATATTCATTTAACACTTCCCCTACCTCCTCCGATTCCACACACAACTTCCCACTACTATCCTTGATTGGCCCTAACCTATCTCTAGTCATTCTTTTATTCCTGATATACCTAGAGAAAGCCTTAGGGTTTTCTTTGATTTTGAATGTAATTTTGCATTTTGATTGATTTTGCAATTGAATGTAAAGAGAAATAAATACATGCAATAGAAACATGACTTTGGAGAGGCTGGCAAAAAGGGGCTATGAGGGGATGAGGAAAGTGATCTCATTAGAAATACATTTTGTAACTTGCTGCCTCGATTACCATTACCACCATTACCAGCAATAGAGCCATCACTGTTTTTCTTGCCCAACTTTGCTGTAAAAGCCCACTGTCGAGCGGCAATGTGTTTCTGAATCGTTCCTCTCAGAAATGCCGCACAATTATACTCCATATAAGGACTGTGTAGCTTTAGAGGGTAACTTGCCAAATCATTGAGGAAACGTAATCACTCAGTGAGACTGTCTGGAGAATCAGAACACAACGACACACTGACTGGTAGTCAGAAGTTCCAAACATTCACCATCGTTGAACTGTGCAGGGAGGGATGTGATGTGTTCCTTGTCAGCATTACAGAATGTGTTTTATAAAAGGTGATCACTTGGAATCAACAAAGAATTTCCATTACCGAAATATATGAAAAGCAGCTCACAATCTGCAGAACCTCAGAACAGTCACTGTGTGTTTTGCTGTTCTGTTCAAATGAGAGGAAGCGCCTGATAATGTGATGATTTCTGTGATATCAACAGACTGCCACAGGGCATTTCACCTCGGACTTTGAACTTAGCTACATAAAATCCATAAGGACAAAGTATCGGGGGAAGAATGTGACAGCTTAGTGACTGATCTCTTATTACAAAGACTGACTCACAGTACAAAGATACGGTAATCGGTGAACACTTTCCAAAATGTAAAACCCAAAATCAACAGGTCACGATAAATGACAAAGTTCAAATCAATCAGCAAAGTTATGGAAAGCAGGAGCATCAATTCTCCCTGTGGTTTTAAAGTAAAATAGATGAACTCGTGAAATGTTCAGGCTGTTTTCTCTACCTGCATATATAGGTTAATGAAACAGTAATACTGTTAATAATCGAGTCAGGCGAGTGAGGCTGTGTTACTGTAAGCGGTTAACTCGTTGTGATCCAATCACCAGGAATGTAGCCTCTATCAATGTCATTTGTTAACTCACTATGATTCAATGCAAAGATGAGAGCTGAAGGTAGATGGTTGTTTCAATAAACTGCCCACTGTAACTCAATAAATAAAAATGAAGGGTTCCGAAGAAGGGTCACTGACCCGAAACGTTAACTCTGCTTCTCTTTCCACAGATGCTGCCAGACCTGCTGAGTGAATCCAGCATTTCTTGTTTTTGTTTCAGATTTCCAGCATCCGCAGTATTTTGCTTTTATTAAATAAAAATGAATGTCAGCCTGATATATCCGGGAGTAAAAGTAGACCTGGAGAATGAAAATAGCCTGAAGATCGAATGCTGATCAATGAATTAGCAGAGCTGAGGTTTCACTATAAAGTTACCACAAGTAGAAAACCTTGAAATGAATTCATTCCCCGGATGTAAAACAGCAACTCTCCTGAAATGGACATTTAACCAAAGAAGTCACAAACTGTATTGGAACCGGGCTAATAACTCTGATAACTTTGCCATCCACTCACTGGTTTCTGCAGGGATATCGGGTCCTGTCATAATCTGATAGGTTTGTCCCCCTGAGACTTACAATGCAGTAAGTATGAAATATGGGTGTTGACAGCAACTGGTTGCCACAGCAACTTGACTTACTCGTACATAATGATGGAGGTTTAAGATGTTTGGTATGGGTCTCTTGTATCTGTGTGAAGCCGGCCATTCCTGTAAATCATAAATACCGGTACTTTATTCATTTAGAGATACAGTATTGAAACAGGCCCTTCGGCCCACCCACTCTGTGCCGATCAACAACCACCCATTTATGCTAATCCTAAATTAATCCCATATTCCCTACCTAAACTCGGGGCAATTTATAATGGTCAATTTACCGAACAACCTGAAGGTCTTTTGCTGTGGGAGGAAACCGGAACATCCGGCAGAAACCCACACGGTCACAGGGAGAAATTACAAACTCCGCACAGGCAGTACCCAGACCTAATCCCGGGTCACTGGAGCTGTGAGGCTGCGGTGCAAACCACTGCACTACTGTGCCGCCCTGCTTAGCCATTAACTTTCTGAAAATGGTGCAAGGAACGAAGGAACATCCAGTAAGCACTGATATTCGGATGCAACTTATGCCACACATGCAGGATCCTATATAAACGTTGAAATTCGAGGATCTCCTTGTCAACACGGTAATTTCCGAGTATCTCTGTCAATAGATAACATTAACGGGACACAATAAATACTGACAGTTGCAAGGTCTCCTGCAACGAAAATCTTATGGACACAGAAGATATTACCAGACTCCCAGAGATTCTTTTCAAATGCTGTCACTTCAATGGACAAATTGTATTCATTGATAAGCAATCCCAGAACTGTCTGTCGATAACATAAATCCAGAGGTCTATTTATAAATGCTGAGAATTCCGTACGATTCTGTGAAAACTAGTACCCCTGTACACACAACTCGCAATCCAGGGATGTCATGTAATTGTTCAAATGGCGAGATGCAATTACCGCCAAGAGCCGCGAATATCCGTTGTTAAATGATAAAACAAATACAGTAAAGCATGCTTCATACAGTTACTAACTGGATATTGCAGTGTTTTGACAATTGTATTGTACATATTGTTCATTTGAGGCTGCCATGCACACACGAGCCAGCAGATGGAACTGAAAGAGGAAGTGAAAGAAAACAGAGTGAAGAAGACTCCATTATGTTCAAGAGTTTGCTGACTCGGTCCTCAGTCTTTTCCTCATATGTCTTATTAAACTCTGCTAAACCACAGGCCAGTGAAGAGACCATCAGAGTCGTTGATCCTTACAAGGAACAGGCAGCAGTAATGAGGTGGTTAATGAAACAAAAAGACAGTAGTTTACTGAATTAATAGTTGGAGATGGAGGCTCACCAGGAACTAACGAGCAGAGATAGCACAACCTGTGGACACTCTGAACTGCCATATGTATCATAATTTCTATATATACTATATGGCAATTTGAATATACACATTGAAACTCCCAGATCATATGCTTCCAGGCTATTGTTTTCAGATGTTGATCCATTCTCTCCCTCTTTGTAAAGCTGCAGGTGACTGTCAGTCATGGACGCAATAGTAGAGTAACATTGCAAGGAGAATCTTATTGACATCAAAGAGAAACCTTGCAGTGGCACAAATAGGTCCCTTGGAAAGTGCCATGAAACACAGTCACTAAACAAACAGGGTCAGCAACATGCTTTCTTCTGAACACGTTATCTGTCAAACGGTGTACTTGCCCAGATATTGCACAGACATGAATTGAAACTTCCCAAAGCCCAGAATATAATTTGATTGACTGATCCACTGGTGAAAACTGCACAGCGCAATAGTTACATTGGTATAATACTGTCCATATCTGCCTGTGGATTCTGAACGGTGCCATGCTTGCATTTAAACAGTACTGCCTCCCTCTGCTGGTGAATACTGCACAGTACAATTGTTGCATTGATACAGTAATGCCTCCATTCTTTTGTCGGTATGACAGTGCAGTATCATATTTATATAGTAATGATGAGTGCAAAGACTAAAATGATATAGTAACGTCTACCTCATTTGGTGAATACCAGCTTACACCTCTGGTGGGGAAGACTAAAGAGTGCACTGGCTACATTTTCACAGTGATATCCTCGTCTCTTTGGAATACAGAATAGTGCATTGCTTATTATTGCGATCAGGTGACGAGGGGTCACACTACACCCCAATTGTCCTTCTTCTCATTTGACCACAGCAGGGTTTACTCCTTTCTAAACACTGGATTACTTAACACTCCAGTGAGTGTTTTACCTTTATCCTTTGTTGTGATCATAAAAGAACCAATTGGACAAGTTTTCTTGAGTTTAAACAAGGAAGAGGTGAGTTTATTATACTTAATAATTAAACGTTTGAAGTCGGTTGCCAATCCATGGATTTAAAAAAATCCCCTTTTGATAGCAGCTTTTCTTGACATTATGTTTAATATCATAATGCTTACCGCCAGTGGTAGATCCACTTCCATAAACTGCACCAATGGCTCCAACTGATGCAATATGTGTTTTCACATGAGACACCGTAAATTTATCCAGTATTTCATAACTGTTTCAAGGTCAAGAAAATAAATGGACACTGCATCTATAGAATGGCACATAAAACATCAACTGGCCACTAACCATAAACGGACAGTATTTTCATAAACTGACCTCCAACGGACAAAATGAACAAGTTCATATAAACTGAAACCAACCATACATCAAAACTATTCAGAAAATGCTGCGTGACTCATTAACTTAACAGGTCTCTAAAGAAGACACATCGCAGCAAAATACATAACCATCGACATTGATTTGTTTTGTGAAAGGTTCTCTTCTTTTCTTCTCGTCCTGGATGTGCATCTCTTTAAGGGAGCTGCGGCAAATTGTAGGTGCCTCTCCACTCTCACAGATATGAGGTTGCTTAGCCTGCCCAGTACTCATATTTCGCTTTTACTGTCTCTGCTGACAGATTCTTCTGCACGACTAGGCCCTTGAGAAACAGGAGAACCAAGCCAGCAATAACAATCTGAACAGTCACCCCTCTGACTTCAACACGCACCAGTTCAGCATTTAGCACAATGCATGGGAATGATGGTGAGATAGCACAGTCTGTACAGGGTGAGGTTCACATTGCAAGTGAGTAGCACGGGTAGTGGTGAAAGGTACAGCAGAGGACAGAGGAGGCAGGCGAGTGCGCCCTGACCCAAACATTGCTGAAGAGTGTGGGGAATACCAATTCAATGCCTGGGTGTTCACGCAAAGGAAATTGGAAAAGTACCAGCAGAGAACGGTTGTGTGGGTAACCTGTCACAGACTTTCAACATCATGGATGAGACTATGGAGGAGCCAATAGTCTATGAATGGCACCCGGACGTTCCTGTTCATGGAACGAGTTGCCTGTGTTCTCTTATGAAGAATGTGTTGTCCTCTACGGAAGCTTACTATGCAAGAGCCCTGGTAACCACGAAGGCCAGCTTTGATTGAAACCCAACCTGCTGCTATTGGGGCTTTGGTTTCTACAGTGACTTCCAGCCTCGAAAAGTAGTGAAGCAGCGTTGACAGATTTAGTGGTTCGAATGGAGAGGAGCTTTGGTCGGATCAGTGGTGGCCTTCAGTTTTCTCTCATGCAGATCAGTGAGAGATAATGCACAGCCCCATGGGATCAGACTGGCGCTACGGCAGCTGCAGGTCGTGTCCTCTTTCAAGAGGGAAGTACATCTGTGCCCTTGACAGAGCCTCGTCCCATGCCTATGCAGGCACCAGCAATGTAGTCCAAATGCACCAACCTGAAGCCAGTCCCATTCTCGGTCGCACCGCCGAAAATGCTGGTTGTAAATATCTGCAGTACCATTTTTACGATAGCTGCAAGCGTCCACCACGCTGAATTAAAAGGGGCAGCTCTATAATTAGAAAATACCGGCCTTCAAGGGAACACTATTAGGTGGCACATGAATAAATATTAATTTGAGTGCAATTTATTAACGTAATATTAGTCAAACATTTATCCATGTCAATTTGTGCAAAATGTTTTAGTAATAACTAAGGGCCCTCACAGTGTGTGGGTGTGGGAATGCCTCATGCAGGGATTTTCTCTGTCCAGGTGCAGTGGAGATTTGACCTAAATGTAGGGGAAGAATCATCTTCGTGGGTCACTTGGTGTAGGGGTGGGAGGAAGGGGTTTGAGTAGCATTTCAATGCAACCAATATTTAATCACTTGTTCTCAGACTTCACATGTTGCTCGCTCCTTCACCGTGCAATGCCAGGCACCACGTGGTCAGATTTCGGTGTGGTCTCCAATTCTGCTGCACAATGACAGTGCAGTGACTGGCACGACAGAGCCATCTCTCAGTGTGGGCTCTAGGTCTGGCTGCTGATACATGGCAGTGGGAGGGAAATATGAAATAATTGTCAAAGAGGACCACCTATCTGGACACATGCCTGTGTGGAGTTTGCAAGTTCTCCCTGTGTCTGCGTGGGTTTTCTCTGGGTGCTCCGGTTTCCTCCCACAAGCCAAAAGACTTGCAGGTTGACAGGTAAATTGGCCATTATAAATTGTCACCAGTATAGGTAGGTGGTAGGGAAATATAGGGACAGGTGGCGATGTTTGTTGGGAATATGGGATTAGTGTCGGATTAGTACAAATGGGTGGTTGATGTTCGGCACAGACTCGGTGGGCCGAAGGGCCTGTTTCAGTGCTGTATCACTAATCTAATCTAATCTGCCAATATGATCGGAAAGAGGAAGGTTGAGTCCAGGGTAACTGCTACTGTCTTGAGTCAATAGTGGATCCGGACACCGAGCACGAACCCATACTTCCTCCAATTCAACTTGCTCGTCCATTACAAATACCCGCTATTCAAAAATACAGGAGCACCTTCAGGGCTGAAAAGTGCTAAAATAAAGTTGACGTGTTCATTGAAACTTCATCGAATCGCCGTTTGTTCTCAACAGAATAGACTACATTGTGAGTAACAAATACCATGTATTCAGTTCGAAGTAGGTACAATTAGATGCTTGTTTCATCCAGAAAGAATGTTTGGGACGCTCTCTGTGAAAAGGGAAGAGGGGAAAGAACAGGTGTTGCATCATTCAACCATTGCATGAGATGTTTTTTTGTTGCAAGAGGAGTGATTCTGGGATTGACAAAGGGCTAACCAAGAGCTTTACAGAGGGAATAGTGCCTTTGGATTGTTGAATGGGGAAGGGAGGGAATGATGCCTTTATTCGTCACATGGCGCTGGCGGCTGAAATTGCATAAAACTGTTGAATATGTAGGTGTTGCTGTGGCAAGTGAGGACAAGGCGAACAGGATCATGGCTCTGGTGGTGACGAGAAGGGATGAGGGCGGAATTGCAGGTTACGTGCCTGAAGAAGGGAACTCTTCAGCCGATCAAAGACAGAAGCCAATTCGGAAATGGTGATGTGGAAGGTGGCATCATTGGAACTGCTGGAACACAGATGTAGATACCTGGAGAAGGCAATAGAGACCTGACACGAAGCAGGATAGGGGAGGTAGGGGTGCATAATCGAGCTAGGTCTCTGGGTTGGTGGCTACAGGTAGACATTGTGAGCTACCTGCCGATCCTCAGTTTTAGAAATAGGATTTCGAGAAATCGAATTGGGGATGGGTCGTGTAAAGGTAAAGTAGGGCTGGCAGCTAGCAGCAAAGTTAATTCCTTTCAGCTGAGAATGAGGTCAGGAAACTACAATGAAATAGTCATCAATGTTACCAAACAAGATGTCGTGTGCTGGTGGGACGTAAAGGTGTCAAACAACTGGATGGCGAGGCGAGGGATTGCGATGCAGAGAGGCTGCACGTCCTATTCAGAGATACAGGTGTAGCTGGAAGATACATCCTGGTGAAAGATGGACTGTAAAGCGACTGGACATCCCGGTGTGGGATGGAAAATTACAGACCTGGATATTTTGAATGGGCTAAGTTGCAGATGGTTTGAACATCCTGGTAAGAGATGGAAGTATTGAGGGTATGACCGTCCTGATGAGGGATGGACTTGTAGGGATCCGAATTTCCTGAATGGATTGAGTTTTAAAGGGATTGATCGTCCTAGTGAGAGATAGAGTTTTAAGAGAATTACATGCTCTAGAGAGAGAAAGAGAAGTTTAAAGGGAATGAACATCTAGGCGAGAGATGTAAATGTAGAGTGGTTGGACGGCCTGGGGAGGGATGTAGTTGAAGGAATCTACATGTCTTGTTTACAGTGTCGGACTGGATGTCCATGGTGAAAAGGAAACATTTATGGCCAGGAAACCAGAGTAGCTAAAATCGTGGATGGCGACAGAAGAAAACAAGGGGAGAAAGTGCAATAGAAAGAGTTAAGATCCATCGGAAAGGAACAGATTGAAATGTTGAGTCTAACGATGTAGCCTTGCTTGTGGATGTTTGGAGGATTTAGAAGGGGCTGTGCGCGGTCACAGGCACGGGGTGAAGATCTCAAGAGGAAATGAGTTCAAAGATAATATGGGAAAGGATGACATGATGTTCAGTGATGGAGTCATGGTCTGGGGGAAGTGGAACGATATGTCAGAGAGTTCGTGTTTAGGCTCCCCAAGGTGGAGGTCTTTACAACAAACAACAACAGCGATTCCATTGTCAGCAGGTTTAATGACAATGTCAGGGTTGAGAGAATAAAGTGCTGCACATCACAGGGAGATAGATAAGAGAGAGTAAAGGGGGCGGAATTCATTTCATAACACTTGCCTCCATCTTAACACAAACCTTCACTCTTTTACTCTTTCCAGTCCCCCTTTTTCCCTGATTCTGTATTTGCTAAAAGTAATTAATCTCGACCAATATATATTTCTGACGAAATCGCAATAACGTTCAAAGCTAGTCCTGTGTCTCTCGCCACAGATGATATCCCAGCTGTTAAGTGTTTCCAGCATGATTCGTTTTCAATTCAAATGATGTTCGCCGTCTGCTGGTGGATACGGGTATTTCAGTAAGCCGACGAATCACAAAAATCACAATTTTCTGGAGAGTAATGCATGGTGTAGCTGCTCTCCCGACAGAGTAACAATTGCGCTCTGCTGATGACAAACTGAAATGTTTAAAATTGACGGCAAAAACGCATGAATTACTGACCAGTTTCTCCTGCTCTCCCACCATACTCCGGGATAATGTAGCGCAGGAAAACATTATATTGTATCTAGAAATTGGTGTATATTTAGTACTTGAACCATAATACAGTCGTTAATATTGACAAAGGCACAAATTCCAACTGCAACATTGAATAAATCATTTTAATCATATTTGAAGGTTATTCCCATTGAACATCAACACTTACATTATAAACTGCAGTAATTTGTCCATATCGAGTATGTGGTGGTGGAGGAAGAATTTACAATAAATGCAGATTAAAGAGACAGACCATTTATTTGTCACCTGACGTGTTCTCAACCTTTTTTTAACAGGATATGGAAAAGTGAATCGGTTACAAAAAGAACTTTGCATAAACTCTTCATTGATAAGCACCGGTTTTTATCTCTGTAACAGTGTTGGTAATTACATGCGGAGTAATATATCTCAGTATTTGTACAGACAGAGAAATGATCCGAAATCAATTCTGTTTGGTATTTTAATTAAACAGAAAACACGCACCTTCAGACAAAATATAGAGAAAAGCCAAATCTAGTTATTTCAACACAATGTAAAATGATGGTTGATAAAAATAAAGTGATGTTTATATCTTAAAACAAAGCATAATTATCATGTTCACACTGTTGGGAAAGTTCATGCCGTTCCTTCAGACTTAACACAGAATAACAGTCTGTGATCCACCTCCAGACATCATGCAATGGATTTGAGGCTGACTTTTACCTGAAAGCACAACAAAAACGACTTGAGAGGTTAACAGCAATGTTAACCACCAAACAAATACATCAAATGCAGTATATGATCACCTCAGAATATTTCTGCTTCAATAAGCCTCCTATTTCTTTAGTAAGTACAGAAAATGCTCTCTTTTTTCAGAGATACAGCACTGAAACAGGCCCTTCGGCCCACCGAGTCTCTGCCGACCATCAACCACCCATTTTTACTAGTCCTACACTAATCCCATATTCGTCCAAGATCCCCACCTGTTCCTACATTTCCCTACCACCAACTTCTACTAGGGGCAATTTATAATGACCAATTTACCAATCAACTGCAAATCTTTTGGTGGTGGGAGGAAACCCAGCGAAAACCCAGACACAGGGAGAACGTGCAAACTCCACACAGGCAGTACCCAGAATTGAACCCGGATCGCTGGAGCTGTGAGGCTGCGGTGCTAACCATTGTGCCACCCATTATCTTTCTGATACTTTGGGATCAATATCGATATTCTTAATATCGGAAACAGCTGGGACTGCACACTGTCAGCACAATACACGGAACAAATTCTAAAACATTGGTCTTACCAGACTGATGGAGATGTAAGATGTTGAACCACACAGTCACTGCCCATCTTTGGTGTAATGTCTGCTATTGTGAACGTGTCACAGTGAACATCCTCATTGTTTTCAGGAATGGAGGGAGGCATCAAAGCGGGATCAGTGCGGGTCTGAGAGCTGTATACTGTGGAGAGAAAGATTATGGATTAATGATTGGACTGAAAGCGGGATCAGTGCGGGTCTGAGAGCTGTACACTGTGGATAGAAATATCATGTTTTAATGATTGGACTGAAAGCGGGATCAGTGCGTGTCTGAGAGCTGTACACTGTGGATAGAAAGATTATGGATTAATGATTGGACTGAAAGCGGGATCAGTGCGGGTCTGAGAACAGTATACTGTGGAGAGAAAGATTATGGATTAATGCTTGGACTGAAAGCAGGATCTGTGCGGGTTTAAGAGCTGTATACTGTGGAGAGAAAGCTTATGAATGAATGACTGGACTGAAAGTGGGCTCAGTGCGGGTCTGAGAGCTGTATACTGTGGAGAGAAAGATTATGAATTAATGATTGACTGAAAGCTGGTCCAATGCGGGTCATCTATATACGTATAACGTAAAGGGGACTGGAATTTGTTGAGCTCGGAATGTTTTCCATCTCCATTCACCGTGTTGTTTTTTTTTTACCGCTGGGTGATAGCAGATGAAATGGATCAGCTAAAACTGAATCAGGGTGTTCAGATTGAGCACCTGGAAGATTTCCAGTCAAAGTGTTAGCAAGAGAGATATCACACACCGAATAACATAAGGGTGTCTTTTCTAAAATATTTCAAGCATTGTTTTGTCTAATTTGCTTTAATCACAACATGAATTTAAATCAACCAGCAGTCTGTGACATCGCCGAGTGGAACGAAATTCAAAGTAGTGACAGAGAGCTGGTGACTGTGGGAGTTTAACTCACCGAGAGTGGAGAGATCACCGCCGGCACTTGTGAAGAGATTATCAGGACTACTGTCCAGCAACAAGTGGCCATCCTGAGTGTCAATGGCTCCAGTCTCAACATCATCATAATGACCTGGAACCAGACCTGAGAGGAAATAATGATTTTCACTGAAATTAAATGGTATCACTGAATACTTAGAATTAGATTATTAGACGTCAGTCGACACGGGCCAGCCTGGGTAAACTGTGATCTTCAGCCATAGTGAGATTAGAGGCTGGCGAATGATGGGACCGTGTCGTGTCACGATAGGCGAGTCATAGCTCATGCTATGTTTAAAATGCAGCCTGTAATCGATTGAAAGGAAGGGGCAGTGTAGGATATTGGTTGGGAGACTGTCAACCTGCATGTTTGGCAGATGGCAGCAGCCAGAGAAAGGTTGGCGCCCAGGTTTTCGCATGCCTCCATGGAAGTGCTCCTCCAGGCAGCAAGGGCAAGGAGGGAAGCGCTTTTCCAACGGGACCGGAGGAGGAGGCCAGCGAGGCAGGTGGGGAGGGCATGGCAGGAGATTGAGCAGGGAGTGAGCAGCCGTGAGGTAGTCCCATGAAAGAGGTTTCAGTGCAGGAACGGGATCAATGCCCTGATGTAGTATGACAAGGTGAATGCAGTGCCTAACATTAATTTGACAGCCTTAAATGTCACAAATGATAAAAATTAAATTAGAGAAGGGATGCCCCACTCATTGGTTCAGATGTTCCGACACCATAGAGCACAGCTCTGTGCCCGCCTTCTTGGAGAAGCACAATCTTCAGTGACACTGCTGTTCCGACATTTGCAGGAAGCAGAGCCTCTTTTGGTAAGCCCTCTCTGGTGGATAGCATCTTCTGCACTCAAGAAGCTGGTTGCGTGCGGCTGTGTGCACTGCTCATCCACACTCTTTTCCAGCCTCATGATTATTGTCCCTGTCTGGGTGCTGCAGCCCAACTCCTGGGGACTGCAGCTGCTTCCATCTCTCATTCTCCTCCACAATGCGAGGCCTCAAAACCGGAGTGGCTTAGACCTATTGTAAATTGCTGCACTCACTTCTCAAGGTCTCCATTCTTTTTACTTGGTGTCTGTAAGTTTCAAGTCGGAGAGGATGCTCATCCTGAATACCTCTGTTGTGATCGCCAAGATAGGTCAGCCTCCAGATTGCCAATACCACGATTCAATATCTCTCCCCCTCTCTCCAGTGCCACAATGCTTTTCACAGCCAAAACTGACCTTCCTCTGACCTTCCCCCTCCTTATAGAAGGCGAGTCTCTGAAAACTGTTGTCACCTTTCATTAAATTGTGAATGGTTTGGAAAATTGCCATGAATTTCCTGTTTATTGACTAAATTGCCTGCCCAGTGCCTTAAAGTGCAGCCTCCACCCACCAGCTCGGCCGCTTCCAGGAATATCACTTAACAGAGTAAATACGTCGGGCTTCCTTTGCACTGCTATCCAGTGGCAATTTCCCTCGCAGTCTGTCGGCACTGTGTGACAAAATTCTGCCCTCCGTTTTAAAGTCACATCTGTCCCATTGAATCACCCATTCAACATACACACAAATGTCACATTTCACCGCCCACACAACAGTGTCAGAAATCACAATAATTGAATGTTTCATTCCATTTAAGTATTGGTTGCAATCGGTATTATTTTGCAGACATCCAAATTATTTCTCCTTTCTTAAAAACTAAAATCCCTCAGCAAATCCCCATGCATTCAGCAGCATCATTTAACAGCGATTAAGTTCTGATATATTTAGTTGTTGATTTTAGATAGCAGACTGCGTGATGGATTAAAAAAACGTGATGGTAACAAGTAAAAATGTACCCACCCTGAATACTGGAGGAGTTCCCTTCAGGATTTTCTGATCCAGGATCCGTATCACCCAAACTGTGACTGGTGTAATATTCAATCCGATTTAGGGACTCAATGGAATCAGCAACTGTTAAACACAAACATGGATGGTTATTGGAGCGATCGATTGGGACGTTCCAGCAAATAACATAATACCGTCATCATCTGGTGACTATGTCCTGGGACTTTGTATCTGACACGATTGTGAAACATTTATCACAGGGACTGCAGTAGTTCAAGAGCAACTCGGGATGGACCAAATATGTTGGCTCATCCAGCGAGCAGTTAAAACAATACACAGTACAGCTGGTGGGTCAGATTTCAGACATCAGAGCAGAGACAATAGTGTAAAACATAATCAGTTCGCACAGTTTCATAATCCAGAATCCCTCCATCCTGTCCGCGTATCTTTCAATTTCAGAGTCTCAAACGGATGGTGGTGGCTTTAAAACCGAACCCCACCCCGGATAATGGGGCAGAAAAGTGCAAAGAGTGCAAGGAGACGAATAACGGATTTGTTCTTTACTGTTTTTTTTTTGCAACCTGAGAAATTAATCTCAATGGTTAAATTGCCCTCCAATTATATATCGCAAGACAAAACTTTTATCGATTTGCTAGTGTTGTTGCCCCAGTATTGTGAAACAGAATTTGTAGATTAATGTTAAACTTCAGAATACAAAGTGTTAGGATATGTTTTTTGGAGAAACCACCGACTTCAGTTAAGGAGTTCCTGATGGAGACGTGTTTCTGATCCAGAAATCCAGTCACTTAGAGAAATAAACTGGGAGTCAATGTGACTGTCTCCTCCTGAGAGCAGTGACTATTTGTGGTCTTGCTTAAATGGAGTAAAATGACATGATAGTTACAAACAAACAGAAATCACGTTCTTTAAGCAGTAGCAACGGGTGGAAATCTTCCCAACCCCATTGCTAATCTTGCGATATGCACAGATATAGACACACTGGCACTGTGATATGATTCCTTCACCTGGGGATAGCGAGCGGATTTCTGACAGTGTTCAGTCAGTAAACTGACCATTAACATGGGGTATTTAAGTGGAAGTGACATTTGTCTTGTGAACATTCGGCATGAAATATAAAACACAGACCTGAACGCCGGATCTGATAGGAATCCTTGCCAGGTGGAATATTCCCAATCTCTTCATAAATTGCTTGGTATAAACCAGCCGGTGAACCCTTGCCACTAGTAACAGAACCTGTCAGATGGAGGGTGGGAAGATGAAAGTTTAGTTGCAACCCACGAGCGTTGAACAGTAAATTATCTGCGAACACATCCAAATCACAGAGACGGAGAAAGTAAAGGGACAAAGTCGGGTACAGTGAATGCGGAGTAGTTTTGTTGTGTGTATTTTCGTGCATGTCTATGTGTCAATTTTACTGCATATCCCTATGTTCACCTGCAGCAGACTGAGGACAAATGTGTTGACTGAGGAAAAAATTTCAATCAAGTTTGTTAGAAGCGATCTCTCCCTAACAAAGCCATGCTGACTGTCCCTGATTAATGCCTGCCTCTCCAATTGGAGATTAATCGGGTTCCTCAAAATTGTTTCAATATTTTCCCTTCCACTGACGTTAGATTCATCTGCCTGTAAATACCTGGTTTACCCCTGCTACCCTTCTTGAATAATGGTACGACATTCACTGTCCTTAAATCCTCTGGTCCATCTCCTGTGGCCAGCGAGGAGTTGAAAATGTATGTCAAAGCCCCTGCTGGATCTTCCCTTACCTCACTTAACAGACTAGGTCACATCTCATCTGGGCCTGGGGATTTTTCTATTTTAAGCCCGCTAAAACAACAAACACTTGCTGCCTTTCAATGCTAATTTGTTTAAGTACTTCACAAACCCGCTCCCTGATCTCGACACCGCCATCGTCCGTCTCCATGGTGAACACAGATGAAAAGTAATCCATTAAAGCCGAATTTACGTCCTCTGCCTGCACATTGCAGACGGTCATTTTGATCCCTAATCAGTCCCATTCTTTCCCTGGTTATCCTCTTGCCCTTGATATACTTTTAAAAAATGCATTGGGCGTTCCCTTGATCTTCCTCACCAGTGTTATTGCATGCCCCCTCTTCGCTCTCCGAATTCATGTTTTAAGTACCCCCTATACTTTCTGTACTCCTCTCGGGAGTCCGCTGTTTTTCAGCGCTCTGAATCTGCCAGTAGCCTCCTTTTTGCTCCTTATCCAATCCTCCATATCCCTTGACACCCACAATATCCCTGGAATTGTTCGTCCAAACCTTCAACTCTGTGGGAACATGTTAGCGCTGAACTCTCAATATTTCCCTTTTGAAGGTAAGAGCCAATGGGATCCAGGGCAATTTGACAAATTGGATCCAAAATTGGCTGAGTGGTAGGAAGCAAAGAGTAATGGTCGAGGGTTGTTTTATTGAATGCAAGCCTGTGACCAGTGATGTACCACGGGGATCGGTGCTGGGACCCTTGCTGTTTGTAGTGAACATTAATCATCTATTTTGCGTCAGTATTTACAGTAGAGAAAGAAAATGTTGTTGAGAACACTGAGATTCAGGCTACGAGGCTAGATGGGATTGAGGTTCACAAGGAGGAGGTGTTAGCAATTATGGAAGGTGTGAAAATAGATAGGTCCCCTGGGCCAGTTGGGATTTATGCTAGGATTCTCTGGGAAGCTAGGGAGGAGATTGCAGAGCCTTTGTCCTTGATCTTTATGTCGTCATTGTCGACAGGAATAGTGCCGGAAGACTGGAGGATTGCAAATGTTGTCCCCTTGTTCAAGAAGGGGAGTAGAGACAGCCCTGGTAATTATAGACCTGTGATCCTTACTTCGGTTGTGGGTAAAATGTTGGAAAAGGTTATAAGAGACAGGATTTATAATCATCTTGAAAAGAATAAGTACATTCGAGATAGTCAGCACGGTTTTGTGACGGGTAGGTCGTGCCTCACAAATCTTATTGAGTTTTTCGAGAAGGTGACCAAACAGGTGGATGAGGGTAAAGCAGTGGATGTGGTGTATATCGATTTCAGTAAGGCATTTGAGAAGGTTCCCCATGGTAGGCTATTGCAGAAAATACGGAAGTATGGGGTTGAAGGCGATTTAGAGCTTTGGATCAGAAATTGGCTAGCTGAAAGAAGACAGAGGGTGGTGGTTGATGGCAAATGTTCATCCTGGAGTTTAGTTACTAGTGGTGTACCGCAAGGATCTGTTTTGGGGCCACTGCTGTTTGTCATTTTTATAAATGACCTGGAAGAGGGTGTAGAAGGGTGGGTTAGTAAATTTGCAGATGACACTAAGGTCGGTGGAGTTGCGGATAGTTCCGAAGGATGTTGTAGGGTACAGAGAGACATAGATAGGCTGCAGAGCTGGGCTGAGAGATGGCAAATGGAGTTTAATGCGGAAAAGTGTGAGGTGATTCACTTTGGAAGGAGTAACAGGAATGCAGAGTACTGGGCTAATGGGAAGATTCTTGGTAGTGTAGATGAACAGAGAGATCTTGGTGTCCAGGTGCATAAATCCCTGAAGGTTGCGAACCAGGTTAATAGGACTGTTAAGAAGGCATATGGTGTGTTAGCTTTTATTAGTAGGGGGGTCGTGTTTCGGAGCCACGAGGTCATGCTGCAGCTGTACAAAACTCTGGTGAGACCGCAACTGGAGTATTGCGTGCAGTTCTGGTCACCGCATTATAGGAAGGATGTGGAAGCTATGGAAAGGGTGCAGAGGAGATTTACTAGGATGTTGCCTGGTATGGAGGGAAGGTCTTACGAGGAAAGGCTGAGGGACTTGAGGTTGTTTTCGTTGGAGAGAAGGAGCAGGAGAGGTGACTTAATAGAGACATATAAGATAATCAGAGGGTTAGATAGGGTGGATAGTGAGAGTCTTTTTCCTCGGATGGTGATGGCAAACACGAGGGGACATAGCTTCAAGTTGAGGGGTGATAGATATAGGACAGATGTGAGAGGTAGTTTCTTTACTCAGCGAGTAGTAAGGGCGTGGAACGCCCTGCCTGCAGCAGTAGTAGATTCGCCAACTTTAAGGGCATTTAAGTGGACATTGGATAGACACATGGATGAAAATGGAATAGTGTAGGTCAGATGGTTTCACAGGTCGGCGCAACATCGAGGGCCGAAGGGCCTGTACTGCGCTGCAATGTTCTAATTCTAATTCTAATTCGAATTCTAAACCTGAATTTAGGAGGTATGAGGAGTAAGTTTGCAGATGATGCAAAAACCTGTGGTGTCGTAAATAGTGAGGAAGAAAGCCTTAAATTACAGGACGATATGGCTGGGCTGGTAAGATGGGCAAGGGAGCAGCAAATTGAATTTAATCCTGTGAATGGTGAGGTGATGCATTTTAGGTGGAGGAACAAGGCAAGGGAATATACAATGGATGGTAGTACCATAGGAAGTACAGAGAGTCAGAGGGACCTTGGTGTACTTGTCCATAGATCACTGAAGGCAGCAGCATAGAAAGATAAGGTGGTTCGGAAAGAATATGGGATTCTTGCTTTTATTAGCCAAGGCACATAATATAAGAGCAGAAAGGTTATGATGGAGCAGCATACAACGCTAGTTAGGCCACAGCTGGAGTACTGTGCACAGTTCTGGGAACTGCACTGTGGGAAGGATGTGATTGCACTGGAGAGGGTGCAGAGGAGGTTCACCAGGATGTTGCCTGGGTCGGAGCATTTCAGTTATGAAGCGAGACTGCAAAGGCTGGGGTTGCTTTCTTTAGAACAGAGAAGGCTGAGGAGGGAATATGATTGAGGTATACAAAATTATGAAGGGTATTGATAGGATAGATAGGAAGAACAGTTTTCCCTTAGTGCAGGGGTCAGCAACCAGGGGGCATCGTTTTCAGGTAAGGGGAAGGATATATCGAGGTGACTTGAGGGGAAAAGTATCACCCAGAGGATGGTTGGAGTCTAGAACACATTGCCTGAAGAGGTGCTAGAGGCAGGAACCCTCACAACATTTCAGAAGTATTTAGATGAACAATTGAAATGCCATCGCATACAACACCATGGGCCAAGTGCTGGAAAATGGGGTTAGAATAGATAGGTGCCTGATGGCCGGCAGAGATACGCTGAGCCGAAGGGACTGTTTCAGTGCTGAATAACTCTATTAATCTATGACTCTATGACCTGATCTCCTGCTTGTGATCGTTTGTAACCGACTGCCTGTCTAGTGAGGTTACAAGGCTCGACCTTATCAGATTTAGGACTGTCTTGTTACAGAGCCTGTTCTGGTCGGGTCCTTGGCAGTGCTAGGCGCCTATGCTGTCCCAGCTACAGAATCTTTCTTAAGAGAGAGAGGTCTATTTCTATAGGAACTTTATATTATTATGAAAAGTGTCATTTATTAAGCGTCCCATTTCTTATAATAAATCAGGAGTGATTTGGATGGGTGAAATATAAGTGGAGGGCGTCGTTTTGGAATGTTGAATCACCGCTGGTGAATACAGAAGGTCCTATACAAGTATCACCTGTCAAAATAACAGTCAAACACGGTTAGACAGCTCGATATTGGATGCCCAGAGCCGGAATCTGGAAGGCTGGAACTGATAACCAATGGATGAAGGAAGATTAACAGACAAGTAAATAGTTGAATGCACAGCTTAAAAAGTTGATGTAAACTTCCGGATCCTTTGTTACAATAAGTAAATTCTTCCAGAATTTCATGTATGATGTGCTGAACTCTCACAGTGAATGTGGACACTTCAAATCACTCTCCATTTTAAATGTCACATTTTACTATATCCTTAGCACATTGAATGGAGAAAATCAGCAAAAAAAAAAATAATGTGTTTCTAACAAGGCCACTTGACAGTCCATAGAAATCTGCAAGGAACGAGAGTTTTGCATGCATATGACACAATATCTGGGATCTTTCGTTGGATCCGCGGTAAGATAAGAACCTCACCTCTTCTGATTGACTTTTTCTGTATAACCACCATCAGTGAAATCAACACACAGATTAGCAGGACTCCGAAGCAGACTGCTGCTAGGATGGAAGTAGTTTTATATCCCTGTTCTTAATGACAATAATACAGAAAGGTTTAACACATACACAGTCCGTCTTGCACAATAACATATTTACAAAAGGGAGTTAATAATTATATCCACTGCTTCCGGGCGATGAGTCAGGCTGAACATTCCGCAATATGTGTGGTGCACATTGCACCAGAGGGAAGTGTGAGCCAGTCTAAATTACAGAGACAGTGCCCCCATGTTTCTGATGAGAACATGACAGTTCAGGTCCAGCCAGAGTCTGGAATTAGCTGAATTTCAACCAGACCATTTGAAATATGCGGTGAGGAAAAGATATTCCAGTCAGTGAGAAAGTGCTCATGGTATCTTGAGAAAATGACGACAATACCAATTCAACTAATTCAAACCCTAACGCTGGCTAGGATACTAATAATGGTAAGTACCTGCAGATGTGGACGGGACAGCAATTGGAAGCACATCGAGCCCTGTGGAATATATTGCACAAAAAGTTCAGGAGGATGAAATTTCAGCACTTTCCATTTAAACGATAAATACTGTTTTTAATTTCCCGAACTAGTGAGTCAATTTAACAAAACAATGAACCCTAACCTCACTCTCCAAACCCTGTCACTCTCACCGGAACAAATCACACTGGCATCTTCCTTGTGATCACAGTCAGACTGAGGAGGCGTTGAGGAAGGACAGTCGGCCAGAGAAGATTCGCTTCCAGTGGATTTCACCTCATCCAGCCAGTTAACACCGTCACCCTTGGAAAAAGTAGCTCCTCCTGGGGCGAAAAGAGCGTGACCACAATCCAGCTGTTTGCAGACAACATTGGCATCGGCCATATCCCAGGAGTCATCACACACCGTGCCCCAGCTGTCATTGCACAATATCTCAACTCTCCCGGAGCAGTTGGTGTTACCTCCAACAGGCGCAACCAATGTCCAGAATCTGACAAAGAGAATCAATGGTTATTATTGTTAATGTGGTATAAGAAAGAAGTACATGTCAGATAGTTGGTATAATAAAGAGGAAGTAGCACCTGGTGAAAGCAGACGTTTACAATCATATTCTCGAATGCAGTCCTTTGATCTGTGGGGTTGCTCCTTAGTTACTTTTGCTTCTGTTGAGAAGAGAAACATGCTGACTGTATCACACACCAATGTTTGAAATGACACTCGCACATTTAGAGGTTTGTTGTGTTACCTGAACAAACAACACCAGCATCCTCCCTGTGTTCACAGTTGTGTTTACCCCACGGTTTTGTTTGACACTGCCAAAGGAAAGAGTCGTGTGAAATGCATTCCATCCCATCGAGCCAAATGGGTCCGGATCCTTCTCCGAATGACTGAGTATAATAATCGATATAACTGAGGGGACCACACTGTAACTGTTTACAGTTCACTTCTGCAATAGGTCCATCAAATATATCGGAGCACACTGTTCCCCAGTTCCCATTGTCGAACACTTCCACTCTCCCCTCACAGCGATGCTTCCCATTCACCAGCCGCAGCTCTTTGTGCTCTGTCAATGACACAAGAAATATCCAGATGGTTAGATTGATAACTCGTTGTATGTTCATACTGCACAGCTCAACACATGCTGCACCGGTTGTGTTCACTGATTTCCAGTAATTATTTCAGAAAAGCGATAGAAAAACACCGACAGCCCATAAAGTAATGAAGAATAATCAACACGGATTTCACAACAGAACGACAAACAACGTTATTGAATTCTTTGAAGAAGTTACAGAAAGATAACAGGGATCATGCAGTCGATGCAATATGCATGTTTTTTTTTCAGAAGGCCTCTGACAAGGATCATGACTGTGGTCAGAGCCTGTGAAGTCAAGAGATCAGTGGAAGAATGATAGGAAACCAGCTACAAAACACACCGTCCGGGTACAATGTGGTAACCCAGAATGGTGGAAGTTGGGAAGTGGTGTTCCACAGGGCTGGGGTCACTGCTGCTCAACATTTACATGAACGAATTGGATTTACACAAGGGAGACTTCATTTCAAAATTTAAGATGACAGCAATTTGGGGATATAGTTAACACTAAGAAAGACAGAGACAAAATACGGGAAGACGTTAATAAACGGGCCGAATGGGCATACAATTGCCAAATAAGTTGAATAGAGATAAGTCTAAGGTGCTCAGTGTTGACAGGAAGAATAAAGAGGCCACGTACCTCTTGTAAAATAAGAGTGAAAATGATTTAGATCAGCAAAGAGACCTCGGGATACAGAGGCACTAATCACTTCTGAAGTGACAGAGACCGAAGGTAGTGATCATAAATATAGAATAATCACGAATAAATCTTATAAGAAATTCAGGAGAATTTGTTTTTTTTTACCTAGGGAGTGGTTTGAATTTTGAATTCCGAACACATGCAATTGCTGAGGTGATTTGCACTGATGCCTTGAAGGTAAAGCTATACAGGTACATGAGGCAGAAAGAAGCAGGAGGATATGCAAAGAGGGTTAGGTGCAGTGAGGTTGGGCCATACTCGTGGGCAACGTAAACACCACATTGACCAGTTAGTCCGAATGGCCAGATTCCGTGCTGTCCATTGTATGTAATTCGAAGTCATATCTTCCCTGTGAAACCACGTGCACAACACTACGGAAAATGGGCACATGGAAGCACCTTTACCTGAACACATGATCCTCACATCTTCTTTATGAGAACCATCGTGGTTACCCCACGATGCTGAGGGACATTCCCAGAGAAATGATTCGTTACTGGAACACTTCAGTTCATCCAACCAAACTGGCCCTGAACCTGGATCACAAGATGCAGGAAGTGCCAGGTCCAATGCCTTTCCACAACCCAGCTGTTTGCAAACCACGTCAGCGTCCGCCAGATCCCAGGAATCATCACAAACTGAGCCCCAAGTCCCATTGTAATAAATCTCCACTCGGCCATTGCATGGGCTTCCACCGTCAGACAGCCTTAACTGCACGTTGTCTGTTGGATAACAGTACATGAGGATTATACTTTCAATAGACATTCACATCATCACTCAATACAACTGATTTTACCATCACCAGCTCAAAAAAAGAACGTTAAATGCACCTGTGACAGGTAAATAAAACTATACAACAGAATATCTGTTTACACTTACTTCTGACATAGAATGCAAAGAACAGCAATGTTTCAGATATGCTATTACATCTGGCTTTGACAAGTTCTGGTCTCCAGGTCCCCTCTTATGTTTTGAACGCTGTGTACGGTGTTAAACAGGCAATCACTCAGACGATTAACAGTTAATTTATACTCATGTTATATAACTGTATCTGTTCTTTATCCATGCATGTTACCCTTATTTGTTATCTTGGTCAGACATTTACTGCCATCTCCTATTTCCCTCATCTTCAATTACAAGTGACTTGCATTTATCTCGCGCCATTAACGTAATGAAACATCCCAAGGGGCGATACAGGAGTGATATCAAAGAAATTTTAACACAGAGCACCGAAAAATATAATAGGTCAGATGACCAAAAGCTAAGTCAAAGAGTTAGTTTTTATGGAACGTCTTAAAGCAGGAAAGACTGGTTGACAGGCAGAGAGATTTAAGGAAGTAATTCGAGAGCGTGTGACCTTTGCAAGTAAAGGCACGGCCGCCAATGGTGCACAATTAAAACCAGGAATGCTCAAGAAGCCAGAACTGGGAGCTGTCAATCTGGAGCCGATTGAAAAGACAGGAGCTGTGATTCCAGGAAGGGATTTGAAAACAAGGATGAGAATTTTAAAACCGCTCATTGCTGGGAAAGGTAGGTCAGTGAGCAGAGGGCAGATGCCTGAGTGGCAAATGGTCGAGACAGCGGAGCTTGCAGAGGTTGAAACTCGTGAAGCCAGCCAGGAGTGCATTACAATCATCGAGTCTGGAGGGAACAATGCTATCGACAAGACGAGATAAGGGCAAATGCGGGTGATGTCATGGAGGTGAAAATAGACAGTGTTAATGAGGATATGGAGATTTGATAGGAGGATCACCCTGGGGTCAAATATAACACCAAGATTACAGGCTGTCTGGCTGAGTGACAGACAGTTGGCATGGCGAGAAATGGAGTTGGAGACAAGGAAACATGCGATGGGGACTGATGGTTTCTATCTTTTCAATACTGAGTTGGAGGAATTTTCTGCTGATGCAGTACTGAATGTCAGCCCGGAATTCTGACAGTGTGCAGGCATTGGAGGGCTCAAGAGTGTTGAATGCGAGGTAGAGTTGGATACAGTGAGATACATGTGGAAACTGAGGCTGTGTTTGCGGATATCACTGAAAGGCAGCATGTAAATGAGTAATGAAGTGTCAAAGGATAGATCCTTTGGTGACACTATAGCTGACTTTGCAGGAGCGGGAAGAGAAGCCATTGCAGGCCACTTTCTGACCATGACTGTATAGATAATACTAGAACAAGCTGAGTGCAGTCCCACCCAGCCGGGTGTTAATGGGGAGGAATTGGAGAAGTATTTCATGATCAATCATATCAAAATTTGAGACAAGTCAAGAAAGAGGAGGTGGAATCGTTTATATTTGTCACAATCACTTCGGATATCATTTGTTTTCGTCCTGTGGTGTGGATAGAAAATTGACGTGCGGAATTGAAACATGCAGCTTCATATAAGATGAGCATGGATTTGGGAGGCGACAACACATTCAAGGACCTTGGCGAGGTACGAACAGTTGGAGCTGGGGCAGTAACCTGCATGGACAGGTGGTCAACGGTTCCTTTCCGAGGAGAGGTGTGATGACTGCTGATTTGAAAGGGAGGGGCCTGAACATGTAGAGAGAGAGAGAGAAAGAAAGATAATGGTTAATAATGCCAGCTAACATGGAACCCAGGAAGGGAATGTTTGTGTTCAGTAGTTTAATAGAAATAAGGTGTAGACAGCAAAATGTGGATTCCATCAACAGTACAGGTTCCGAGACAGCGTGAAGGATTCTAGGAGAGAAACAAGAAATGGGAATTCAGGGAGATCGTATGGGATGGGGATGGGAACTGATAGGAAGTTAGGCCTGGTGGGTTGGGGAAGAAAGGAAAGTAGTGGAGGTGACCAAACGGATGTTTTTGAACTTTGTGACAAAATGTCTGCGAGCTCCACTCACATATTTTTGGAGTTCAGGGTGGACGAGGCAGGGAAGTGGTTCAGGAGGAAGATTTATGATGGAGAATACTTGCTGTGCGTTTTCTATGCCTTCCTGGATAATCTTTGTCAAACGGGTGGTTTTAGTGAAGATGAGGATGACCCGATGATGCTTTATGTGATTGATCCATTCAGAATTATATTACCAGATAGTTCGCCACATGTCACCATTCCTTTCTGTTTTTTAATTATTTCAGGGGATGTTGGTGTCACTGGCAAGACCAGCAGTTTAATCCACCCTATTTATTACTTCCACTTCATATTGGAGAATGTAACGTCTACAAAAATAGTACCCTTAAACATCAGCCTTGCAATGTGCAGTATCTTCGTGCAGAACTACGTTCCAGGGTTGTGTTGATTATAACATTATCATAAATCAATTTAATATTAATTGCATAGGAGAATCAATTACTTTTGTAAGGATGGGACTCTGTCTTTGACAAGGAACATATTTGAGTAATTTTAGAGACATAAACCGCATGTCTGAACAGAAAATATGCAGACCTCTCTGTCCAGACAGACTGCTGCAATTATGTTCAATGAGCAAACGAAACTTGTGAGACAAATTAACAATTGTTATTGTCTGTAAAAAGTCAATGAACTAAACGACTAATTCTATCAATATATGACTGTTGGACCTGACCAAAGAGGGCAGAAAACAGGATCTCTCTGCAAAATGTGGAACAGGATCAGGAAGCGCCTATGGGCAATTGAACTCCAGATGTGTAGACCTCCTGGATGAACAGAAACCAGTATTTAATCTGGACTGGACAAAAATGATTGGACTAATTGCGTCAGGCACTTTGGAGAATAAACATCAGCGATGTGACCCATCAGATAGAGAAGTAGAAGACAAGGAGAAGACACATGGCTTCTGTAGGTGGGCATAAATGTTGGGTGGAGCTTACCATCTACCTAACTGAAGAACAAGATGACATACTCTACTCTGTCCAGTGACTGAGTGTGTAATAACCATTCAGCACTGTAAACTTCTGACGTGAAACGCTGGAATGTATTGATTTCCGCTGTTCCCGAATAAATTATTTACTGTAAACAATCGGTATCAAATCTGAATCATTAACTATCTCATATGTTGTAAGTTCCACACTGTCGTATGGAAATAAATGTTCATTGGAACAACCCGAAAACATCTGCCCACACTTACACTCTGCATAACGCAACATCCCCAGAACACATGCCTGCATTAACATGCTACACAATGAAACTTTAAAGCATATAGTCCAAAACATCTGTCTACTTTTATACACAACATAATGAAACTTACACCAGAACAACTCCCACACAGCTACCTCCACTTATATACTGTACAATGGAACTGATTGCAAGCTCGGCGCCGGATTTGGTACCAGAGCTGAGATTCCAATTCCGTATTCTCTTTATCATAAGGCCGTTATCTTTCACCTCTATCATCATTCACCTCCCTTCCTGCCTCAGCCCATCTGCTGCTGAAATGCTCACCCATGCTTTGTTTCCTGAAGAACCGAATGTTTTAATGTTCTCCTGGGCGATCACACATCTTGCATCCTCCAGAAACATCAGCTCATCCAAAGTTTTGTTGCCTGCCCTACATGAAGCTCCTCTCAGGAACACCATGGCACTCGACAATCTATTGGTTTCCCCGCCATCAATACCTCGTGTTTCCAATTATGATCTTCATGTTCAGACACCTTCATGCTCTCCCCCTGCATCAGTATAACCGTCTCCAGCCTGAAACATTTCAGGAACTCTGCTTTTCTCTGAATACAGCTTCTTGTACTTCACCCACTTCAATTGCCTACAACTTTCAATTTTGCCTTTAACCATCTAACCCCCAGATCTGAATTTCCACCAGAAATATTACCGTGTCTCCGGCTCTTCAAATCCAACCATCTGACTAAGAATTTAGTCACCAACTGTAACATCTCTTTGTTTGGTTCTGTGTCAGTTTTCTCTCCCTTTACATTCCTGTTAAACCCCTTGTGATGTATGTGTTAATTGAAATTTCTGTAATAAAAACGTTCTTGTTGTTTAATTGTGTCCGTGTCCTCTCTCTCTGCACACCACCCCCATCCAGCCCAATCTCGCCGACCGCCCACGATTCTCACCCACTCTCCTCGAGTGAAATGACTGGCTTGAGACACCCAGGAACAAGTAACCTAGATTATCACTTTTCTCAGCATATTAGACATTTCACTTCTTTGTTTTTGTAAAAGCAGTGAAGAATATGTTTACCTGAACACAGGACACCAACATCCATACTGTCAGTGAGAGACGAATTCAATGTGAATAAGCTGCAGTTCTGGAGCTGCAATTCGTTTCCTTCACACTGGACATCATTCACCCAGACGGGTCCTTCACTCTCTCCGTCCTTTGAATAGTTATAAGCGGCTGTCGCTTCACCGCAACCCAGCTGTGTACAGACTACGTTGGCATCATTCACGGTACAGTGTCTATCTTGCAATCTCCCCCAGCTGCCATTGTGGTAAATCTCCACTCGCCCATCACACCAGCTTCCCCCGTTAGTCAGCCTTAGTGACCAATTTGCATCTACAATATGAAACACATTGAGAATGGTGAAACTGAAGCAAAATATCTCAGAATTTACTGCCACCAGAAATGTCATTAATTTTAATGGTTGCTATTTCTGTCATCATTGTTCAGAAGGCTTGTTGAAAGATCTTCTTCACCATTACCTTTTCTCAGTAAATACATTTCAGAGACGTACCGAGCAGCTTACGGTTGCTGAAATGGGGACAGAGGGTAAAATGAACTGGGGGTGAGACCCGAGGGACTGAAGGTCGTCCTCCTGTCCATATGTACTGATATTTCCAGCTCTCGCCCTGTACTTGAAAATATCATCAACCTTTCTTCCAATTTATCCTCCTTTTCTTCACATGGTCCATCTTCAACTCTTCTGTTCTCTTCTTCAAAATCTCTGTCTCTGATTCTGGAGATAGGTTATTAACTAATATAAAGAATAAACCCAGTGACTCTCACAGTTACCTGTCTATGCTTCCTCACCCCCCAATTATTCGAATGACTCTATCACATTTTTTCACTTGCACCACGGCAATGTATCTGTCTGGTGATTCAACCTTCCACACCAGTGGTTACAGATATGTCTTCCTTTTTCCTCATCCGAGGACTCTCCTCACATCCTCATCCACCCACCATGGTTGACAGGGCCCTCAAGCACGACCATTCCATTCCCCATACTTCTGCTTTCACCTTTTCCCCCCTCCCAGAACCATGATAGGATCCTGATTCTCCTCATCTTCCACTCCATCAGCTTCCATATTCAACAGACCATCGTCCACCATTTCCACCACCTTTAATGTGATGCCACTACAAAGCACATCTTCCCCTTCCCTCCAATTTTAACGTTCTGAAGGGACCTTTCACTCTGTGGCACCCTGATGCCCTCTTCAATCATTGTCAACACCCCTTCCCACAGGACCTTCCCATGAATGCGCAGGAGGTACAACCACTGCCCTGTTACCTCCACCTTTCTCACCATCCAAGCCCCCAAATACGGCTTCCAAGTGAAACAGCGATTTTCTTGTCCTGCTTTCTCTTTAGTATACTGCACTCACTGTATTGACTGATCATGATACCGTCTCCTTTACATTGGGACACCAAACATAATTGAGTGCTTACTTTGCACAACATCTTTGTTCAGTCTGCAAGCTTTACCTTTAGCTTCCAGTTACCTGTCCTTTTCATTCTTTATTCCGCTCCCACACTGACCTCTCTCTCCTCTTTCTTCTCCTACACAGTTCCAATGAAGGTTAACGGAAGTTTGAGAAACAGCACTTCCTCTTTCCACTAGACTCTTTACAGGCTTATGGAATGAACACTGAATTCAGCAATTTCAGATCAGATTCCCTCCCCTTTTTTTCTTTTTTTGGACGATATTTTGCCTTCCAATTTGCAGCTCCTCTAGAAATGTGTTTTTTACTTGGCCCATTCCGATCTATTTTTGCCTTGCAATGTCCCATTTACCACTTAATCTCTCCTGTCTTCCACCATATCACAGATTGTTCCTTTCGCTCTTTCCTTGCTTTCCCCTTTCTTTAAAAACTGTTAAATCTCTAAGTTATGATGAAAGATCTGCAAACTGCAAGGTTGATTCTGTTTCTTTCACCAAAGATGCTGCCAGAACTTCTGAGTATTTTCAGCACTTACTGTTTTTATTACCTATATTTTAAATTGTGAAACGTGGGAGCAATGTGCGTTGAGCAATATCTCACGTACAGCGATCACATAACAGAGCAGATAATCTGTTATAACAGGGCGCGGGTTGAGGGATAACTGGGAGAATTGTAATTTACATCAAGTTTGTGAAATAATCAAAGACATGGCATATTGGTGAAATAACGAGTTACTTCACTCACTATCATTTTAATGCCCTTGATGCAATGGAAATTAAAATTTATCTCATGTTATTTAGCTGGAAACAAGTTCACAGTTTTTTTCTATTGTACAGCTGATCTTTGCAGATAATTCCATGATAATTCATATTTGAACGGCCAACATTGATCACAGTTTCAATGCTCGAGCAACATTTCTATGCTATGGCAGTGGTCCTGGGAGCAAATTGCTGATTCTATGCCCCTTGAATAATGCCCTAGATTTACCACAAAAGATATATTATATGAGCGATTAGTACTAATCAATAGACATTGTATGTATTCAATGTTTACTGGAGTGAAGCTCTTTGATTCATTTGTAATTTAATTTAGACACTTAAACCCACAAACACATCTCGGAATCTTAGTGTCAAAGGAAGCATGGGATCAGCAAAACTAGTGAATCAGCGACCTGTGGAAATAGTCAATGATGCTTGACAGCAGAACAGTTGGTGTATTTCAGTTCAATTGACTGAGATGACTCACCCGTACAGATGACACTGGCGTCATTTTCATGTGAGCAGCTAAACTGATCCCAGGATGAAACGGGACAGTCCCACAATCGCGTCTCATTCCCCCGACACCTGTAACTTTCCATCCACACTGGACCGGCTCCCTTCCCAAAGTGAGCTCCACCCGGTATTGAGGTTACTGTCCCACACTGAAGGTGCTCACAGACCACGTTGGCGTCTTCCAAATCAAAGTAAACGTCACACACCGTCCCCCACTGGTCTCCATGTAGCACCTCCACCCGGCCTGAGCATCTGTTCGTCCCATCAACCAATCGAGGTCCATGTTTCCCTGTATTGGAAACAAATACAAATCCAAATAGTTTATAAATCATCCTCTGCATAGAAGCAGCAAAATAGAAAATGGGTATAACAGTTGAATCTTATGTACACGATTATCTATCCATGTTTTACACAAATTATCTATCAAAAAACAATTAGAATTACCACAGCAACACAAAAGCAAAATACTGCGGATGTTGTAAATCTGAAATATAACAGAAAATGCTGGAAATACTGAGCAGACCTCGCAGCATCTGTGGAGAGATCAAGAGAGTTATGTTTTAGGTCTGTGTCCTTTCGTCATAATAATTAGTACAGGACCTCTTTATGAAGTTGGCTGAACACTCAAAAATTAACACCTCTTGTTGCAAATGCTAATCGATTGTTGGTCTTTATCTCTTGGATTTTGGAATATGAAGATGATGGATGTGATGTTTCTGTTGTATCTGTTGTCACTTTTGGGCTCTGCACTTCATAAAACCATTGCCTTTGGAGGTGGTTAAGGACAGAGTCACGAGAATGGCAACAATGCTTAAAGCGTTACATTATGAAGACAAGTTTCATAAACTTTGTTTGTAGTAACTTTAGTTTAGAAGGATTACAGCTTATCTAGTTGATGTGTTTAAAATGTTTAAGTGGTTTGATAGATGAGCGATAGAAGATCTGAAGAACAAATACAGAACAAGCTCATTTGGGAGCTGCTTTTCTTTATGAGGGATGTGGACATCTCAGCAGAGGTGGCAGTTATTGCTCAACTTTATTTGCCCTTGAAACCGGTGTCAGGACCGTCCTCTTGAACTGCAATTGCCTGCATGGGGGATGTTCTTCTGCCATTCAGTAAGGTAGTTAGAGTTAAGGCAAAGTATGCAAGCATAGACCTTACCTTTAGGTGCATGTGTTGCAACCAGAGTGGGAAGTTTGGAATTTGGTAATTAGTGGCTAAGACTGAAATCTAGCCTTAACATTTAGCGTTTCGCTTGTAATTAAAAACCAAACTGCAAGGCACTTCATAGTTAGCAGTTAACAGTGCAAGTCAGGTTAGCAGTAAGCAGTCAATCAGCTGTGCTTGTCCGAACTGGGGTAATTACTGTTTGCTGGAAACTGTCTAAACTGTTGCATCTTGAATGTTCCTCAAAAGGCATATAATACTGGACGTCATTGCAAGAGGATTTGAGTAAAGGAGCAATGTCTTACTGCACCTATACAGGGCTTTGGTGAGACCTCACCTGGAGTATTGTGTGCAGTTTTGGTCTCCTTATCTGAGGAATGATGCCCTTGTCATGAAGAGAGTGCAAAGAAGATTTACGATGCGAATTCCTGGGATGGCAGGATTCACGTATGAGGAGAGATCGGATCGACTCGGACTATATTCACTAGAGTTTAGAAGAATGAGAGAGGTACTCAGAGAAACCTATAAGACTGGAACAGTACTAGACAGGCTAGATACAGGGAGGATGTTCCCGATGGCTGGAGAGTCCAAAACCACGGGTCACAGTCTCCGGATATGGAGTATGCTATTTAGAACCGAGATGAGGAGAAAAGTCTTCATTCAGAAGGTGGTGAACCTGCGGAATTCTCGACCACAGAAGGCAGTGGAGGCCAGATCACTAAATATATTCAAGAAGGAGATAGATATCTTTCTTAATACCAAAGGAATCAAGCGATGTGGGGAAAAACGGGAACAGGGTACTGAATTAGATGATAGGCCATGACTTTTTTTGAATGGTGGAGCAGGCTCCAAAGGGCTGTCTGGCCTACTCCTACTCCAATTATCTATGTTTCTATTTTTAGACTTCTAGTAAGGCAGAGTGTAAACAAAGATTGCAATGTTAACTGAATACATTATGAACATAGTGGGAAGTTAGAGTTTGCTAAGAGTAAGAATTCGGTTCAGAGTGGGAACAGGAGGTATTTTTTATTATTTCACAGGGGGTGGGACTTTCGGGCTAGGACAGCATTTAGTACCCATCCCGAACTGCCCTTGCAAAGATGGTGGTGAGCCGCTTTCTTGCACCACTGCAGTGCATGCGCTTTCAGTGCACTCACATTGCTGTAAGGAAGGGACTTCCAGGATTTGACCCAGCGACAGTGAAGGACCAGTTATATAGTTCCAAATTAGGATGGTGTGTGCTTCGGAGGAGAACATGCAGATGGTGTTCCCATGCATCTGCTGTCCTCGTCCTTCTAGGTAGTAGAGAGTGAGCGTTCGGATGGAGGTGTTCTGTTGTGTCTGTTCAACTGGAGTCAGTGACTCGAGCCACCGGTTTCAAAGAGCGTCACAGCCAGCAGCAGCAGAGCCTATTGGAAGGGGCTGAGGGACAGACACCAGGCAAATAGAGGGAAAAACTCACTCAGTGAGCAATTGTCAGGTCAGAGTGTGAGAGGGCGTGGGTAAGTTGTAAATAAGTATTAAGTTAATTGATGAGTGTTTAGTGTTTCGGCGTTAGCTAACCAGTGAAATAGCGTTAAAGCTAAAATGCATCTAAAAATAATTTTACCTCAAAAATAAAGACAGACTAAGTTCTGGCAGAGCAGTTTTTTTTCTGGGTATTGGAATTTGTAGATAATGGAACTGCCGCGAGGGAACTTGTCTGTAGTAGATATCTCAACCTGGAAACTCTCTGGCTCAGGATCATAGAGCTGTTGTGGGAATTGGAGAAACGCCAACACATTTGGCAACAAGAAGAGTATTTGACAGTTTGCTGCAGATTTCAGTCACACCTTGTAGAGAGCTGCAGGATCAGAATGAGGTTTTTGCAGCTTATAGTGCACAGTAATGGAAATCCAGATGTAATGGAGAACGAGGATATACAGAAGTGAAAAGGAACAAAGTCCTGGCTATTTGTGAGGATAAGGATGAAGACGGTCAGAAGGACAGCCAGAATGTTGACCGTGATACCTTGGAATAGGAAGCTGTTCAAAAGGAGGAGGAGTGGATCATAATGTCATACTTTTAAGTGATTCAATAATTAGGGCATTAAGAGTTCCACACAGTAATTTCCCAACTTGTGCGAAGTGAGGGTTATCTCAAATCAGATTGCAAGAATGGAGGGGAAATATCCAGTCGTTGTGGCCCATGTAGGGATAAACAACATAGCGAAGAGTAGGCAAGAGGTTCTTTTCGGAGAGTACCAGGAGCTGAAATATAAAAGAAGATCTCAAGGATTATAATCTCTGGAGTTTTATACAAGCTGCTTGCACATTGGCATCGGAAAAATAAACGATTAGGGAGATGAACACGTGCTTGAAGGTTATGATGTTGGAAAGAGGTGTTACATTCCATGGGACCCTGACACTTGTACTGGGATATTAAAGAACTATTCTGTTGGAATGTGCAGCACCTGAATCGGGTTGGGATCAGGGTCCCAGAATAAAGGATAAATAGGGTTGTTACAGGAACCTTAACTAGTAAATGGGTGAGGGGAGGCTGGTGGGGGCGGGGGAGGGGGTAGAGCACAGTTGTAAATGTAGCATATCTAGGTACTAAAGGGAAATAGAAAACTAAAATATGCAACATTTGAGTCAGACCATTTTACGGTTTTACATCACGTGCCTTTGCGCTGAAAACAGCAGTTGCTTTCTTGAAAAAGCAGTTGTTAGAAATACTGACAGACCGCAACGTATTGGGCCGTGTACTCTGTCCATTGTCTGGAGAAATAATTGTAATTGGTGGAAGCTGTCCGTTTATATGTAGTGCAGAATGGGAATGTGGGCTGGATCTTACTACTGTTAGGTTATTACATGTTCTTGTTCTGGCTGTTATTGGTCAGTTAATTATATTCCATGATTGGTCAGTATATGCCATTATACTTGCTGCTGATTCGTCAGTTATTGTGCATCGTGGCAAGTCAATCCATACTACTGTTCTGGTCATGGTCTGTTGGCTGCATAGCAGGTGCTTGTGCGTTTCTCGAGTAGGGAAAGCCAGATATTCACTGAGGAACAGGCCACTGTTAGGGGGACGGTCTTGTGTTTATCGATCTCCATAGCTTCCCTGATGCAGTGAACGGCACAAGCCTGCCATCAAAGAAGCTCAACTCAATGCCCACCGCATTGAATGGTCCAACTCCAAACTCAACCTCATCTATTATGGACTGGCGTGCAAGACACAGTAACATTATAAGTATAAAAGTGACCAAAAACATGCAAAAATGGAAAAAAAATGCACAGATCTTCGTGAATGGCAGAGATACAAAGAATAGCAAAGGGTGACAAAACAGATCGGAAGAGCTACAAAACTTTCACAATCACTTCAGAAACATATTGTCATTAAAAGCAATGTGGTCTCATTACAATGACAGTTGTGATATTATAAATGAAAATAAGGAAATGGCAGGAATTAGACATAATTACTTTGCATCAGTATCTACATGGACACAACTTTTATTAAGGTTTGCTGTTGCCACAGTAGGCCAAATGCTACTCTGACATTGAGGGCAGTCACTCTCATCTGGAATACAGCTATATCAGCCATGTTTGTACAACGGGTGTGATGAGGTCTGAAACTGAGTGGTCCGAGCAAACACAAACTGAGCATCAGTGAGTAGTTTATTGGTAAGTACTGCTTGATAGCGCTGTAAACAACACCTTCCATCACATTGTTAATGATTGAGAGCAAACTGCTGGGTCAGTAATTAGAAAATTGCAATTGTCACACTGCTATTTAAAGAAAGGTTAGCGAGTGAACCGAAGAATTATAGATTGGTTAGCCTAACAGCAGTTGTCAGGAAATTACTAGAGAGTACATTTAAAGAAGGAGTGTCTGATCACCTTGAAAAGTTACAGCCAATCAGAGAGAGCCAGCATGGATTTGTAAAAGGTAGATCATGCTTGATGAACCTGATCAAATATTTTGTGGAGGTAACTCAAGTAGAGGTCAGGGACACCTCAATGGATGTTATTCAAATGAAGTTCCGGAAAGCACACAACAAAATCCCTCGTAACTGATTGTTGGCTAAAGTTGAAGCTCATAGAATTTAGGGAAAACTATTGACCTACTTAGGACGTCAGCTGAGTGGCAGGAGACAGACAGCAGGGATAATGGGCAGATCATCTAACTGGCAGGATGTGATGGTGCCGTCCCGCAGGAACCTCAACTATTCAGCATATTTATTAATGATTTAGATGACTGGATAGAAAGCCACACATAATTGACATACTCAATATTGCCATTGAAAGAAACCATCTGCCATATTGTAATCATGTATATTTTAAGCATAACTTAACAAAAAATAAAGATTCCATGACTATTTCAATATTGGTGAGTGTGAGGTGTCCAATTTGGACTTAAAAAGATTACAGTACTTTCTAAATCGCCGGACGCAGCACAGGGAAAAGAGATTTCAGGGTCATGGGCAAGTACAGGAACGAAAATCAAAACAGCCAATGGAATGCTGGGCTTTATATCTAGAAACATGGAATACAAGGGGCTAGAAATGATTCTACAGCTAAAAAAAAAACTTGTCAGGCCCCATCTGGTGTAATGTTAAGCTATGGGCAATATGCTTTGGGAAGAATATGTTGACCAGGGAAACTGTGCAGCATAAGAGATGCTAGAATGATTCCTTGGCTTCAAATGTTTCTATTTTTTATTCATTCAACAGATGTAGGCGTCACAGGCAAGGCCAGCATTCGTTGTTCATGCCTCGTTACCTTTCACAACTGGGTGACATGTTAGGCTATGTAAGAGGACAGTTAAGAGTCAACAACATTGCTGTGGGTCTCTAGTCACATGTAGGACAGGCTAGGTAACAATGGCAGATTTCATCCCCTAAGGATATGACTAAACAAGATTTTTTTTTAATGACAATGGACAATGGTTTCATGGTCACCATTACTGAGACTAGTTTTCAATTCCAGATTTATTAACTGAATTTAAATTCCACTATCTGCGATGGTGGGAATTGAACCAGCATCCCCAGAATTAGCCTTTGGCTCTGGATTGCTAGTCCAGTGACATTAACACCACGTCACTGCCTCACCTCATTATGAAGAAGGATTACACAAACTGTGGCTAGGTTCCCTGAAATTTGGAAGAGACTTGTCTTTTCACATTCCCAGCCTATCTCTTCCAGCTGCTGGAAAGTCTTTGGGAATTCTGCAGGTGAGCTACTTGCCACAGAATGCCGATCATCTCACCTGCTCCCGTCGCCACAACATTATTGTGAATGGTCTAGTTCAGTTTCTTGGCAATGACAACACCCAGTAGGACTTGATGGTGGTAGTGAATTCACTGATTATAATAGCGAGGGGAGATGTCATTGTCTCTCTTGTTGGAAATAGTCATTACCTGACACGGAGGTGGTGAGTGTGTTACTCTCTACCTTTCAGCCCAAGTCTAAATAATGTCCTAATCTTGATGTAAGTGGGCATGAACTGTTTCTTAATCCGAGGAATTGTGAATGGAAGCAAAGACCATGCAATCATCAGCAAAAAGCCCAACTTCTGACATTTTGATGGTGGGAAGGTAACTGACCAAGCACCAGAAGATAGTTGGGCCTCAGAGAACAATTAGGAAACACATTTTTCTGTAAAAACAGTGTAAATCTGGAACATTCCTTAACAACTTCCAAAGTAAAGAGTTGTGGATGTTACATCTAATCTAAATTTTCAGACTAATATTGTTAGATTTTTGTTAGCTCGGTGTATCAAGGAATCTGGTTCAAAGCCAGGTAAAGAGACTTTGAAGAACATATCAGGTATGATCTAACTGAATGATGGAACAGGCTGGTGCAACTGAAAGCTCTGTACTGATAATGTGGATATGTGTCCGATCCTGTCATATTTAGCAGGTAAAATGCACACATTCTATAAAATAACTTTGTAATCTTTCACTTCTGGCCTGATTGCACTGAGCAGTGCTAGAGTACAGCCGTTCTTTTATACCCTGCCGTTCAGTAAGTGTTAACGTGGGCACAGTGGAGCAGTGGTTAGCATCACAGCTCCAGTGACCTGGTTTCAGTTCTGGGTGCTGTCTGTACGGAGTTTGCACGTTCTCCCTGTGAATGCATGGGATTCTGCCGCGTGCTCTGGTTTCATCCCACAGCGAAAGACTTGCAGGTCGAAAGTAAGTTGACCATTGTAAATTACCCCCAATGTGAGTAGTTGCTCGGAGAATGGTAGGTAATGTAGGATTAGTATAAATGGGTGGTTGTTGGTCGGCAGAGACTCGGTGGGCCGAAGGACCTGTTTCAATGGATTTATGATAAGAATAATGACGTGGTCAGGGAGGGTCAGAAGGCTATTGTAATGTCGGATCATTCGTGGTGTTCAAATTAAAGTATCGAAATAGGCCAGTGCATATTCATTTAGTCAACTCCCAACTGTTGCAGCCAATATTCAATTCTAAATACACATTCGGTGCAGTGGTAAACAAACTTGCGAAAATTCTGCTTCTTGCAGAATAAATGTTAAGATTTAGAACCATCTTGTTTACCATTAATTGCGGGTATTTTGTATCACGTTACACCAGACCTTTAAAGTAATAGTAAACTATAATGACTAGTTTAGATATGAACCTTTCAGACTGCAACATGGGAATGCCACTTTCCTCAGTTTTCCAAATATTAAGCAGGAAGTTGACTGGTTTTCAGTAAGTCTGTACTCACTGGAACAGATCACACTGGCATCGTTTCTGTGGCTGCACTCCTGCTGAGTTCCTTGAAAAAGGCGGCAGTCCAATAAACTGGACTCGTTTCCAGTGCATTCAAAGACATCAGTCCGTACGAGCCCAGTGCCCTCTCCAAAATGGGCATATCTTGGCACAGACACGGCGACTCCACACCGAAGCTGACTACAGACCACATTGGCGTCTTTCAAATCCCAGTCAAGGTCACAGACTGTTCCCCAGTTTTCACCGTAATGGATCTCCAATCTGCCTGAGCATGGAGAGTCTCCGGAAATTAGTCTAGGATATCTGTGATCTGAATAAGCATATTATATCATGATTAGCATAATACATTAATAATCACAATAATACAAATATTTATATTTCAATACGCATCTGATTAATCACAGATTAGTCGTTCTCAGATTCTGTTCAAAATTGATGATGCTGGATTTCCTGTATCACTACTGCTTATAATGTGACAGGACTATAATGTTTAAAATGTTCCTTTATTTATTTACAACTTACCCAGTCGCCGTCACTGCAACTGAGAAAGATGCACTGTATCAGCAGTTAGAACTGGGCAAGACGTATTGTGTGACAAGAACTGGTGCTAGGAGTTCAGTTGCTCATATTTAACATAAATGATTTTGACTCAGAAAAAGGACGTACAATTGTAATATTCACTAATGACATCTACTTGGAGCAATAGTTAATACAAAGGCAGATTGTGAGAAAGCTACTTTATTATAACGAAATTGTAAATGAATTTTAATGCAGATAAATGTACAATTACACATTTGGGTAGGAAGACTGAGAACCCATATTCCTTGGACAATGATAATCTAAATTGCGTCGAGGAGCAATGGGACTCAGGGGTACAGATATAAAAATCAATAAAATAGCAATGCAGGTTAACAAAGCTCTAGAAAATAGAGAAAAAGATTAAGCTTTATTTCTGAGAGATACGTTGAAAGGAGAGTCGCACCCAGCTCAAGGAAAGATTTGGTGTTGATTGGGAGTAGGTTGATTGGGTGCTAACTGGTCAGTGTTTCCCTACTTTTCTAGGCAGTGTGCAACTGAGCAACTTTCCACCATATCAGTTGAATCCTAGTGCTGTAACTGCTGTAACTTTACTGGATCAGCTTGGCTAGCGTTGCCGCTAGTTCCAGAGCACTGATCTCAGCACTACAGCTGGAGTGTTATCGGGCCCTTAAGTTTTGCTTTGTGCTGTGTGCTCAGCCGCTTATTAATATTGTGTGGCGTAATCTTCGGAATGGACCAAACAATGGAACGCATTTGCACAGCGCTAACCCATTGACATGAATTGTCACACAATACTTCTCACCTTTTGCCAGTCTGAATAACTACATAAACCCCGACTTTGATGACTGTTTTGTAGCCAGTTTGCTACAGTCTGCCATGATTACCCTTCAAAGCCCTTCATATGAAATTAATTACCTTGAAACCACTTCCACAGTTTTAAGTTTAAAAACTGAACAGACAGTTTGTGACCAGCAAGATGCAGCAGTCAGCTGATAATGATAGAATGTTTACAACACAGAAGGAGGCCATTCAGCCCGTTGTGTCCATGCTGGTTATCTGTAAGAGCACCTCAGCTAGTCCTATGCTTCTGCCCTTTCTCCATAGCCATGCAAAGATTTTCTCATCAGGTGCTTGTCCAATTCCATATTGAAAGCCACAATTGAATCTGTCTCCATCAGACTCGCAGGCAGAACATTCCAGATCCTAACTACTCGCTATGTAAATACGTTTTTCCTCATGTCACGGCTGGTTCTTTTTCCATCTACCTTATAACAGTGTCATCTGGTTATTGACCTTTCTGCCAAGAGGAACTCTTCCTCTCTATCTACTCTGTCTAGACCCTTCATGATTGGGAACACCTCTATCAAATTTCCAGGCAGCCTTCTCTGTTCTAAGGAGAGCAACCACAGTATATCCAATCTATCAATGTAATTGATGTCTTTCATCCCTTGAACCTTCCTTGTAAATCCTTTCTACACCCATTCTAAAGCATTCACATTCTTCTGAAGTGTCGTGTCCAGAATTGTACACATTACGCCAGTTGAGGTGAACCCAGTGTTTCACAAATGTTCATAATAACTTCCTTACTTGTGTACTCGATGCCTCTATTTAAAAAAGGCCAACATTCCATTGCCCTATTAACCACTTTCTCAACCTGTCATGCTGCCTTCAACCATTTGATCAGAAATACTCCCAGGTCACTCTTGGCTGCAGCCACTTTATAATTGTACCCTTGAAAACAGACTGGCAGCTAGCATTAAAAGAAATCCCAAAATTTTCTATCGACAGAGAAATAGTAAAAGGGTGGTAAAAGGAGGAGTGGGGTCGATGAGGGATCAGAAAGGGGATTTACATATGGAGGTAGCGGGCATTATCTGAATTCTTTTCGTCTGTCTTTGCCGAGGAAGAAAATGCACCCCAGGCAATGGTTAAAGAGGAGGTAATTCAGATACTAGAGGGGTTTAAATTAATAAAGAGGATGTATTAGATATTCCCTGTTATATACGAATATACGTATGAATATACGAATTAGGAGCAGGAGTAGGCCACTCAACCCCTCGAGCCTGCTCCACCATTCGATAAGTTCATGGTTGAACTGATGACTCCGCATTTCCACCTGCTCCTGATAACCATCCCCCCACCCACCGACCCCCCAACTTGGTTATCAAGAATCTACCTACCTCTGCCTTTAAAAAAATCAAAGACTCTGCTTCCACTGACTTTTGAGGAAGAGAATTCCAAAGACTCACGGCCCTCTGAGAGAAATAAATTCTCCTCATCTCTGTCTGAAATGGGCGAACCGTTATTTTTTAACAGTGACCCCTCGTTCTAGATTCTCCCACAAGGGGAAACATATTTTCCACAACAACCCTGTCAAGTCCCCTCAGGATTTTATATGTTTCAATTATGTCGCCTCTTACTCTTCTAAATTCCAGAGGATGCAAGCCCAGCCTGTCAAATCTTTCCTCGTATAACAGGTCACCCATTCCAGATATTAGACTAGTAAACCTTCTCTGTACTGCTTCCAACGCATTTACATCATTCTTTAAAGAAGGAGACTAGTACCATACACAATATTCCAGATGTGGGCTCACCAATACCCTGTGTCGTTGAAGCATAACCTCCCTACATTTGTATTCAATTCCACCCACGATAAATGATAACATTCTCCGAGTTTGCTTAATTACGTGCTGTACCTGCATACTAACGTTTTGCGTTTCATGCACTAGGACACCCATATCCTTCTGCATCTCAGAGCTCTGCAATCTCTCACCATTTAGATAATATGCTTCCCTTCTATTCTTGCTCCCAAAGTGGACAGTTTCCCAGTTTCCTACATTACACTCCATTTGCCAGGTCTTTGCCTACTCACTGAACCTATCTATATCCCTTTGCAGACTCCTTATGTCCTCTTCTCAAGTTGCATTCTTACCTATCTTTGTGTCATTAGCAAATTTAGCAAGCATACCGTCGGTCCCTGCATCTAAGTCATTTCTCTAAATTGTGAAACGTTGAGGCCCCAGCACAGATCCCCATGGCACACCACTCGTTACATCTTGTCAACCAAACCAATGACCCATCTATGCTTACTCTCTGTTTCCTGTGAACTAACCAATCTTCCATCCATGTTAATACGTTACCCCCTACACCATGAACTTCTATTTTCTGCAATAGCCTTTGATGTGGCACCTTATCAAATGCCTTCTGGAAATCTAAGTACAATACATCGACCAGTTCCCCTTCACCAACAGCACATGTAACTCCCTCAAAGAACTCCAATCAATTGGTTAAACATGATCTGCCTTTCACAAAGCCATGTTGACTATGCCTGATTACCTTGAATGTTTCTAAATGCCCTGCCATAACATCTTTAATAATAGCTTGTAACATTTTCCCTACAGCAGGTGTTAAACTAATTGGCCTGTAGTTTCCTGCTTTCTGTTTCCCTCCCTTTCTGACTAAAGGAGTTGCATTCGCTATTTTCCAATCTAAATGAACCTTCCCCGAATCTAGGGAATGTTGGAAAATTAAACTTAACGCATCAACTACCTCACTTGCCACTTCTTTTAACACCCTAGGATGAAATCTATCAGGTCCCGGGGACTTGTCAGCCTGCAGCTCCAACAATTTACTCAGTATCTTTTCCCTGGTGTTTGCAATTTTCTTGAGTTCCTCCCTCCCTTCCATTTCCTGACTTACAGCTAAAGCTGGGATGTTACTTTTATCCTCAATAGTGAAGACCGATGCCAAATATCTGCTCAATTCATCTGTCATCTCCTCATTTTCCATTATTAATTCCCCAGATTCACATTTTATAAGTTCAACGCTCACTTAGTTACCTCTTTGCTTTTTTATAAAATGAATATATATATATATATATATATAAACTCTTTCTATCTGTCCTTATATATGTATATCGCCTTCTCTCGTCCTCTAATGTGACCTTCTTTATCAGTCTTTTAGTCATCCTTTGCTTTTTTTAAATATTCTGTCCAATCTTTTGACCTGCCTCCCATCTTTGCGCAATTATAGACTTTTTCTTTAAGTTTGATACGAGCTTTGGCTGTTTCACTTAACCATGGATGGCCGGTCCCATCCTTGGAATGTTTCTTTCTTGTTGAAATGTGTGTATTCTGAAATATCTCCTCAAATGTGTGCCACTGCATCTCGATTGACCTATCCGTTAACCTGATTTGCCAGTTCACTTTTGTTAGCTCTGCGTTCATGCCCCTATAATTGCCCTTATTTAAGTTTAAAATATTGTTCTTTGACCCACTCTTCTCTCCCTCCAACTTATTGTAAAATTCAATCATATCATGACCGCTGCTACCTAGAGGCGCCTTAACTGTGAGGTCATTAATTATTCCTACCTCATTGCACAATACCAGGTCTAGTATCGCCTTCTCTCTGGTTGGCTTCACAACGTAATGTTCCAAAAAATTATCCAGAAAATATTCTATGCACTCCTCATCTAGTCTACCTCTGCCCATCTGATTTTTCCAGCCTATCTGTAGGTGAAAATCTGCCCCAAATTATCACTGTACCTTTCTGACAAGCTGCCATTATTTATTCATTTATACCCCGTCCCACAGTTTGGTTAATGTTAGGTGGCCTTCTGACAACTGACTTCTCGCCTTTATGATTTTTCATCTCGACCTGAATAGCTTCTACATCCTGGTCTCCTGAACTTAGGGAATCCCTCCCTATTGTGCTAATATCATCATTAATTAACAGAGCTACCCCTCCACCTATTACAAACCTCTTGTCCTTCCTAAATGCCATGTATCCTTCAATATTCAGTTCCCAATCTATATATATAAATGACACAGACCTTGGTGTACAGGGCACAATTTCAAAGTTTGCAGATGACTCAAAACTTGGAAGCATTGTGAACTGTGAGGAGGATAGTGTAGATCTTCAAAAGGACATTGACAAGTTGGAGCAATTGACAGGCAGTTGGTGGATGAAGTTCAATGCAGAGAAATGCGAAGTGATTCATTTTGGTCGGAATGACATGGAGGTAAAATATAAAATGAAGGGTTCAATTCTAAAGGGGTTACAGGAGCAGAGGGACCTTGGTTTAATAGTGCATAAGTCATTGACGGTTGCAGGCTAGGTTGAGAGAGCGTTGCATAAAGCATACACTGCCCTGGGCTTTATTAAAATGTGAATAGAGTGCAAGGAAGCTATGTTGAACTTGTATAAGACACTAGTTCGCCCTCAGCTGGAGTATTGCATCCTGTTCGGGTCGCCACACTTGAGGAAAGATGTGAGGGCATTGGAGTGAATACAGAGACGTTTCATGAGAATGGTTCCAGGGATGAGGAATTTCAGTTATGAAGATAAATATGAGAAGTTTGGATTTTTTTCCTTGCAGAAGAGAAGGGTGAGAGGTGATTAGACAGATATATTCAAAATAATGAGGATTCTGGACAGAGTAGGTAGAGAGAAACTGTTTCCACTGGAGAAAGGATCGAGAAGGAGAGGACACCAATTTAATGCATTTGGTAAAGAAAAAGGTAAAGTGACATGCAGAACATGTTTTTCATGCAGAGAGTGTTTAAGATCTGGAATGTTTGTCTGAGAACGTGGTACAAGCATGTTCAATTGCAGCATTCAAAATGGAACTGGACAGTTATATGAAAAGGAAGAATGTGCAGAGTTATGGAGGGAAGGCAGGGGAATGGAACTGAGTGAATTTCTCTTTCAGAGAGCCCATGCAGTCATGATGGGCCGAATAGTCCCCTTCTGAACTGTAAAAGTTCAGTGATTCTGTGATATTGCCTCTCCTCCGTGTTCCAACCAGAATGTATCAGTTCACACTTCTCTGCATGAAATTTCGTCTGCAACCTGTCCGCCCATTTCACCTGCCTCGCTTTATCCTCTTGAATACTATTGCTATCCTCATTACTGGCCATGTTTTCAGGCAAACTCGCCTCTTTTCTTCCAATAGTTCAACGGTGTTGAGTTTAATCGTTGCAGCTACTTCCTGAACTATCTTAGATCCTTTGTTTAATATTCTCTGCATTTTACTTTCTCAATATTTCCTAAAATTTAAAAGGCAATGCGCAGGCAGCGGTGGGATCTTAACGCGCAGTTTCCTCTTGTGATACCAACAATAACTGCGGACCCATTACTTCGGCTCCCCGAGGCTGAGAAACCTGCCTCCCTCCCTTCCATGCTCCCCAGTCTCAGCTTCACAATCTGTGTAATACATCAGATCTGAGGCCAAGTGAGCATTGCAGGTGGACAGCCGGGCTGACAGTACATGCCTTGTGGCGACTGCTCGGTTGATGAATGGCGAGTTGGATTGAGATTGAGACATTTACAGCGGTTCAGATCATTCACCGCGGCTTTAGGGAATATCTCAATGGAAACTGCTCTGTCTGTATTGTAAATGTACGGGGTATCAGGTATTTGCTGCTCCCGGTGTAGAATGCTTATTAAATATAGTACTAATTATATAATTTTAAACATTGATCCGAATATTAACATTAATTCCAACCGGAGATTACTGGGATTATTATGATCTGACTGGATCATCCCGGATTGTTTTGCTTTCACTTCTTCCCGGATTCTATCAGCCCCGGCGGGAGAGAAGAGACTGAGAAAGATTTTTACCTGAGCAGATGACGCCGGCATCATTGGAGTGTGACAAGGAATAGTGATCCCATTGAGCTGACTTACAGTCTCGCAGAGCGGCCTCGGTCCCGCTGCACTTTACATTCCACGTCACAATGTGTCCGGACCCTTCCCCAAAGTGAGCCCGGCGCGGTGCAGAGACCGCAGTTCCGCAGCCCAGCTCCCGACACACAACAGCGGCGTCCTGCAGGTCCCAGAGATCATGATCCACAGTCCCCCACTGTCCCTTGTAGTGAATCTCCACTCTCCCAGCGCACTGACTGCCCCCATTCACCAGTCGCAGCTTCGCCTTCTCTGTAAAACATCACAAATATCATCAAGAGGTTATGGTGTGTTAAACCCACAGGTTCCCAGCGCACGAACCCTCCCCATTCACCAGGGCATGAATTGATAGGAGTATCAGTCTGCACTAAAAGAACTCGAAGTAGATATTACACATACAAGAAAAAGGAAACGGAAATACTAATAAACGATGCAAACGAGCAATGAACCAGGAGACAGCCGGATATTCCCACCAACACAACGGCGACAATGGGAACGGGGTGGCGAGAGGCTGAGAGTAGATTTAACCTGCGAAGTGGGGAGAGGGGCGTGGCTGTAATGATCACATGTTTACGTGCTCAGTACTCATTGGGCGTACACAGTAAGCTCCCAGCACCACGAAAGAGGTGAGGAAATTGCCCCCACACCCAACACAGCCAATAAAGGCAGGGCTCGATGGTGATGTAATCTGGGGATCAGTGTAGATGGTGAGGTGGACCTTTGGACCGGCAACAGTGTCAGTGGAGGTGATCCTTCACACTCTGCTCTTCAGAGACCCTCAATTGTTGTCCCTCTGCATGAAGACAGCAGTCATCTCTCAGCTCGATAACAGTGTGAGTAGAGCTGACCCTTCACACTCTGCTCTTCAGAGACCCTCAGTTATTGTCCCTCCAAATGAACACAGCAGCCATCTCTCAGCTAGAATTAAAAATCTTTACTAACACTATGTGGGACACACTCCCTTTCTGACTAGCAACAGGGCAACGGGTTAATCCGTGATCAAAAAGGTGCTGAGATTGTCGCCAAGCTTAATATTTAATGGGATGGGTTGGAGCAGAGAGATAGCAGAGAGTGTGAAAATAAAGGGCGATTACCTGACGGGTCAGCCTTACTGTTCCCAGGTCTGCCTGAAATGAGAAGTTAACAATTAGTGTTCACTGGGGAAATAAATGAATGAAACTGTCAGAAAGAAAAGACACAAATACAACTAACTGCAGGGTCATTATTCCCGTCACTTTGCGGAAGAAATTATAAGGGATATGTGATTTAATTCCTTAAAACCAAAAATACAGTTTCTGCAACAAATTAATATTGGTAATGGGCCAGAATGTATCCAGAATTGTTTTCACATATACACACACTGACACCCGGATACATTCTCTCCTGGTGGCGGTGGGTGGGCCTTATGTATTACCAGTGTGAAGGTGCCTGAGAAGGCGGTGGTGATGGTCCTCTCCCTTATAGAATCTTACAATGAAACAGCACAGAGGGACGCCATTCGGCCCATGGTGCCTATGCTGTCCCTTTGTAAGTGCAGTCTAATTAGTCCCACTCCCTTTCCCCATCGCCCTGTAGATTTGTGCTGATGGTGCTTTGATCATTGATGACACGTGTGCAGGTGCCCTGAGCAGAGGGTGGTGACGAATCTGCTTTTAAACCCACTGGTGATGGCACTCTCAGCGAATTCAGTATTCTGATCTAAATTTCGAGAAGGAATGGGAACATTTAAATTAAATTAAAGATTTTCCGATCCTGTGGTGAATTTCAATGTCTTTTCATTTACTGCACAGCCTTCCACCTGTACCTTTCAAAGTTTCTATAAAGCTGTAATTGGGCCTTTCTGCTGTTCGATAAAATATATAGCTTCCTCAAACAAAACAAAACACGAGAAAGGGTCTTTCAGTCTCCTAACTCCGTGCTGACTGTGTCTTACTAAATTGCTGCTGTTCTGATTCTCTTGTAACCTGCCCTCGCCGACGTGCCCTATTCTTTTACCCGTTAATGATGTTCGATCAATGGTCCTCCCGTTTACTGGTTAAGTGTTTCTGCTTTTTAAAAATGCAGTCAGTCGGTTGACTCTTCCAATCCCCCTGATGATAATGTGTCTCACAGATCCCCAGGTGTTTTTACTATTCTCGACATTATATACTATCGACGGTGTATTGACCTGTTCCCAATCTCTCTGATCACAACGTGTCTCACAGATCTCCAGGTATTTTTTCTGTTCTCAACATTATATACGATAGATGGTGTGTTGACCTGCTCCCAATCTCCCTGATCACAAAGTGTCTCACAGCTCTCCAGATGGTTTTCTATTCACAACGTTATATACTGTAGATGGTGTGTTGAATTGCTCCCCAACTCCCTGGTCAAAATATATCTCCCATGTATTGTTGCCTCTTTGTATACTCTGGTGATATATTATTGCCAACGGGACACCAATTCCTGTTCTCAGCTGTGCCTTCTGAGTAATCTTGAATGCATTACAATTTCCCAACTATAATGTCACTGGTCTCCTTATCGTCCTGATTCTATAATGTAAATATTGTGTGACTTCCTCCCAGTAGGAGCCTTAGCATTCCTCCCAAATTTACCTGATAATAGTCAGTTCCCATAAGTTGCCTTTTCAGCGACCCAATGACAGACAAGGGGGAATAACCTTTCAGTATTTACTGAAAAACGGTTCCAATCTCAGTGTTTCTGTAGAGTCCGGAAATCCTCTTGAATCCACTCATTCATTTCCCCTACTCTTCATGCAATTATCATTTCAGCCTGTAAACACCCATGTCACACTGGACTTTTTTTTCAGATAATCCAGTGGTTCAAGAAAAAAGCGCGCGAGCATCTTCTTAGGGAAACTAGGGATAGACAACACATGGGTGCAGAACAATATCGCCAACATGACGATAGTGGTTCAAGAAAACCTCCCGCCATCCCATCTAGCTAAGTAGGGTTGTTCAGTAAATTCTGACTGGCCAGCAAGCTCATATCCCGAAAATGAATCTAAACAATCTGTAACCGAAATTCCCATATTTGTCTATTCGACAAGTTTATTTCTTACCATCTCAGATAAATGTTCAGTCGTTCCCCTTTCTCAATCATTACTATTATTCCATTTATCTACACTACTTCTCATGTCTGCTCACTCTTCCATTTTGCTCTCATATCCTTCCTCACAATTTCTAACTGCTCTCATTATTTTTCTTGAAAAAGTTTGAATGCATTTCTTTGCATCCCGTTATCCAAATCAACTCCATATACAGAGAATATACCCACTATTCTCATACTCTTCTGGTCGGCCTCCTACCCTCGGAAAACTTCAACTGATCTAAAACTCTGCTGCTGTTATCCTGGCTCGGACAGTCCCGCCCACCCGTTTCCCCTGCTCTCACTGACAAGTGGTAACTCCCGCTTCCCAACACCTCAGATTTTGGCGGTCGCACCATGACCTTCCCGATGTTTAGACTAACGGGTTTTGTGCAAAACTGTTAAGTTATCTGGCGTTCGCCAGAGCTGGCGGGCAGTCATAAAAACGGGGCTAAAGTGAGGCGGATCGAAGAGACTTAGCAGTTGGCAGGAAAAAAGACAAAAGCGCAAGGGGAGAGCCAACTGTGAAACAGACCCGACAATCAAACTTTTCTGCAGCACCTGTGGAAGAGCCTGTCACTCTAGAATTGGCCTTTATAGCCACACCAGGCGCTGCTCCACAAACCACTGACCACCTCCAGGCGCTTACCCATTGTCTCTCGAGACAAGGAGGCCAACGATTTTAACATTGTATACTTATGTTAACTTGCTATTTTACCGTATTACTACAAACAGTAACATGGAAATATTAATTATAAATAAGAATCAACTCAAAGGAGGTGAACGGAAACGGGATAAACGTGGGATATACAAAGCCCAGAAGTTAAACTCTTGAATGAGTTACAAAACCAGGGACAGCGGTGGCATAGGGATTACAAAATACAATCAATGCAGAGAGTTTATAAGTACATGCTTGTCACGGCTGATTATTAAGTGGGTCAAGAATCAAAATACTTATATTATATCAAACTATTTTAGGTCCAATTTGAACTACTTCCACAATTAAGTGAGCTCCTGTAGATTTCAGAAACAAATTATTTGTTAGAATTACAGTTATTGTAGGGTACAACCACAAGCAAAGCCTGACAGAAGAAACTCATATGAAAGAATCCGGATGCTGTGTGTCTGAAGAAACGTTACCACGGTTAGAAATAGCCAAACACGCATCAACCATTTACAGTACCGAAAAAATTAGTTCTGGGCACTGTCTGCTGAATTGAAATATGCAAACGAATTCAGGATTTCTTCCACAGGTGACCAGAGTATGGGACATGTGGAAGGACATTAAAGAATTTAATAGGAGTAGGATTAGGCCATACTGTCGACACAGCCTACTCCGCCGTTCAATAAGATCATGGCTGATCTACTGCCCCAGATGTACTTTCCCACCTTTCCCCAGAGACTGGGAAACAACTCCAGATCTTTCATTAAATACTGCATCGCACCATATCAAAAATAATGGGACATGTGGAAATATATTCAGAAACACGTCTGGATATTAAATACTACATCAAATGTATGCATCATATAGAAAGAGACTGAGAAACACTAACTATTACACAATACCGAGCACATAAATGTACGAAATAGAAAGCATGATTCAATGTAAAAAGGCTTTGTTTTGAAGATTGTAGGTGACTAAATAAAATTGTTCATACGCCAAATCTCCTGAAAACAGTAGCATCATTTCTGGAGGATGTAATTGATAACTCTATTAATAATCAGTACAAATGCAGCTATATTGATCCCACCTCCTGTTAATATAGTATACAATATTTATTGCCCTTTCTGAATATTCTAAATTCTGTACAAACTATTTAATCTAATTCTGTCTATCACACGGCACTTCACTGAGAAATTCCGGGGACAGATATCTCAATGTGGGATGAGTCGGCTAGATGCAGATCCCGGTACTCTGCAGTTCTCACTCACATACACTCGATTGTAACATTGAGCACTTTCTACTTCAAGGAGTCTACTTTTTAAACGCCTGGTTAGAATTTTAACTCCAGTCTGCTGCGTCTGTACGAGAGTCTTGGAAACAACATAAAACCAACTCTTACGGTGTTTATATTCAATTTTGGTAATTAAACTAAATTTAACTCGAATTTCCTCTGGAAATGCAATTAAATATTAATCAGATGACAAATATTAGATCCGTTTTTGCTGTCAGCGACAAAAATGGATAACAGTTCCCTATTTGAATTTGATGAACTTAAAACCAAACAGGACCAAATGTATTTAATGACAAATTTATAAATTAAGGAAACTGTTTCAATATTCATTTTATACGATGTCAATAAATGACAAATTAAAATAAATATGCACATTTCCTAGAAATTGATTTTGATCTGGGGCCAATTGCTAAAAACAAGATTCAGGGAGTCAGATAGATTTCACACTTTCTCTTTGTTCTATGGCTTGCAGAAAATATTCTTAAATTACCTTCAAATTCAGGATTTTAGAATACAAACCCTTTTACAAAAACAAAAGAAAATTCATCATGGAAGTATGCAATAACATTTAGGGAGCGTTTCCCTGGCGTGAAGCAGCATTTGTTGTCGATAGACATTAACAAATGTAACCAAACCCGCACTGGAAACAGTGAGAAACTGAATCGAATCATCCACTGAAAAACTCTGCAAAAATATCGAGCAGGTGGAAGGAGACTATTCATGATATCTCATTAAACAATTCGCGGTGTTTTACATAAAAGAAGCATGTGGAAGGATACTTTGTCACATTTATTATTACTTGACACTGTACATATGAATATGTGAAATAAGTTGAGAATTTACAATGCAAAGTTCTACAGTTGCAAGGTCATCATTAAGAAAACAATAATAAATGGAAAATCCTCCGGGGATTTTGGAATGTTCAGTAACATTATCTTTTGGAGAGGCACTTCACAATTACAGTAATAACTAATGCTAATTGAAATAATATTGGTTCTGCCTCCAGTTAATATTATACAATATGATAAGATCATGTACAACACTCTAACGTGGAACAAACTATTTAAATTATTTCAGTTCCATTCAGTATGTCGCACAGGGTCAGACAACACTTCGACTGTGAAATACTTGGGACAGAAATGCCCGTGTGGGTTCATTCGGCAGTAGATTTAGCTTTGACTGCTGTTCTATAATCCCTGCATTACCATCGACCCCACACCCCAAACTGCGAGACCTTCTACTCTCTCAGTGATCACGTTCTACTGCTAGATTACTGTGTTTAAATCATCTGCTTAGAATTTCAACACCAGTCAGTTATGTCGGTACAAGAGCATCAGAGGACCAAATAAAACAAATTGCCACGGTATTTGTTTTCAATTTTAGATTTAAATCAAAGTTTTACACATGTCCCACCTGGGGATCTGGACGACGTGTTAATCAGATGCAAGCTATTATAAAAACAATGTTTTCTGATCGCAAAAGAATGAATAATTGTTCCGTATTTAAGACTGATGGAATGTAAAATCAAACCATCAGCCCAAGCTGATGTGAATTCAATGTGAATTCTACAAATGTGATAAACTATTTCAATATTCTCTTCATATGATAGCAAAGAATAAAATTGTTTTTTGTCATAAAGCATGCCTGCTTTTAAAAATGATTCTGAGCAACTAACGATTGGGGAGAAGGATACAGGGATTCATACGTGCTTCATTGTTTATATTTTCTGTGGCTTGAATAAAATTTTCTTTAAATAATCCACAAAACAGGATGTTGCTCTCCAATTATTTCATATTCATGGAAATATAATTCGTTAAATACAGAAAGTATCTGATAACACTGGGACTAGGTTGTCCTGTCAGTAAACCAATAAAGTATGTTTATAGACAGAGATTAATAAATGTAACCAAACACACACGGGAAATAGTGAGAAACAGAATGGAATCATCAATGGAATAACACAACAAACATCGAGCCGTCAGAACAATAATAAAGAACAATTTCGCTAACTCATTACACACAACATGGCACTGTGTAAAAATATGTGATTGGGAAAATTGAACTATCTTTAGGCACTGTACAAACATGAGGAAATAGAAGAATTAATTTAATATAAAAGATATTGATCTTGAAGATCATCACTAACTGGTCAATAATACAGAGCAAATTCCCCAACGATTTAGGAACTTTCAGTAACATCATTTTTTGCAGAGTGCTCGTGAAAATTATACTAACAATGAAAACGAATTGAAAAATATTGGTTCCATCTCCAGTTGAGTGCTTATTATAGAATAAATATAACACTTCAACACTGAACAAATTACTTTAAAACATTTAGTTTCATGAACTGTATCACTAGGACAGCAGACAGCACTTGTATTGAGAAATATCTGTGACAGGAATGTGTGTGGCAGTTCATGTGGGCAGTTGATGTAGTTTTGACTGATGTTCAACACTCAGTGAAATAACTTCCACACAGACCTCGATACACTCTATTCAAACAAAGACGGCGCTCTACTTCTATCAGACGCGCTTTAAATAATCAGATTAGAATTTCAATTTCAGCTGGCTGTGTCAGTATAAGAAACACAGGGGGAAATATAAAACAAACTCCCGCAGTCTTTGTGTTCGATACAAATTCAACTGGGACTTCAAAATACCCGTTTATTCGATGTAAAATATTCCAAACTCGTTTCATGTAACCAAAACAATATTACTGTCAGCAGTAGCTCAATTGCCAGCACTCTGGCCTCTGAGTAAGGAGATGGTGGGTTCAAGTCTAATTCCAGAGACTTGAGCACAAAATCTGGGCTGCCACTCCAATGCAGTACTGAGGGTGTGCTGCACTGCCCAAGTGCTTTCCATCGGAGGAGAAGTTAAACCGAGGCTCCGTCGGCCCTTTCAGGTACACTATTTGGAGGAAGGGCAGGAGAATTATCCCTCGTGCTCAGGCGAATGTTGATCCCTCAACCAACATCACACACAATAAAAGTATTCTGGTCATTATCACATTGCTGTTAGTCGGCGCTTGCTGTGCATAAATTGGCTGCCACGTTTCCTATATTACAGTATGGACAACACTACAAAACAGTACCGAATTGACAGCAAAGCCCTTTGGGACGTCCTGACGTCGTAAAATGCGCTACATAAGCGCAAGGCATTTTTATATAAATGAAGGTTTATTCCTATTTGTAGTTGAAAGAACTTAGAATTGAAAAATTCAATCCCAAATTTGTATTAAATGAAACTACTACAAATTATATAAAACATTATCCATGTCATACCATCCCAATGAATGACAACTGTAAACAAAATAGATCCGTTTTCCGTAAATTGATCCCAGACACTGACATATTCTATTCTAACAGCGAAGTGTCCCTTCTTCTAACAGACCCTGCTTAAATCGACCCATGAGATTTTCAACGCCAGTCTGCTCTGTACGAGCGGCTGGTAGAAGGCAATAAACAAGTGCCGATATTTCATTAAACTCTGCACAAGCAAATTAAAATGTATAAGGCATTATTTACTTTCCACATCTCCTAAATGGGTTCTGTATTAAAGATGATAATTAGATTAATAATATACATCTTGTAATAATAATCAGTGTATCAGTAAATAACATAATGCATTCAATAATCTGTAACTTACAGTTCAAAAGCTGCAGTAGAGACAGGGTCAGGAAGGACCGCAGCATCGTTCTGGCGCTGGGTACAGCGATGTGAACAAAACATTAACCGAACGCTGTTCTCAGACACTAAGAGCTCCTTCCAGCAGCTTCTGAAACTGTGGCTGTTGTGGAAATTAATTCTTTGACAGAAGGTTCTGCAGAAACCAATGTTTCCTTCCAAATAACCAATAGATTTTGACTTGTGTGAACCGTGAATTACAGTCTGGTAAAATACACCAATGAGAAGAAATGTGACCATTAATGGATAAAATGAACCCAAGGCCCAACTACCAGCCTATCCTGCGAGGATAATGACGTGTGACAGTGTGAAAAGTAAATGAATCACTGATCTGGCGTCCAGATCATAGATTCATAGATGCACAGGAAAGGCCATTCGGCAACTTTAGTCAGAGTCGGCCCTTTGAATGAGCTGTCTAATTTATTGTCACATATGTAGCTTTTTCTCGTAACCCTGCAAATTATTCTATTGCAAGCACTTGTTTAATTGTCTTTATAAATTCCTCTGGAATCTGATTTCATCACTCTTTCGGGTCGTGCTTTCCAGATCTAAACAAGCCTCAGTGTGAAGAAATGTCTCTTCACTACCTTTCTAGTTATTCTGCCGGTTCGACAGAAGGTCTCGGACCTAGGCCCATCTCTGAAATTGCAGAGAAGAGGTAGGTGAGGCAGGGTCACCAGAGCAAGGACGCAAGGCCCCGGTGAGAGGGCCTGGGTGGTTTTCTTGTGGTGCAGGAGGAGGGAGGTCCCGGGGAATGAACTGGTTCCTGGTGGGGGCGCTTTGTGCGTCACAAATTGGCCATGAAGGAGGCAACGCCCCATCCCACCCGCAAGGCCACAGGAAGAATGCTTCGTTTTACAAGGTGTCCTCTCCATATGGTGGAGAACATCGCTGCCTGTAAGATCCCAGCGGCGGTGGAATGATCCCATTATTGTCCCTTAATCGGCCACTTAAGATCCTCAATCTGCCATTGGGCGAGAAGGCTGTTGTCGGCCTATCCTGCCTCCGGGATCACTGGACGATGGGAGGGCGCTGGGATCCCCATCCTGCCAAGTCCCTTGCCACAGACCGCTTTTCCCTGTGCCCCCTCCCCACCCCTCCTGGCTTCCAATCACGCCTCTGGGGGCCAGTAATATCCTGACCATGATCTCTGATGACAAACGTAGTCATGAGGGGAAATAATTTACGCATTCTTACTCTACGATGACCCCTCATGATTTTGAATTCTGTTAGATCTGGGATGGCGGGACTGACGTATGAGGAGAGATTAAGTCGGTTAGGATTATATTCGCCGGAGTTCAGAAGAGTGAGGGGGGATCTCATGGACGCCTACAAAATTCTAACAGGACTCGACAGGATAGATGCAGGAAGGATGTTCCCGATGTTGGGGGATTCCAGAACCAGGGGTCACAGTCTAAGGATGCAGGTAAGCCTTTCAAGACAGAGTTAAAGAGAAATTTCTTCACCCAGAGAGTGATGAGCCTGTGGAATTTGCTAGCAGAGAAAGCAGTTGTGACCAAAACATTGTCTGTTTTCAAGAAGGAGTGAGATACAGCTCTTGGGTCTAAAGGGTTCAAAGGGCATGGGACGAAAGCGGGAACAGGTTACTGAGTTGGATGATCAGCCATGATCACAATGAATGGCGGAGCAAGTTCGAAGGGCCGAATGGCCTACTCCTGCTCCTATTTTCTATGTTTCTATCCCACTGAACTTTCCCTGTTCCAGGAAGAAAAATCCAAGCTCCTGAATTCTCTCCATGTAAATTAATTCCCTCACCCGTGGTGCCTTCTTGATAATCCTCATTTGTACGTTTTGCAGGGCCTTGAAGTTCTTCCAAGGTATTCATGCCTGGAATTGCACAGAGGACGCCAGCTGATTCATAACAATTGATCTATAAAGTAGTAGCTTGATGCCTGTTATGTTTCAATTCAATAACCCCATTTTCAAAGCAAATATCTCGTGCACTTTCTCAATCAGCTTCTCTACTTGCCCTGCAATCCTTAAAGATTTATGAACATGCATTCCCCTGTCCCTCTGTTCTTGCACCTCCTGAAAATGGTACTATTTATGTTATTTTGACATGATGTTTTCACAATGAACATCACTTCTGACTTGACCACAATAAGTTGCATCTACCGTTGATCTGCCCATTTCAGCAGACTGTCTACCCTGAAGTCTGCTATTATAATATTCACGATTTAATGCAGAGCCATGTTTTTCACTATCCACAAATGTAAACATTATACATTCTAAACCTAAGTCTATGTCATTTGCATGTCGAAGGAAAAAACAGTAGTCTTAAAACCAACCCCCGGGCAACAGCCACTCTCGCCTGTCAGAAGAGCATCCATTCACCACTGTTCTCTACCTCCTATCTCTTACCCAATCGACTACTCGAGCTGACATCGTCCCTTTAATAATATGCATTCCCATTTTCTGAATAAGTCTGTTATGAGGTACTTCGTCAGCATTGGATGCCCAAATACACAAGGCCTACCTCAGTCTCTTACTTGATTAAATAACTCAATCAGTTAATTTACACGCGATTGGCCTTTTATAGATCCGAGATGTTTTTCTCATCTGACCTCATGCTTCTGCAAGTGAGAATTAATTTTGTCCTTGATGAAGGCCTCTAATAGATCTCTACACTTTCACTGTGGTTCGACAGATTAGCGTGTAGTCACATGGTTTACCCTCTCCTCTCGTTTTGAAAAGGAGTCTAACGTTTGCCAAATTCCAGTCCTTTGGCCCCAGTGCGATAGACAAGGAGGATTGAAACATTGTGGTCAGGGCTGATCTTATCTCTACCCAGCTTCCTTTATCTCCCAGAATGCTTCCCATCTGGACCAGGGGTGTTGTCGACATTTACTGACAAACTGTTTAGCAACGCGTTCCCATCTATTTTATCCTATGCAGGATATCTGCATCCCTCTCCTCGATTGGGACATTAATTTCAGCCTTTTCTTTTTTGAAGGCAGTTGCAAATTACTCATTCTGTACCTCAGTCACGACCTCTGCCTCGACAGGAATATTTATTTGCTTCTCCATAATCGGCTGCCCCATTCCTTTATTTTTACTTGTATATGTTTTACAAGATTTCTGATCCCCTTTACTGTTAGCTGCTGATCTTTTCTATGCTTTCCCTTTGTCCTTCTTGTATTCTTTTCCAACACTCTGTTTTCTATTTGGTTTTAGATTATATTCTTGAATTGGAATTTGTAATGAATCTCTCCTTTCTCTTTTCCTTTAACTGACAATTCCTTTTTCATCCAGAGAGTGCAGCATTTAATTCCCCATCTTCACCTCTAGATTTGAGCATTCCAATGCATTCCTGGCCAACCTCCCTGTTTGCATCCTCAGTCATCCTGAGGATATCCAAACCTCTGCTGCCTATATACAACTCTCGCAAGGAGACGTTCATCCATCACCTCTGCACTCGCATTAGCTTCTGGTCATGCACCTTAACAATATTGAAATTGCCACGTTTATTTTATAGTCTCCCCATGAGCTCTTCTCTCCCTATCTCTGTAATCTCTTTCAGCCCTATAAGATATTTGTCCTCCTTCAATTCCGGATACCTGAGCATTCCCAAATTTAATCGCTCCACCGCTGGTGGTCTTATTTTCATCTGCCAAGATCCGAAATTCTGGATTTCTCTCCATAATCCTCTGCCTCTCTACATCTTTTTCCTCCTTTAAGATGCTGCTTAAAACTTACCACCTTGATGAAGCATTTGGTCATCTGCCATAATATCTGTTAACGCTGCTCGCTATCAAATTGTGTTTGATAATATGAGTTGGATATTTTAACTATGTAAGGGCCCCTCATAAATAAGAAGTTGTTGATCTTGTTTTCCACCCTCTCCTTTACTCTTCTCCAGTTAGAAGTGTGCTTTAGAATGAAGTGTATTTAGCTCTTTGCCACGGTGGCTGAAAGGGCCTTTGAACCTCTCCATTCCAGTTCCACTATCATTCCTTCCATCCTTCCTTAACCATAATGAAGTTGCCCTTACCCTCAACTTTCACTCCACCAGACTCTACATTCAATGAAATATCCACCATCACTTCTGCCAACTTCACTGCAATGCTCCCACCAGACATCCTCTACTCCATTTTCAGCATTCTGAAGGTACAGCTTGACCCACTCTTCCTTCACTCAAACCACCCACTACTGTCCCAATGTCACCTTCCCATGCAAGTGTTGGTGATGCATGACCTGCCCTTTCACCTTCTCTCCTTCAACTGTCAGGACCACAAACAGTGATTTATTTGTATTTTTGTTTTTGTTTAATCAATGTATTAATTCTTAACAATTGTCCTCGACACCATGGAGATGAAGCATACCATCTGCAATTACTTTGCTGAGTACTTCCTTTAAGTCCCTTAGCTTCCATTCACTTGCCATTATCATTCGCTGTCCCACTCACAGCTGACCTCTCTGTACTCAGCCTCCTACATTGTTCCAACTTTTCTGACTCAGCATCAACTTTAAAAATAAACACGTGGGAACTACTGCCCCACATTTGTTTTTGACAGCAGGTTCTGGTAATGATTCTGTTCTTCATTTAATCACTACTGCCTTCCACCCCATCACAGTTTCTCTCTTTATCTCCTTCCTCTGTTCCCATTTTCCCAGCCTCTGTCCTTACTGAAACACTGTTGCAGCACAAACCTTTCCTGTTCTGAAGAAAATTCTCTTTCTCAAAATTCTACCTCGCCGACTAAGTAGTTCCAACATTTTCAGTTCATGTTTTAGATTTCCAGCATCTGCAGTATTTTGACTTTTTAAAGAAGTTGATGTCATGGAGAAATGTGGTGAGGTTGCAATTGAATGTAAATACAGAACCACAATCGATAAATAACTTCGGAGAGAGTGGCAAATGGGAATATGATGGGATCAGGAAAGTAATCTTCTTCGGCACGCACTTGGTCAAATGTTGACTTCTTGCCCAGGGCAGTCACCTCGATTACCATTACCACCATTATCAGCAATACAGCAATCACTGCTTTTCTGCTCAGTTGTGCTGTATTTGCCCACTGTGGAACAGCACAGTGTATCTGAGACATTCCTCTCAATACTTCTGCACTCCATATAAGGACTGTGCAGCTTTATTGGGAAAACTGCCAAATATTTGAGGAAATGTGAACTCTAATTGAGACTGTCGAGAGACGCAGAACACACTGAGACACTGAGTGGTCATCATAAGTTGTGAATATTCACCATCGTTGAACTATACAGGGAGGGATGTGATGTGTTTCCTCGAAAACAAAGGAATCTGTTTTCTGGAAGGTGATCACTTGGAGTCAATATCGGCTTTCCATTGCCGAAATCTGTGAAAAGCAGCTCACAGTCTGCAGAGCCTCAGAACAGCCACTGCGTGTTTTTCTGTTCTGTTGAACTGAGAGGAAGCACCTGGCGTTGTGGTGATTTCTCTGCTTCCGTTTTTCTTGCCTGCTGCTCTGTAATGTCAAGAAACTGCAGCAGCATATTTCAACTCGGAATTTGAAATTACGTTGTTTAAAGTCCAAAAGGACAATGTATCGGGGGAAGCATTTCTGGGCAATATCATTAATTCATTGGAAATATTTGACAGCTTAGTGTCTGCAAATAGACGTTTCTCTTATCACAAAAACTGAATCACAGCACAGAATATCTGTAATCTGTGTACAATTTCCAAATGTATAACACACAATATCAACAGGACATGATAAGTCACTCTGCGATACACCACTGCATCAATTCTCGCTGTGGTTTTAATTTAAAATAGAAGATGCCATGAGATGTTGAGGCTGTTTCCTGTATAGGTTAATGAAGCAGGAATATTGTTAACAATCAAATACAATCAGGAGGATTGAGCCTGTGTTAATGTAAAGTGTTAACTCGCTGTGATCCGATCACTGGAAATGCAGCCTGTGTCAATATCAGCAGTTAACTTGCTGTGATTCAATTCAAAGAGGGGATCTGAAGGTAGACAGTTGCTTCAATAAACTGTCCACTGTGCCCCAATAAATAACATTTAATGTCAGCCTGATTTCTCTGGGAGCGAAAGTGGATCTGGGTAATGAAAAGAGTCTGAAGAACTTAAAACAGATCAATACATGAACTCAGCTGAGCAGCCACTGTAAAGTTATCACAGGTAGAAAATGTTCAAATGATTAATTCCTCTAGATCTCACTTGGAATGAAACAAAAACTCCCCAGAAATGGACATTTATTAAAAGAATTCCACAAACTGCATTGTCAATCTAGACAAAAATGATGTGAAACGAGGTAAATCCCCCATAACACTACCATACACTCATTGGTTTCTGAGGATGTGTCCGGTACTTTCCCAATCTGATGGACTTGTCCCCCTGAGGTATGTTTTGCAGATCTCATAGACTGACAATTTCAGTATGAGCCAAGGGTGTTGACAGCAACTGATTGTCAGAGAAACTTGAAACACACGCACAGAATGGTGGGGATTGAAGATATTTGGGTCAATCTCTTGCATCTGTGAGGAGCTAATCGATCCTGAAAACAGTGGCACTTGCACATGAACATACTGAAAAATGCTCACACCAACCAAGGAACCTGCAGTAAGCACTGATACTCAGCAAAGAACCTATATAAATTATGTTATACATGCAAGATCTCCTCAGACTTTCTCAAATACTTAAGAGAATGCATTATGAAAGTAGAGATCTGACGATCTCTGTACCTACACTGTCATTTTCTGGGATCCCTGTTAATAATGTGACACTCAGGCAACACAATAAACCCTGACCTTAAATCAGAAAGTGCTGGAAATACTCAGCAGATCTGACAGCATCTGTGGAAACAGAGTTAGCATTTCAGGTCTGTGACCTTTCATCAGAACTGGAAAAGGTTAGAAATGTAATAGTTTTTTTTACAAAGTGAAAAGAAGGCGGCAAGCAGAAATAAAATTAAGATGTATGATAGGACGGAGAGCAGGAGAGATTGTTTGTTGTTGTTGTTATTATTCATTCATGGGGAGTGGGCGTCTCTGGCGAGACCAGCATTTGTTGACCATCCTTGATTGCCTTTGCGATGGTGTGAGTTGCCTTCTTTAACTGCTGCAGCCCTTGGGGTGTAGGTACGTCCAACAGTGCTGCAAGAAAGGGAGTGCCAGAATTTTATTCCAGCGACAGTGAAGGAACGACGGTTTTGTTCTCAGTCAGGATGGTGAGTGGCTTGGAGGGGAATATTAAGGTGGTGGTGTTCATATGCATCTGCTGCCCTTGTTCTTCTAAGTAATATGGGTAGCGGCTTTGGTATGTGATTGGTGTGTTGCCACAGTGCACCTTGTTCTTGATGCACATTGCTTCCACTGTGTGTCGGTGGTAAAGGGAGTGAATGTTGAAGGTTATGAATGGGGTGCCGATCAAACGGGCTGCTTTCCTGGATGGTGCCGAGCTTCTTGAGTGTTGTTGGAACAGCACCCATCCAGGCAAGTGGAGAGTATTCCATCATACTCCTGACATGTGCCATGTAGATGGTGGACAGGCACTGGGGAGACAGGGTATGAGTTACTTGCGGCAGAATTCCTGACATCTGACTTGTGTCTGTAGCCACAGTGTTTACCTGGCTGGTCCAGTTCAGTTTCTGGTCAACGGTTACGCACTGGGTATTTATAGTGGGGGATTCAACAATTCTAATCCCAGTGAACATCAAGGGGAAATGGTTAGATTACCTCTTGTTTGAGATGGTCACTGACGAGCACTTGTCTGGTGCGAATATCACTTGCAACTCATTAGCACAAGGCTTGATGTTCTCCATGTCTTGCTGCATCTGAACACAGGCTGCTTTAGTATATTATGAGTCACAAATGGGATTGAACATTGTACAACCATCAGCAAACATCCCCACTTCTGGCCTTATAATGGAGGGATGGTAATTGATGAAGCAGCTGAAGATGGTTGAGCCGAGCACACTGCCCTGAGGAACTCCTGCACTGATGTCCTAGGGCTGAGATAATTGACCTCCAACAACCACAAACAACCTCCTTTGTGCTAGGTAATATTGTAACTAGTGGAGAGCTTTCCCTCTGATGTCCTTTGGTTCCAGTTTTGCTGTGGCCTCTTAATGCCATGCTCAGTCAAATGTTGCCATGATGTCAAGAGCAGTCACGCTGCCCTCTCTTCTAGCATTCAGCTCTTTTGCCCATGTTTGGACCAAGGCTGTAATGAGATCAGGAGCTGAGTTGCCCTGGCGGGAACTAAACTGAGTGTCAGTGAGCATATTATTGCTGAGCAAGTGCTGCTTGAAAACACGATTGATCACCCCTCCCATCTCTTTGCTGATGATCGAGAGTAGACTGATAAGGCGGCAATTGGCTAGGTTGAATTTGTCCTGCTTTTTGTGCACAGGACATACCTGGGCAACTTTCCACATCGCCAGGTAGATATCAATGTTGTAGCCGTAATGCAACAGCCTGGCTCAGCGTATGGCTAGCTCTGGAATACAAGTTATCAGTACTATTGCCAGAATATTGTCAGGGCCCAGAGCATTTGCGGTATCCGGTGCCTTCGGCTATTTCTTGATATCAGGTGGAGTAAATATGATTGGCTGAAGAATGACGTCCGTGAAGCTGGTGACCTCAGCAGGAGGCCGAGATGGATCATCCACTCTGCACTTCTGGCTGAAGATGGATGTATATATTGTAGCCTTGTCTTTTGCACTGATGTGCTGGGCTCCACTGTTACTGAGGATGTGGATATTCGTGGAACCTCTTCTTCCTGTTAGTTGATCATTTGTCCATCACCATTCGTGACTGGATGCGGCAGGACAGCAGATATGTTTCAGTGTTATTGGACCTGCACTCATCCAGGCAAGTGAGTGGGTACAGTATTAAGAATTATTTTTTAACTGTTAGCTTGTAGGTTGAAGCGCGTCCACAAAGCTTGTGGAAGGGGGGAGGAGGACTGTATATGAACTATGAGGAAAATGGAGTTCATCGACCAAAGGACTTACCTGTTTTCTCGACAAGTTAATTTATCTGGTGTGTCATGTGGCTGGAAGCCTTGCCTGATTCAACAGGCTGGATTTTTCAATCCTTTTGGAGATGACCTGGGCGTCAGGATGGTTGGCAATACGGGTGGGGAAGGCATCGGGTTGGGAGCTGATCTGTGTGTTGTTCAATTGTTTAACTCTTTCTATCACATGTTGCTTCCACTGCTGGGTATGCAAATAGTTCTGTGTTGTAGCTTCACCAGGCTGACACCTCATTTTTAGGTATGCTTGGTGCTGCTCCTGGGAAGTCCTACTACACTCTCATTGAATCAGGGTTGATCCCGCATTTGGATGTTAATGGTAGAGTGGGGGATACGCCGTGCCATGAAGTTACACATTGTGGTTGAATATAATTCTGTTGTTGCATATGGCACAAAGTGCCTCATGGATACCCAGTTTTGAGTTGCTAGATCTGTTTGCAATCTATGCCATTCAGCATTGTGGCAGTGCCACACAGCACAATGGTGGGTATACCTCAATGTAATGAGGTCTTTGTCTCCAGAAGGACTGTGCGGTGGTCAATCATAGAGTCAGAGTCATAGAGTTATACAGCACAGAAACAGGCCCTTCGGCCCAACGTGTCTGTGCCAGCCATCAAGCACCTAACTATTCTAATCCCATTTTCCAGCACTTGGCCCGGACCATTGTATGCTATGGCGTTTCAAATGCTCATCTACATAATTCTTAGATGTCGTGAGGGTTCCTGCCTCTACCATATCTTCAGGCAGTGCGTTCCAGACGCCAACCACCCTCTGGGTTCAAATTCTTTTCCTCAAATCCCCTCTAAACTCCCTGCCGCTTACTTTAAATTTATGCCCCCTGGTTATTGATCCCTCAGCTAAAGGAATAAGTTTCTTCCTATCTTACCTACAAGTGCCCTCAGAATATTGTATACCTCAAACACGTCCTCGCTCAGCCTTCTCTGCTCTATGGAAAACAACCCTAGCCTTTTCAGTCTCTCTTTATATCTGAAATGCTCCAGCACAGGCAACATCCTGGTGAATCCCCTCTGCAATCTCTCCAGTACTATCACATCCTTCCAAGAGTGTGGAGACTAGAACTGTACACAGCACTCTAACTGTGGCCTAACTTACATTTTATACAGCTCCATCATAACCTCCCTGCTCTTATATTCTATGCTTCCACTCAAAAAGTCAAGTATCCCATGTGCCTTCCGAACCACTTTATCTAACTTTGCTGCTGCCTTCAATGATCTATGGACAAGTACACCAAGGTCCCTCTGTCCCTCTATTTCCTAGGGTCCTACCATCCATTTTATATTTCCTTGCCTTGTTAGCCCTCCTATGCATCACCTTTTTCAGGATTAAACTCCATTTGCCACTGCTCCGCCCATCTCACCAACACATCTATATCGTCCTGTAATCTAAGGCTTTCCTCCTTCACTACTTGCAATATCATCAATTTTAGTGCCATTTGCAAGCTTACTAATCATACTTCCTGTATTCACGTCTGAATCATTAATGTACACTACAAACAGCAAGGATCCCCGAACCGATCCCTGTGGTACAACACTGGTCACACGTCTGCACGACCAAAAACAACCCTCGGCCATCAGCCTCTACCGCCTGCCACTAAGCCAAATTTGGATCCAATTTGCCAAATTACCCTGGATGCCATGGGCTCTTACCTTCTTAACCAATCTCCCATGCGGGGCCTTTGCAAAAGTCTTACTGAAGTTCATGTAGACTACATAATCCACTTTACCCTCATCTGCACATCTAGTCACCTCCTCGAAAAATTTCAATCAAGTTTGTTAGACAGGATCTTCCTCTGATAAAGCAATGCCGATTATCGCTGATTAATCACTGCCTCTCCAAGTGAAGATTAATCCTGACCCTCAGAATGTTTTTCCCAATAGTTTCCATACCACTGATGTATCAGTGCTGTATCTCTAATCTAATCTAAAAAAAGTATCTGTTGCATCCCTGCTCCCCTTCTTGAATAATGGTACCACATTCAGTGGCCTCCAGTCCGCTGGTAACTCTCCTGTTTCCAGAGAGGATTGTAAAATTTGTGTCAGGGCCCCTGCTATCTCATCCCTTGCCTTATATAACAGCCTGGGCTGCATCTCGTCTGGGCCTGGAGATTTATCCACGTTAAATCCCACTGAAACAGCTAATACTTCGTCCGTTTCAAAGCTAATTTGTACAAGTATAACACAATCCCCCTCCCTGATCTCTGTGCCTACATCCTCCTTCTCCATCGTCAACGCAGATGAAAAGTAATCATTTAAAACCATACCTATGTCCTCCCGCTCTACACACAGATTGACACTTTGGTCCCTAATGGGCCCTACTCTTTCCCTAGTTATCTTCCCGCCCTTAATATACTTATAAAACGACTTGTGACTTCCCTTTATTTTCCCCAACAGTGCTTTTCATGTCCGCTCTTCGCTCTCAAAATTACATGTTTTCTGTGCCCCCCCCCCCCACTCCCACCCCCCTACACATTCTGCTGGCTCGAATAGCCTACTCCTGCTCCTATTTTCTATGTTACTATTCTCCTCTATGGCCTCCACTGTTTTCAGCCCTCGAAATATGCCACAAGCCCCCTTTTTTACCTGATCCGATCCTCGAGATCCTTTGACAACCAGAGTTCCCCGCGCTTGTTAGACCTATCCTTCACCTTTACGGGTACATGCTGGCTCTGAACTCTCACTATTTCCTCCTTGATTGACTCCCAATGGCCTGATGTAGACTTTCCTTCAAGTAGGTGGTCCCAGTCCACTTTAGCCAGATCCTGTCTTTCATGTTGATATTGGCCTTCCCCCAATTCTGTACTTTTTTTTCCGGTCCCTCCTGGTACTTTTCCACAGCTACCTTAAATCTTACAGAGTTATGAACACTAAGCCCGAAATGCTCCCCCACTGATGCTTCTATTACTTGTCCAGCTTCATTCCCAAGGATTAGGTTCAGGACTGCTCTTTGTCTTGTCGGAAGTTTTACCTTCTGGCTCAAAAATCTCTCCTGTATGCATTTTAAGAATTCCGCCCCCATTAAGCCTTTTGCAAAAAGAATATCCCAGTTAATATTGGGGGAACATGAACTCCCGTACTATAGCCCGATCAGTTTTCCACCTGCCTCAGATTTGCCTACGTATCTGCTCCTCTATCTCTCCCTGACTGTTTGGAGGCCTGTCGTACACGCCCAGCCAAATGATTGCCCCTTTTTTTGTTTTGAAGTTCTACCCATATGCCCTCATTTGAGGTTTCCTCTAAGATATCACCCCTCCTTACTGCAGTAATTGACTGCTTGATCAACAGTGCAATGCCACCTACTCTTTTACCCCCTCGTCTGTCTCGCCTGAAGGTTCTGTACCTTTTAATACTGAGCTGCCAGTCCGGCCCTTCACACAAATATGTTTCTGTGATCCATTAATATCATAATCCCATGTGCTAATTAATACCCTCAAATCATTTGCCTTGTATGTAAGACTCCTCGCATTAATAAAATAGATGCAATCCATCCTTGCATTATTCGCTCGTGCCTTAACAGGTCTCTGTTTGCTCTGCCTTCCAAACTGACTTAGATTTTCTTCTTTATTTGACTGTGCATCACCCCTACTGTACCTCCAGTCTTATACCATTGTGCTGCCAAATTAGTTTAACCCCCAACAGCCCCCCTGCCACCCCAACAGCACTAGCAAATCTACCAGCAAGGATGTTGATAAAACACACACACAGGCACACACACACCGATCAGACCCCATGCACTGAGCGAGACAGATATACAACCACATACACAGACAGACAAAGAGAATCACACACACACACTGATCATCCCCCAGGTTCTGAGCCAGGCAGATATACAAACACACGCACACACGGTGGGATGGGAACCTTTGCAAAGAGTCAGAGGAGGGATGATCAAAGACAAGGACAAAAGAGAGTCAGGGGAATAGGAAAAGTGAAAGGCAGAGAAAACAAGGGCCAGGATCAAACAAGGCCGCAGTTAAAAATAGTGGGAAGGGGCAAAATAATGTTAAAAAGACAAGCCGTAAGGCTGTGTGCCTAAACGCGTGGAGCATTCACAATAAAGTGGATGAATTAATCGCGCAAATAGACATAAACGAGTGTGATACAGTCGGGATTATGGAAACATGGCTGCAAAGTGACCAGGGATGGGAAATGAACATCCAGGGGTATTCAGTATTTTGGAAGGGCAGACAAAAAGCAAAAGGCAGTGGAGTTGCATTGCTGGTTAAAGTGGTTTTTAAGGCACTAATGATGAAGGATATTAGCTCTGACGATGTGGCATATGTATGGATAGAGCTGAGAAACACTCAGGGGCAGAAAAGGTTAGTGGGGGTTGTATATAGACCCCCTAAACTGTAAAGGTGAGGTTCGGAATGGCTTTAAACAGGAAATTAGAGACGCATGCAATCCAGGAACATTTGTGTTTTCGGGTGTCTTTAATCAGCCTATAGATTGGGCAAATCAAATTAGTCACAATACCATAGAGGAGGAATTCTTGGAGTGTATACGGAATGGTTTTCTGGACCAATACGTTGAGGAACCAACTGGAGAAGAGGCCATCCTAGACTGGGTATTGTGTAAAGACAGAGGAATAATTGACAATGTGGTTGTGCGAGATCCCATGGGGAAGAACGACCAGAATATGATAGAATTCTTCATCAAGATGGGGAGTGACATAGTTGATTCTGAGACTGAGGCCCAGAATCTTAGTAAAGGAAACTATGAAGGTATAAGGCGCGAATTGTCTATGATGGACTGGGAAACGTTACTTAAAGGGACGACGGTGGGATAGCAATGGCAAACATTCAAAGTGTGCATGGATGGACTGAAACAATTGTTTATTTCTGTCTGGCGCAAAAGTAAAATGGGAAATATAGCCAATCCATGACTTACAAGGGAAATTAGAGAACGCATTAGATCCAAGGAAGATGCATATAAATTAGCTGGAAAAAAAACAACAAACCTTAGGATTGGGAGCAGTTTAGAATTCAGCAATGGGGGACCAAGGGATTGATTAAGAAGGGGAACATAGAGTATTAGAGCATGCTTGTGGGGAACATAAAAACTGACTGTAAAGGTTTACATAGATATGTGAAGATAAAAAGATTAGTGAAGACAAATGTAGGTCCCTTACAGTCAGAAACAGAGAATTTAATATGGGGAACAAAGAGATGGCTGACCAACTAATTGTATACTTTGGTTCTGTCTTGACAAAGGAGGACACAAATATCATACCAGAAATGTTGCGGAACACAGGGCTTAGTGAGAGATGGGAAATGAAGGAAATCAGTATTAGCAGAGAAATGGTGTTGGGTAATTTGTGGGATTGAAGGCTGATAAATTCCCAGGGCCTGATGGTCTGAATCCCAGAGTACTTAAGGAAGTGCCCTAGAAATGGTGGATGCATTTGTGGTCATCTTCCAAAATTATATCGACTCTGGAACAGTTCCTACAGATTGGAGGGTATCTAATCTCGCCCCAGTATTTAAAAACGGAGGTAGAGAGAAAGCAGGGTATTGTAGACCAGTCAACCTGACGTCGGCAGTGGGGAAAATTCGAGAATACATTATCAAAGATTTTATAGCAGAGCACTTGGAGAACAGTGATAGAATCGGCCAGAGTCAGCATGGATTTACGAAAGGGAAATCATGCTTGGAAAATCAACTGGAATCCTTCGAGGATGTAACGAGGAGAGATGATGAAGGGGAGCCAGTGGATGTGGTTTATTTGGACTTTCAGAAGGCATTTGAAAAAGTCCCACATAAGAGATTAGCATGTAAAATTAAAACGCATGGGACTGGGGGTACTGCGATAGAAAATTGGTTGGCAGACAGGAAAAAAGGAGTGGGGATGAATGGGTCTTTTTCCGAATGGCAGGCAGTGACTAGTAGGATACCACAGGGATCGGTGCTTGGACCCCAGCTATTCACAATATATATTTATGATTTAGATGAGGGAACTAAATGTAATATCTCCAAATTTGCAGATGTCACAAAACTGGGTGAGAGGATGAGTTGTGAGGAGGATGCAGAGAGGCTTCAGGGTGATTTGGACAAGTTGAGTGAGTGGGCAAATGTATGGCGGATGCAGTATAATTTGGATAAATGTGAGCTTATCCAGTTTGGCAGCAAACACAGGAAGGCAGATGATTATCTGAATGGCTATAAACTGAGAGAGGGAAATATGAAATGAGTCCTGTGTGTTCTCATACATCAGTCGCTGAAGGTAAGCATGCAGGTCCAACAGGTGGTAAAAACTGCAAATGGTATGTTGGCCTTCATAGTGAGAGGATTTGAGTACAGGAGCAGGGATGTCTTGCTGCAATTATACAGGGCCTTGGTGAGGCCACACCTGGAATATTGTGTGCAGTTTTGGTCTCTGAGGAAGAATGTTCTTGCTATCGAGGGAGTGCAGCGAAGGTTTACCAGATTGATTCCTGGGATGGCGGGACTGACGTATGAGGAGATATTGAGTGGGTTCAGATTATATTCGCTGGAGTTCAGAAGAGTGAGGGGGGATCTCATAGAAACCTATAACATTCTAACAGGGCTTGACAGGGTAGAGATAGGAATGACGTTAACGATGGTGGGGGAGTCCAGAACCAGGGGTCATAGTCTTCGGATACGGGGTTAACCTTTCAGGACTGAGATGAGGAGAAATTACTTCACCCAGAGAGTGGTGAGCTTGTGGAATTCGCTACCACAGAAAGCAGTTGAGGCCAAAACATTGTATGTTTTCATGAAGTAGTTAGATATCGCTCTTGGGTTTAAGGGGATCAAAGGATATGGGGCGAAAACGGGCACAGGTTACTGAGTTAGGTGATCAGCCATGATCATAATGAATGACGGAGCAGGGCCGAATGGCCGAATGGCCTACTCCTGCTCGTACAGACAGACAAACACCGATCACACCACAAGCACTGAGCCAGACAGATATATACACACACACATGCACTGATCAGACTCCAGGCACTGAGCTGGAGCGATATACAAACACACACTCACAAAGAGACAGACAGACACAAACACACAGCACACACACATACATTAACACACACACACACGCACAGGCACACACCGATCAGACCACAAGCACTGAGCCAGACAGGTATGCATTCAAACACACACACACACAAGCACTGATCAGACCCCAGGCACTGAGCTGGAGCAATATACAAATAAATGCACACAAACAGAGACAGACACTGTACACACACAGACACACACCAATCAGACCCCCGGCACTGAGGCAGACAGTTATACAAACACTGAGACACAAACAGAGACTGACACAAACACATACACACCGATCAGAACACAGGCACTGAAACGGACAGATGTACAAACACACACTCAAAAAGCGAGACAGACAGGCGCACACACACAAACACACACGCGCACACAAACACTGATCAGACCACAAGCACTGAGCCAGACAGATATACATATACACACAAGCACATACAGTCAAACACAGACACGCACCACACACCCACAAATGCACACCGATCAGACCTCAGGCACTGAGCCAGACAGATATACAAAGACACAGGCACACACACACACACACACACACACACAGATCAATCCCCAGGCACTGAGCCAGACCGATATACAAGCACATACAGTCAAACACAGACACACACCACACACCCACAAATGCACACCGATCAGACCTCAGGCACTGAGCCAGACAGATATACAAACCCACAGACACAGGCTCACACAAACACACACACACACACACACACACACACACACACACACAGATCAGACACCGGGCACTGAGCCAGACCGATATACAAACACACACACACACACACACACACAAACATAGACAGACATACAAATACTCACCAAAGATACACCAATCAGACCACAGGCTCTGAGCCAGAGAGATATGGAAACACATACACATAACACAGACACACATATACACAATCGCACACACACACTTATCAGAGCCCAGGCACTAATCCAGACAGATATACAACCACAGACACACAGACAGACCGAGGGAGATAGAGAGAGAGAGACACACACACACACACACAATCACACCAATCAGAACCCAGCTGTGAGCCAGCCAGAGATACAAAGATGCACACACACAAACACAAACGCACACACACCGATCAGACCCCAGGCACTGAATCAGACAGAGATACAAACACATAGACACAAACAGAGAGAGACAGGCTCACACACAAACACACACACGCACACCGATCAGAACCCAGGCAGCAAGCCAGACAGGTCTACAAAGACAAACACACAAACTCGTGCACACAGGCACAAACACAAACTCACACACACACCGATCTGACCCGAGGCACTGAGCCAGAGAGATATGGAAACACATACACATAAACACAGACACACATATACACAATCGCACACACGCACTTATCAGAGCCCAGGCACTAATACAGACAGATATACAACCACATACACACAGACAGACAGAGGGAGATAGAGAGAGAGAGAGACACACACACACACACACACACACACACACACAATCACACCAATCAGAACCCAGCTGTGAGCCAGCCAGAGATACAAAGATGCACACACACATACACATACACACACACACAAACATAAACACATACACACACACACGGATCAGACCCCAGGCACTGAATCAGACAGCGATACAAACACATAGACACAAACAGAGAGAGACAGGCTTACACACAAACACACACACGCACACAGATCAGAACCCAGGCAGCAAGCCAGAGAGGTCTACAAAGACAAACACACACACTCGTGCACACAGACACAAACACAAACACACACACACCGATCAGACCCGAGGCACTGAGCGAGACAGAGATACAAACACAGACACACGCCACACACGCACACACACACACACACACACACGCACAGACACACCCCGATCAGAACCCAGGCTCCGAGCCCGGCAGACATTCAAACACACACGCACACACACACCCACACACACACACAATCACACCAATCAGAACCCAGGCTGTGAGCCAGACAGATATACAAAGACACACACACACATACACACACACAAACACAAACACACACGCACACACACCGACCAGACACCAGGCACTAAATCAGACAGATATACAAACACATAGACACAAACAGAGACAGACAGACTTACACACAAACACACACACGCACACCGATCAGAACCCAGGCACCGAGCCAGGCAGATATACAAACACACACGCACACACACAAAAACATACACCAACTCACACAGGCCAGCTTTGATTAAAGCCCAACCTGCTGCTGTTGGGGCACTGATTTCCACAATCCCTTCCAGCCTCGCAAAGTAGAGAGGCAGCATTGACAGATTTAGTGGTTCGAATGGAGAGGAGCTTTGGTCGGATCACTGATGTCCTTTAGTTTTCTCTCATGCAGATCAGTGAGTTATAATGTACAGCCCCATGGGAGCAGACTGGTGCTACGGGAGCTGCAGGCGGTGTTCTCTTTCAAGAGGGAAGTGCATCTGCGCCCTTGACAGACCCTCGTTCGATGCCCATGCAGGCACCACCAAGTTAGTCGAGATGCTCCAACCAGAAGTCAGTCCCACTATTGGTCGCACTGCCGAAAATCCCGGCTGTAAATATCTGCAGTGCCATTTATATTACTGCAGTAAGCGTCCACCACACTGAGGTCAAAGGGGCAGCTCTAGAATTAGAAAACACACAGCCTTCAAGGAAACATTATTGGGTGGCACATGAATGAATATTAATTTGAGTGCAATATGTGAACGTAATATTAGTTAACCGTTTATCCGTGTCAATTTGTGCAGATTGTTTTGTTAATAACTTTAGTTCCTTCACAGTGTGTGGGCATGTGAATCCTCATGCAGGGATTTTCTCTGTCCAGGTGCAGTGGAGATCTGAGCTAAATGTAAGAGAAGAATGATGTTCGTGGATCACTGGGTGCAGGGCTGGGAGGAATGGGTATGGGCAGCATTTCAATACAACCGATATTTAATCACTTGTTCTCAGACTTCACATGTTACTCGCTGCTTCACCGTGCCATGACAGGCACCACATGGTCAGCTTTCGGTGTGGTCTCCAATTCTGCCTGCATGATGACAGTGCAGTGACTGGCACGACAGAGCCATCTCTCAGTGGGGGCTCCAGGTCTGGCTGCTGATACAGCGCAGTGGGAGGGAAATATAAAATATTTGTCAAAGAGGAGAAGTGCTTTTGTCCTCCCCCAGTGTGATGTCCCTGTCTCACTGCAGTGACAGTCCCCATCTCACCATCTCCATCTGCTGGTGTCCGTGTCTCACTGCAATTACTGTTTCCCCTCTCACTATCTCCATCTGCTGGTGTCCCTGTTTCACTGCAGTTACTGTCCCCTCTCACCATCTCCATCTATAACTCTGCCACACTCTCCTTGGTTTCTGCAGGTGTATCCGGTCTTTTCTGAGTCTGATAGACTCCTCTCCCTGAGGTGTGTTTTGCAGATATCACAGACTGACAATTTCAGTATGAGACATGGGTGATGACAGCAACCGGTTGTCAAAGAAACTTGAAGCACACGCTCAGAATGTTGTTGGTTTAAGATACTTGGGTCAATTCCTTGTGTCTGCGAGGAAATGATCAATCCTGTAAACAGTGGCACTTACACATGAACATACTGAAAATTGTAATACTAACCAAGGAACTTGCAGTAAGCACTGATACTCAGCTATTAACTTATATAAATTATGTTACACATGCAAGATCTCCTCAGAATTTCGCTTAAGAGGATGTCGTATGAAAATAGAGATCTGAGGATCTGTATGCCAGCACTGTCATTTTCTGGGATCCCTATTAATAATCTGACACTCGGGCAAACCAATAAACACTGACCTTAAATCAGAAAGTGTGGGAAATACTCAACAGATCTGACAACATCTGAGGAGACAAAATTAGGTAATTTCAGGTCTATGAACTTTCAGCAGAACAGGGAAAGATGAGAAATGTTATACTTTATTTTCTGAAAGTGAAAAAAGGGGTTAAGAAGAAATAAAGTTAAGATGTGCGATAGGACGTAGGGCAGGAGAGATTATTTTTTTATTATTGTTCATTTATGGGGAGTGGGCGCCCCTGACGAGGCCAGCATTTATTGACCATCCTTGATTGCTTTTGAGATGGTGTGAGTTGCCTTCTTTAACTGCTGCAGTCCTGGGAGTGTAGGTACACCCATAGTGCTGTAAGGAAGGGAGTGCTAGAATTTTAACCCAGCGACAGTGAAGGAACGATGGCACAGTTCCAAGTCAGGATGGCGTGTTGCTTGGAGGGGATTGTTTCAGGTGGTGGTGTTCATATGTATCTGCTGCCCTTGTTCTTCTAGGTAGTAGTGGTAGCGGCTTTGGTAGGTGCTATTCGAAGGAGACTTGGTGTGTTGCCACAGTGTACCTTGTTCTTGATACACACTACTTGCACTGTGCGTCGGTGCTGGAGCGAATGGATGCTGAAGGTTGTGGCTGGGGTGCCAATCAAGCGGTCTGCTTTGTCCTGGATGGTTTCGAAGTTCCTTTGTGTTGTTGGAGCTGCACCCATTCAGGCAAGTGAAGAGCATTCCATCATACTCCTGACATGTGCCTTGTAGATGTTGAACATGCATTTGGGAGACGGGATATGAGGTACTAGCGGCAGAATTAATAACCTCTGACTTGCGCCTGCAGCCATAGTGTTTACCTGTTTGGTCCAGTTCACTTTCTGGTTAATGGTTACCCACTGGATATTGAAAGTGTGGATTTCAACATTTCTAGTTCCATTGAACATCAAGATGAGATGGTTAAAGTATGCCACGTCTGAGATGGTTACTGACTGGCACTTGTGTGGTGGAAATAGTACATGCCACTTATTAACACAAGACTTGATGTTGTCAGGTCTTGCTGCATATGGACACAGGCTGCTTCAGTATATTATGAGTCACAAATGTTGTTGAACATCAGCGAATATCCCCACTTCTGACCTCATAATGGATGGAAGATCATTGATGAAGCAGCTGAAGACGGTTGTGCTGAGCACACTGCCCTGACGAACTCCTCATCGTGGGGCTGAGATGATTGACCTCCAACAACCACAACCAACGTTCTTTGTGCTCGGTAATACTCCAACATGCCCTTTGATTATAGTTTTTCTAGGGCTTCTTAATGTCATGCTCAGTCAAATGCTGATGTGATGTCAAAAGCTGTCACACCACCCTCACATCAGAACTTCAACTCTTTTGCCCATGTTTGGACGAAGGCTGTGATCCGGTCAGGAGCTGAGTGGCCCTGGTGGGAACCAAATTGAGCGTCAGTGAATAGGTTATTGCTGAGCAAGTGTCGCTTGATAACAATGACCACCCCTCCCCCTGATCACTTTGCTGATGATCGAGAGTCGACTGATAAGGCGATAAGTGGCCAGGTTTGATTTGTCCTTTTTTTATGTGGACAGGACGTACCTGGGGAATTTTCCACATTGCATGGTGGATGTCACTGTTGTTGGCGTACTTGAACAACTTAGTTTGGCGTATCGCTATCTCTGGAACATAAGTTATCACTACTATTGCCGGAATATTGTCAGGGCCCATAGCATTTGCAGTATTCGGTGCCTTCAGCAATTTCATGATACGTGGAGAGAATAAAATTCGCTGAAAACTGACATCTGTGATGTTGGCGGCCTCAGGAGGAGGCCGAGATGAAACATTCACCCTGCACTTCTGGCTGAAGATAGATGTAAATATTGCAGCCTTGTATTTTGCAGTAATGTACTGGGCTCCCCTATTAGTGAGGGTGTGGATCTTTGTGGGACCTCTTCCTACTGTTACTTGTTCACTTGTCCACCACCATTCGCGGCTGAATGCGACAGGACTGCAGATCTGTTTGTGTTATTGGACAGGCACTCATCCAGGCAAGTGAGTGGGGACAGTATGAAGAATGATTTTTTTAACTGTTTTCTTGTAGGTGTAAGAAAGTAAGATAAGGTTGTGGGAGGGGGGAGGAGGAGTTGGATATGAACTGTGGGAAAAATGGAATTCATCGACCAAAGGACTTAACTGCTTTCTCTAAAAGTCTCTTATGTGTCATGTGGCTGGAACGCTTTCCTGTTTCAATAGGCTGACTTTTTAAAGCCTTTTGGAGATGGCCTTTGAGTCAGGAGGACTGGCAATACGGGTGGGGAAGGTATCGTGTTAGGAACTGATTTGTTCGTTGTGGAATTCTTTAGCTCTGTCTGTCGCACGCTGCTTCCACTGCTGGGCATGCAAGTACTCCTGTGTTGTAGCTTCACCAGGCGGACACCTCATGTTTAGGTATGTTTGGTACTGCTCCTGGGAAACCCTCCTACACTCTCATTGAACCAGGGTTGATCCCACGGCTTGATGGTAATGGCAGAGTGAGATATATGCCGTGCCATGAAGTTCCACATTGTGGTCGAATATAATTCTGCTGCTACTGATGGCCCAAAGCGCCTCATGGATACCCAGTTATGAGTTGCTCGATCTGGTTTGCAATCATTTTAGCATGGTGGCAGTGCCACACAGCACAATGGTGAGTATACCTCAATGTAAAGACAGGACTTCGTCTCCACAATGACTGTGTAGTGGTCGCTCCTACTAATACTGCCTTTGACAAATTCATCTGCAGCAGGTAGATTGGTAAAAACGAGGTCAAGTAGGTTTTTCCCTCTTGTTGCTCCCCTCAGCAGCTGCCACAGACGCAGTCTCGATGTTGTACCCTTTAGGACTCAGCCAGCTTGGTCAGCAGTGGTACTACCCAGCCACTCTTGCTGATGGGCATTGAAGTCTTCCACCCAGCGTACATCTTATGCCCTTGCTGCGCAAAGTATTTCTTCCAATGGGTGTTCGATATGGATCAGCACTGATTCTTCAGCCAAGGCGTGGGGGAGGGGGCATGCAGGCGAGGTGGCAATCAGCAGGAGGTTTCCTTGTCCATGTTTGATCTGATGCCATGAGACTTCATGAGGTCCAGAGTCAATGTTGAGGGCTTCCAAGGTAACTTAATCCTGACTGTATACCGCTACGCCAACAGCGTCGGTGGACATGTCCTTACAGTGTGACAGGATATATCTGGGGATGATGATGGTGGTGTCTGCGACATTGTCCGTTCTGTATGATTCCACTAGTATGACCAAGTCAGGCTGTTACTTGCATAGCCTGTGGGACATACCTTCCAATTTTGGCACATGCCCTCAGATGTTACTAAGAAGGATTTTGCAGAGTCGACAGGGCTGTGTTTCCAGAGCCTAGGTCAATGTTGGATGGTTCTTCTGGATTCATTCCATTCCTTGGGCTTGTTAGTGGCTTGAAACAACTGAGTGGCTTGCTAGACTAGCTCAGAGGACATTTTATGAGTCAACCACATTGCTGTGGGTCTGGATTCTACTGTAGGCCAGTCCGGGTAAGGACAGCAGATTTCCTTTCGGAAAGGACTTGAGTGAACCAGATGGATTTTTTTTTCAACAATCGACAATCGGTTCACGGTCACCATTACACTAACTTTTAATTCCAGATGTGTGAAATAACAGAGATAACACGGAATAAAAGGAAAAGGGAGTGCTAAGAGTTGTAGTAGAAAGACATAGTATTACTCCAGAGAGGGTATTAATTGCAGTGCAATGCTCTGTCCAAAAGCAAAAGCACGCCAAACTGACACATGGTTAAAAATAAAATGAAATCAAATAATTTTTTAAAAAACTAATGGCAGTCATGAGCCGAGATTGTTGAACTCGCTGTCGAGTGTCTAATCTGAAGACGATGTGCTTTCTTCGAGCTTGTGTTGAGCTTCACTGGAACACTGCAGGAGGCCAAGGGCAGAAATGTGGGTGTGAGAGCAGGGTGGTGAATTAAAATGGCAAGTAATAGGAAGCTCGCAGTCAAGCAGCAAATACAATAATGTCACAAGTCCATTATTGTTTTTGTATTGAACGCTAAGAATTCTGTGTGATGTTAAATGTTTAAGCAAAAGGATTTTCTGTGAACATTGGATGCTGCAACTTGGTGTTGGAACTGAGTTCAGATTTCCGGCACCTGTTGCCAAGCAGCTCTGCAGGCAAATTACAGGAATATTTATGAATGTCATATGATTTATTGTCCGGGTTTTCGTTTCACTTTGCACTGTGAGAGATCAGTGAGCTGAGCAGCATTGCAGCGAGCTGGCTGGGACATATGTTTGCACACAAGGAAAAGAGCTACTATCTGAAAAAGTAAGATTTTCCTCTCTAAAAAAAAAAATCCTTCATTTGCGGTGTGGGTGTGGTATGCTTGGAGAGGGGAAAAGAGCCCTGGGGACAGAAAAGACCTCGGAAAAGAGAAGTTGCTGCATTCTGTGGTGGAAAACTACTTTGCAGAAAGGAGGAGCTGCATTGTTAAAGGAACAGAATCATATTGCCTCCAGTCTCTGAAAAATCTCTGCCTCAAGTCTGATTCCTGTTGCCTGTCATATTTTTAAAAACCCAGATAGCTCAAGAAAGCTTATATTGCTAGACAACTGCTCCAAAATCCAAGTAGGCCTGTTGCTACATCCTTTGCTGAAAGATCTGTGTGACGCCTGCTGCAGACGAATTGCCTTGAACTCCAAACCATCACAAACTGTTCATTGAACCCGCCTGCAGAGAGTTCAAGTGGCATCCGACTATTGGACTCTGGGACATCTCACCGACCCGGGAATATCTGACCAGAATATTATGACCAAGTTATTTTATTATTCTCAGGAAACAGTTGGAAAGAGAAAAGCCTTTCCCCCCGGTTAACTGGTGTTTGCATGTATATGTGTGTGTGCATAAGAGATAGGAAGAATAAGAAGTTATAAAATCTTTTCCAATATAGATTTTTTTCATTATTGTTTAAGATTTAGTTTCCGAAAATTGTTAATTTTGTTGTTGTTTAAAGAAATCTGGCTTGGAATGCTTTATTCTGCGGTGGGGGGTAGGGGGGAGTGCATATAAAGTGTTTAAAGTGGGTATTTCTCTGGTAGCTGGAAAACTTTACGAATATGTTGTGACCTGTGGAGTAGTGAGACTGAATCAACTCTTGTCGTATCATTATTCTAAATTGAAAGAAGTACAAGTAAATCGTTGCTTCACCTGGAAAGATTGCTTGTCGCCTTGGATGATGAGGAGAGAGGAGGTCAAAGGTATTACAAGTCCTGCAATTGCATGGGACGGTGCCATGCAAAGGGAACAAGTTGGTGGGCGATGGAGGAGTGGACCAGCGTGTCGCAAAGGGAATGGTCCGTTCAGAACGCTGACATGAAGGGGAGGGGATGATGTGTTGGGTTGGTCGCATCACGCTGGATGTGCCGGAAATGGGGGAAGATGCAATTTTGGATGTGGAAGCTGCTGGGGTGCAAAGTGAAGGCAAGGAGATCCCTGAAGATGTTCTGGGAGGCAGGGGTAGGAGTGAGGGTGGAAGTGTGGGAATGGGTTCGACAAATGCAGACAGATGCCTGATCTGTAAATTCATTGACATTCACACTGACCCCCCCCCCCCCAGAAGATACAAGCAGACTCCCAGAGATCCTGTTCAGTTACTGTCAATTCCATGGAATACCCGGAAATATCGACACACAATCCCAGAACCGTCCATATTGCTAAGAAAATCTGGAGACATCAATATTTGGACATTGAGTCTCACCAGGAACACCAGCATCAGCGAGTCGGATACACCACACCCAAAACTGCAATATATATCCTAATTTCAAAAGACAGTATATGGTCGTTTGACTATACATATTGAAGCTCGTAGATCATACTCTTCCAAACTAATCTTCTCAGACGTTGATCCCTTCTCTCCCTCCCTATAGAGCGGCTGATACACGGCTGTCCCTGAATTGACACTCTCTTGGACGTTTTGCGTGAAGAAGATTACAATGAAAGTCTGATTCATAGCAAAGAAATTTAATTGGGCCTTATGAAAAATGACAATCATTACAGCCACTAAACAAACATGTTCAGCGAAAGACTTTCATCTGAACACTATCTATATATATATATAGACCACAAAACACAAAAGTCCGAGTGTATCAAACCTGTGTCCTCAGTCCTTTGCTCTATGGCAGCGAGGCCTGGACAACGTAAGTCAACCAAGAGCGATGTATCAATTCATTCCATCTTCGCTGCCTCCAGAGAATCCTTGGCATCAGGTGGCAGGACGGTATCTCCAACACAGAAGTCCTCGAGGTGGCCAACATCCCCACCAACTAATGGTACCAGGACCACAGGACACAGATTGAAGGCTTTGGGCAAGAGATACAGGTGAAATATTATTCGGAACTTTTTTATGCAGCTGGTGGTAATGATCTGGATTCTGCTGCCCACAAGGGTGGTGAAAGCAGAGACAACCAATGATTTCAAATTGAAATTATACAGTAACGTTAAGGCAATAAACTTGCAGGGCTATGGGGATTAAGTGGGGGAGTGGGAATGACTGTATAGCTCCGTGAAGAAACAGCATGGATACCATGAGCCGATATACCATCTTTCAACTGCTTCACTCTCTATCCTACTTTTAATACACTCCTTAAAACGTTCCTCTTTGATCAAGTGTTCGGTCATTTGTTCTAATCTGTCCTTTGGACATTTGATCAAAATATCCCCTGTCTTAGTGCCATCTTTTCTTTGATAATGCTCCTGTGAAGTGCCTTGGAACAATTTGCTACCTTAAAGCTACTGTATGAATACAAGCTAGTGTACTGTGCAATGGCTGCTCCGAACTTGTCTTCTGTTGAAGCTTGTAATTCCACTGAATTCCAATTTTGCATGTGTTAGTCGTTCCCCACTAGCTTACCCAAGTATCTGTTCTTCACATGCGAGTCTTCGAACTGAGTGGTTTCCGGCTGTTCAACTATGTAGGCATTGGCTGCCAATTTTGCATCTGAAGCCCACGCATGCCCTCTTATTGTGTTGCAAGGCTTGTATCGCATGGTGTGTTTCCTCAGTGTCGAAGGTTGTGGGGTCAATATGAGGGTATCTCATTTGGGTTAGTGTCTACACCATTACAGCCAAATCACCAGTACCCAGCTACCCCACGTCTGCCACCCAATTCTCCTCTTAGAACACTGTACTTATGCTGGGGGTATAGAGACGTTCGGGGGTGGTTTGTTTAGTAGTGGTGTTTGGCTGCTGGATGCTAATGCAACTTACTTTGTTCTTAAAAGTCATCAACCTGTTTCTTTGGCAGGTAACTGGCACCCACACGAAGGCCTCGATAGCTCACTTTTCACAGTGCTGTGCTCTTCTGTACTAACCTTCTGAGCTAGCGAAGCAGCACAGGGAGTCCACACCAGCAGTTTTGGCCCTCTTGGCATCATATGCCTTGAAAAGTGCAGAAAGAGGTTTAACTCCACTGTGAGCAAACTGTTCACTTCCAGAGTTGGTGTAACTGGAAGGCTCCAGCAAGTTCACCAGAATTAGAGCCCAACTCTTGGCGATCATATTTACGAGAGGGAATGGTAAGAGCACTGTGCAGTTAGACCCCTGGTTGCGTTTTTAATCTCGTCACGATTCACTGTGCGGCATACCCCGGGGCCCTGACTTTAATCTTGCGACTATTCACTGTGTGGCTTTCCCCCGGGGCCCTGTGTTTAAACTTGACAGGAATCACTGTGCAGGATCCCCCGGGCCCTGTGTTCAAACTCGTGACTCTTCACTGTGCAGGATCCCCCCCGGGCCCTCTGTTTAAACTTGACAGGAATGACATGTGCAGGGTTCCCCGAGCCCTGTGTCTAAACATATGACTGCAAACTTTGCAGGTTCCCCAGGGCCCTGTGTTTAAACTGCGACTATTCACTGTTCAGGCTCCCCGGGCTCTGTGTTTAAACTTGACATAAATCACTGTGCAGGATCCCCCGGGCCGTCTGTTGAAACATTTGACTATTCACTGTGAAGGATCGTCCCGGGCCCTGTATTTCGAATTGTGACTATTCATTGTGCATGTTCCCCTGGGCCCTGTGCCTAAATCTGGGACTATTCGCCGTGCAGGTTCCCCCTGGGCCATGTGTTTAAAAATGTGACTATTCGCTGTGCACGTTCCTCCCGAAACCTCAGTTCAAACTTGTGACTATTCACTGTTCAGGTTCACTTCGGCCTTGTTTTTTACACTTGTGGGTTTTTATTGTGCAGGTTTCCTCATCACGCACTGTGATTAAACTTGTGACAATTCACTCTGACGGTTCCCCCGAGCCCTTTGTTTAAACTTGCGACTATTCACAGTGCAGAATCCTGACAGGCCCTGTATTTAATATTGCGATCGTTCACTGTGCATGACCACCATGGGCCATGTGTTTTGATAGTGTAAATATTCACAGTGCAGGTTTCCCTGGGCACCGTGTTTCAACTTCTGACAATTCACTCTGTATGTTCCCCTTGGCCCTGTGTTTAATCTTCTGACTATTCACTGCGTTGGTTCCACCCGGGCCCTCTGTTTAATCTGAAGTAGTGAGTCGAGATAAACGGGGCATTTTCAGGTTGTCAGGCTGTAACTAGTGGAGTGTCGCAATGATCATTGCTGTTGCTCCAGATATTTACCATTTGTATTCGGGACTTAGATGAAAAAAGTGAGTGCAATGTTTCGAGATTTGCTGACGATACAAAGCTAGGTACAAATGCATGCTGCGAGGCTGAGACAAAAAAGATGTAGGCAGTTTAAGTGAATGGGTAACAAGGTGGAAGCTGAAAAATAATGGGGATGTGTGAGGTTATTCACCTCGTTCGCAAAACAGTAAATCACTTTTTAAAGTGTGTGTTCTGACGGCGCTTCTACATTTTTGTTAAAATGTTTTGGGGTCTCGTGTATGTTGCAATTGTAGCATTGTATTATTTGTGGAAATTGAAAATGATTCTATGGATTTACTTTTCATTTTCCTATTTGAAAACAACCTTTACTGGAAGCCACCTGTCTTCAGATAAATACCCAGCAGAGGCTTTGTGACTTGGGGGAGATTTTGTCCAGACAACTGACAGGTCAGGATTTCTTGGGATCTGGAGCGGGAATATTGCGATATTGCTTTTGGTTTCGCTTTCGACAGTGTCTTCAGGGTGTGAACTGTTTTGAAGTCAGCTGGAGAAAACCAGCCAAGCAAGCAGTCACAATAAGCACCCTGTTCCATGTCTTTGAGATGTACTTTGAAGCGAATGTAAGAGATCCATAAATTGACGTTGCATTCCGATGAAAGGCCTGCCAGAAACCCCTGCTGTCATATTTTTCTTGGAAAGCCTATCAGACTGATCTTCAACGTCGCCTGGTAAGAAACCTTCTGGAAATGACCTACTGACTGCCATCTGCATGCATTTGTGACACCAAACCAAAAAGGGACAGGTCTTCCTCTTCTTCTTCTTCTCTTCTTCAGGAGTTACTAAGCATTTGGCCAAGGAATTCTTTTTGTTTATAAGAGAGCTCGAAAGAAAACATCTCTATTTTTAAAGTTAACCGTTGTGTGTGTGTGTGTGTGAGTGAGAGAGAGAGCGAGAGAGAGAGAGAGATAGAGAGAGAGAGTGAGGGAGGGAAAGAGAGATGGGGTGAGGGAGGGAAAGAGACTGGGAAGGAGGAAAGAGAGAATGGCTGAGGGACCGAGAGACATACACAGTAATGGAGAGGGTGTAGAATAAAATGTCTCAAAGAGAAAGGATGGGCTCGAGGGACCGAACGGCCTCTTCCTCTCTTCCTAAGGGCTTTTTAATATTGCATCCTGAACTAAACAAGGTTATGATGATAATGTTTAGCAAATGAAATGGAATTAATTAACAATATTTCTCCTTTAAAATTATCATTCTGAATTCACAATTTCACTTGTGTGAATTTGGGATTGACAGATATTTGGTGTTTATTAACATCGCTGAAAAAATAAATATTGGAAGAATCAATTTCACTTTGTTCCCATACTTGTTCAAACACCTCCTGACTCACTCGAAGGTTTAAACCTAAGGAGCAGTTCTGGTGGTGCAGGGTCCCTTTAAGAGGTTGGGACTGACCCTCTCCATGTTGCCCCCTCCTCCCACCCCACTCGTGGTCACAGCGCTGGGTCACGGGTTACAGACTGTCAGTCTCTGGGACTGACCCATGACCCCCTGACCACAAAAACAAGAAAAAGAAAGCAAAAAGTATCCTGCTCCCTGTGAAATCAGATTGACAATAAATTGAAATCCCCAAGAGTGAATTATAAAAGGTGAAAAGAGAGATTTTGATGTTTGTAAAAACAATCTTTACACAGAGGGAGGTGTTTGTGTTTATCTGTCCAAGTTGGTCAATGTGAATATAATATGTGTCTCTGTGTGGGTTCGTTCTCTCTCTCTCTCTCTCTCTCTCTCTCTCGGTCAGTGGGAATGGCTGTGTCTGGCTGTGGATTTCTATGTGCGTGTGTGTTTATCTGGACATGTCAGTCTGCCTGTGTGTATTTGACTGTCTTTCTGTCTGTGTGTGGGTTTGCCTGTGTGTGGGATAGGACACCGAAGGAGACTCTTTCATCCAATGTTGACTTTATGGGTGGAACTGAGGAACAGAAAACGATCTAAACCTGGAAGAGGTTTTGTGTATAGACCCCCGGGTCGCAGTTCTGAGGTGTCAGATTGTATAAATGCACAAATTAGGCAAGTGTGTAACAAAGGCAAAGTCGTATTAATGTGGGATTTTAACTTACACATAGATTGGGAGAGGCAGACTAGCATCTGTCAGAAAGCTAGTGAATTTTGGGAATGTGTCTGGGATAGTTTCCGACAGCCATGTGTCCTAGATGTAACAAGGGGAGAGGCAATATTAGATTTAGTTATGAGTAACGAGCCAAATTTAATTAGCAGCCTAACTGGCGTGAATATTTATCAAATAGTGGTCACAACATGATTGAAATCAAGGTATCGTTTGAAAGTGAAATGCACGAATCAGCTGCTCGAATTTTAGAATTGGGTAGGGCTGACTTTACCAGGATTAGACAGAGACTTTCCACAGTAAACTGGGAAGATCTCTTGATGGGTCAAACAACTGAATAACAGTGGAGAATATTGAACGAAACATTTAACGCAATACAGAGCGAGTATATACCCCTGAGAGGAAAAAGCTCCACTTCGCAGAAAAAACAGCCATGAACAACCAAAGAGATTAGGGAAAGTACAAACGTAAAAGCAAGGGCTTACAAAAATGCAAAACACAACATAGATCCGGCCGAATTGGATAGATACAAAGACCAGCAAAGGGTCACAAAGCAGCTGAAAGGAGTTACTGAAAGAGATTATGAAATGAAGCTTGCAAGGGACATCAAAATCAATAAGAAGAAATTTTATAGTTACATAAAGGGAAAGCGGGTGGTCAAGAGCAATGTAGGCCCACTAAAAGCTGAAAATGGAGATATTGTCATTGATAATGGGGAAATGGCAGACATGTTGAACAATTACTTTTCCTCAGTATTTGCAGTTGAAAAGGAAGATAACTTACCGGCAATCCGGAAAAATTATTAGCCGATAGATGCCAGGGACTGAATACAATTAACGTTCAGTTAAACATCAGTAACAAAGAAATTAATGCAACTAAACAGTGAGAAATCAACAGATACTGATGGTTTCCATGCGATGGTGTTAAAGGAAGTCGGTGAGCACGTTGCAGATACCTTAACTATAGTCTTTCAGAGTTACCTAGATTCAGGAGTGGTCCCTCTGGGCTGGAAAGTTGTACATAGCACTCCATTTTTGAAGAAGAGTGAAAGGGGGAACCAAGGAAATTACAGATGAGTTAACCTGACATCTGTGGTGGGCAAGTTGCAGGAGTATATAATCAAGGATACCGTGACTGGACGCCGAGAAAAAATTCAGTTAATCAGGGACAGCCAACGTGGATTCATGACGGGAGGTCATGCCTGAAAAATCTCATTGATACTTTTTTTAAAAGAGGTGACTAAGGTACTGGACAGGTGAATGTCGATGGATGTTATTTAGTTTAGTTTAGTTTAGTTTAGTTTGGAGATACAGCACTGAAACAGGCCCTTCTGGCCACCGAGTCTGTGCCGACCATCAACCACCCATTTATACTAATCCTACACTAATTTCATATTCCTACCACATCCCCACCTGTTCCTATATTTCCCTTCCACCGACCTATACTAGGGGCAATTGCTAATGGTCAATTTACCTATCAACCTGCAAGTCTTTGGCATTTGGGAGTAAACCGGAGCACCCGGAGGAAACCGCGTTGCATGGACTTTCCAGAAGGTATTTGATAAAGTCCCACATAAGAGACTGTTAATTAAGGTAGACACCCAGGGAGTTGAGGTCAAATTATTGACATGGTTAGGAAGATGGTTGAGTGGTCGGTGACAGAGAGTGGGGATAATGGGTAAGTATTCCCATTGGCAGGATGTAGCTAGTGGTGTCCAACAGGGATCTGTGTTGGGGCTTCAATTATTCACATTATTCATTAAAGACTTGGATGATGGCATCGTTAGTCATATATTCAGACTTGCTGATGATGCGAAGTTAGGCGGCATTGTAGAAAGTCTAGATGATAGCATAAAGTTACAAGGAGATATAGACAGACTGGGTGAATGGAAAAAAATACAGTGGCAGATGGATGTCAATGTGGGCAAGTGTGAGGTTATCCATTTTGGACCAAAAAAGAATCGAGCAGGGTACTACTAAATGGAAAGAGGTTAAGCACAGTGGATGACCAAAGGGACTTGGGGGTTCAGGTGCATAGATCTTAAAAATGCCACAAGCAAGTGCAGAAATTATTCAAAAAGGCTAATGGAATGCCAGCCTTTATATCCAGAAGACTGGAGTATAAAGGCAAAGAGGTTATGCTGCAGCTGCACAAAACCCTGGTTAGACCCCACTTGGAATACTGTGAGCAGTTCTGGGCACCACACCTGAGGAAGGATATATTGGCCTGAGAGGGAGTGAAATGTAGGTTTACTGGAATGACACCTGGACAACATGGGGTTAAGTTATGAGGAGAGATTACACAAATTAGGCCTTTTCTCGCTCGAATTTAGAAGGTTGTGGGGTAATCTGATCGAAGTCTTCAAGATATTCACAGGAAAAGATAGGCTAGATAAAGATAAAGCAATTCCACTGTTCGAAGATTCTAAAACGAGGGGACATAGTCTGAAATGTAGGGCCAGTCCATTCAGGGGTGATGTTAGGAAGCCCTTCTTCACGCAAAGGGTGGTAGAGGTTTGGAACTCTCTCCCACAAACAGTGGTTGAATCCAGAACAGTTGTTGGCTTTAAATCTGAGATATATTGTTGTTAAGCAAAGATATTAAGGGATATGTGCCAAAGGCAGGTATATGGAGTTAGGCTGCGGATCAGCCATGATCTCATTGAATGGTGAGACAGGCTAGAGGAGCTGAATGGCCTAATCCTGTTCCTACCTTCCGATGTTCCAATAATCTCTTAATAAAGATCTTTCATCTTAACAACTCCGATGAATATACCGAAATATCCTGCACAAAATATCAACCAGTTGTATCATAATATCTTTTTTTCTTTTGCGAGGAGCAGCCTTGATAGAACGGGGTGCGGAGCGGACTTTCAGCTGAGCGGTCAATTTCAGTAAGTTACAAGTTAATCCCTTTTTTGTTTCGGAGGACCGGGGACTGCTGGGTAGGGGAAAAGTATTTATTTGAGCAGTTTTAAAATCTTTGTCTTTTGCGAGGAGCAGCCTTGATAGAACGGGGTGCGGAGCAGACTTTCAGCTGAGCGGTCAATTTCAGTAAGTTACAAATTAATCCCTTTTTTGTTTCGGAGGACCGGGGACTGCTGGGTAGGGGAAAAGTATTTATTTGGGCAGTTTTAAAATCTTTGTCTTTTGTGAGGAGCAGCCTTGATAGAACGGGGTGCGGAGCGGACTTTCAGCTGAGCGGTCAATTTCAGTAAGTTACAAGTTAATCCCTTTTTTGTTTCGGAGGACCGGGGACTGCTGGGTAGGGGAAAAGTATTTATTTGGGCAGTTTTAAAATCTTTGTCTTTTGCGAGGAGCAGCCTTGATAGAATGGGGTGCGGAGCGGACTTTCAGCTGAGCGGTCAATTTCAGTAAGTTACAAGTTAATCCCTTTTTTGTTTCGGAGGACCGGGGACTGCTGGGTAGGGGAAAACTATTTATTTGGGCAGTGGCAGTACCCGAGACACTACACGTGTAGTGTCTCCCACCCACCCTCCTCCTCTAACCAAAAAAAAGGACTCTAGGGTGTTGATAAGGTAAGCTTTTTATTTAAAACTTAAGTCCGTCGGATTGCTAAGCGAACAAGTTTTGACTTTTTTTTTCGTTTGGTTTTTCAGTAGATTTATTGGGAATCTAGAATAGTGGGAATGGAGGTAAAGGCAGTTGTATGTTCCTCCTGCAGAATGTGGGAGGTAGGGGTCGCCAAGAGTGTCCCTGCTGACTGCATCTGCGGGAAGTGCACCCAACTCCAGCTCCTCGCAGACCGCGTTAGGGAACTGGAGCTGGAGCTGGATGAACTTCGGATCATTCGGGAGGCGGAGGGGATTATTGACAGGAGTTATAGGGAGGCAGTCACACCTCAGGTAAAAGAAGTAGGTAGATGGGTTACCGTCAGGGGAAGGAGAGGGAACCAGCAGGCAGTGCAGGGATCCCCTGTGGCCGTTTCCCTCAACAACAGGTATACCGTTTTGGATACTGTTGGGGGGGACGACTTACCAGGGGTAAGCAATGGGGTGCAGGTCTCTGGCACAGAGTCTGTCCCTGTTGCTCAGAAGGGAAAAGGGAAGAGGAGCAGAGCATTAGTCATTGGGGACTCCATAGTTAGGGGAACAGATAGGAGGTTCTGTGGGAACGAGAGAGACTCACGGTTGGTGTGTTGCCTCCCAGGTGCCAGGGTACGTGATGTCTCCGATCGTGTTTTTGGGATCCTTAAGGGGGAGGGGGAGCACCCCCAAGTCGTGGTCCACATAGGCACCAACGACATAGGTAGGAAGAGAGATGGGGATTTAAGGCAGAAATTCAGGGAGCTAGGGTGGAAGCTTAGAGCGAGAACAACCAGAGTTGTTATCTCTGGGTTGTTGCCTGTGCCACGTGCTAGCGAAGAGAGGAATAGGGAGAGAGAGGAGTTGAACACGTGGCTGCAGGGATGGTGTAGGAGGGAGGGTTTTGGTTTCCTGGATAATTGGGGCTCTTTCTGGGGTAGGTGGGACCTCTACAAACAGGATGGTCTTCACCTGAACCAGAGGGGTACCAATATCCTGGGGGGGAGATTTGTTAGTGCTCTTCGGGGGGGTTTAAACTAAATCAGCAGGGGAATGGGAACCTAAATTGCAGTGCCAGTGTACAGGCTGTTGAGAGTAGTGAGGTAGGGGATAAGGTTACAGGGACGCAAGAGGGCACTGGCAAGCAAGAACTTGGTTTAAAGTGTGTCTACTTCAACGCCAGGAGCATCCGGAAAAAGGTGGGTGAGCTTGCAGCATGGGTTGGTACCTGGGATCCTGATGTTGTGGCCATTTCGGAGACATGGGTAGAGCAGGGGCAGGAATGGATGTTGCAGGTTCCGGGATTTAGATGTTTCAGAAAGAACAGAGAAGAGGGTAAAAGAGGGGGGGGGGGGGTGTGGCATTGTTAATCAAGGAAAGTATTACAGCGGCAGAAAGGACGTTTGAGGACTCGTCTACTGAGGTAGTATGGGCCGAGGTTAGAAACAGGAGAGGAGAGGTCACCCTGTTGGGAGTTTTCTATAGACCTCCGAATAGTTCCAGAGATGTAGAGGAAAGGATAGCGAAGATGATTCTCGACAGGAGCGAGAGTAACAGGGTAGTGGTTATGGGGGACTTTAACTTTCCAAATATTGACTGGAAATACTATAGTTCGAGTACTTTAGATGGGTCTGTTTTTGTCCAGTGTGTGCAGGAGGGTTTTCTGACACAGTATGTGGACAGGCCAACCAGGGGCGATGCCAAATTGGATTTGGTACTGGGTAATGAACCCGGCAAGGTGTTCGATTTAGATGTAGGTGAGCACTTTGGCGATAGTGATCACAATTCGGTTAGGTTTACCTTAGCGATGGGCAGGGACAGGTATCTACCGCAGGGCAAGAATTATAGCTGGGGGAAAGGAAATTATGACGCGATTAGGCAAGATTTAGGATGTGTAGGATGGGGAAGGAAACTGCAGGGGATGGGCACAAACGAAATGTGGAGCTTATTCAAAGAGCAGCAAATGCGTGTCCTTGATAAGTATGTACCTGTCAGGCAGGGAGGAAGTTGTCGAGCAAGGGAGCCATGGTTTACTCAAGAAGTTGAAGCGCTTGTCAAGAGGAAGAGGGCGGCTTATGTTAGGATGAGACGTGAAGGCTCAGTTAGGGCGCTTGAGAGTTACAAGCTAGCCAGGAAGGATCTAAAGGGAGGGCTAAGAAGAGCAAGGAGAGGACACGAGAAGTCATTGGCGGATAGGATCAAAGAAAACCCGAAGGCTTTCTATAGGTATATCAGGAATAAACGAATGATAAGAGTTAGAACAGGGCCAATCAAGGATAGTTGTGGGAAGTTGTGTGCGGAATCAGAGGAGATAGGGGAAGCGTTAAATGAATATTTTTCGTCAGTATTTACAGTAGAGAAAGAAAATGTTGCCGAGGAGAATACTGAGATTCAGGCTACTAGGCTAGATGGGATTGAGATTCACAAGGAGGAGGTGTTAGCAATTTTGGAAAGAGTGAAAATAGATAAGTCCCCTGGGCCAGATGGGATTTATCCTAGGATTCTCTGGGAAGCCAGGGAGGAGATTGCAGAGCCGTTGTTGTTGATCTTCAAGTCGTCATTGTCGACAGGAGTAGTGCCGGAGGACTGGAGGATAGCAAATGTTGTCCCCTTGTTCAAGAAGGGGAGTAGAGACAGCCCTGGTAATTATAGACCTGTGAGCCTTACTTCGGTTGTGGGTAAAATGTTGGAAAAGGTTATAAGAGACAGGATTTATAATCATCTTGAAAAGAATAAGTTCATTTGCGATAGTCAGCACGGTTTTGTGAAAGGTAGGTCGTGCCTCACAAACCTTATTGAGTTTTTCGAGAAGGTGACCAAACAGGTGGATGAGGGTAAAGCCGTGGATGTGGTGTATATGGATTTCAGTAAGGCGTTTGATAAGGTTCCCCACGGTAGGCTATTGCAGAAAATACGCAAGTATGGGGTTGAAGGTGATTTAGAGCTTTGGATCAGAAATTGGCTAGCTGAAAGAAGACAGAGGGTGGTGGTTGATGGCAAATGTTCATCCTGGAGTTTAGTTACTAGTGGTGTACCGCAAGGTTCTGTTTTGGGGCCACTGCTGTTTGTCATTTTTATAAACGACCTGGATGAGGGTGTAGAAGGGTGGGTTAGTAAATTTGCGGATGACACGAAGGTCGGTGGAGTTGTGGATTGTGTCGAAGGGTGTTGTAGGGTACAGAGGGACATAGATAGGCTGCAGAGCTGTTCTGAGAGATGGCAAATGGAGTTTAATGCGGAGAAGTGTGAGGTGATTCACTTTGGAAGGAGTAACAGCAATGCAGAGTACTGGGCTAATGGGAAGATTCTTGGTAGTGTAGATGAGCAGAGAGATCTTGGTATCCAGGTACATAAATCCCTGAAAGTTGCTACCCAGGTTAATAGGGCTGTTAAGAAGGCATATGGTGTGTTAGCCTTTATTAGTAGGGGGATCGAGTTTCAGAGCCACGGGGTCATGATGCAGCTGTACAAAACTCTGGTGAGGCCGCACCTGGAGTATTGCGTGCAGTTCTGGTCGCCGCATTATAGGAAGGATGTCGAAGCTTTGGAAAGGGTGCAGAGGAGATTTACTAGGATGTTGCCTGGTATGGAAGGAAGGTCTTACGAGGAAAGGCTGAGGGACTTGGGGTTGTTTTCGTTAGAGAGAAGGAGGAGGAGAGGTGACTTAATAGAGACATACAAGATAATCAGAGGGTTAGATAGGGTGGATAGTGAGAGTCTTTTTCCTCGGATGAGGATGGCAAACACGAGGGGACATAGCTTTAAGTTGAGGGGTGAAAGATATAGGACAGATGTCAGAGGTAGTTTCTTTACGCAGAGAGTAGTAGGGGCGTGGAACGCCCTGCCTGCAACAGTTGTAGACTCGCCAACTTTAAGGGCATTTAAGTGGTCATTGGATAGACATATGGATGTCAATGGAATAGTGTAGGTCAGATGATCGGCGCAACATCGAGGGCCGAAGGGCCTGTACTGCGCTGTAATATTCTAATTCTAATTCTAATTCTACTACTTGTCAGAACAAATGTGCCTCTCTCAAATGCTGCCTATGTTGGGTTTATATGGGCTGATGATGCAAAGGTTGGTGGGCCAGTAAGCTGTGACGAGGGCAAAAAGAGATTGCAAAGGAAGATTGAAAGGTGAAGTGAGTGGGCAAGATATTGGAAGCTGGAATATCATGTGGAGAAATGTGAGGTTCTTCTCTTCGGCAGGAAGAATAGAAACACAGAACATTTTTCAAATGATGATAAACTGTTAAATGTTGGTGTTCAGGAAGGATATACTTGCCTTCGAGGCGAGGAGAGAGAGAGAGAGAGCGAGACATAGAGATGGGGTGAGGGAGAAGGCCAGTATTAAATGTCCCAAAGATACTATGCAGGGTGCATTATAAAACAAAATCTGACACCAAACACACATAAGGAGAGATGAAGGCTGATTTCCAAAAGCTTGGTCAAAAAGGTTAGTTTTAAGTAATGTCTTTAAGCAGGAATGAGAGGTAGAGAGGCAGAGAGGTTGTGAAAAGTAATTCCCGAGTGTTAACAGGCAGTGGCATTAATTCCTGTTTACTGGTAAAGATTTGTTAGGAAAGGGTATTAATATTTACGGAGCCGAGACAGCTTGATGTGGACAAGAAGCAAATCAGCCATGACCTGATTGAATGGGTGGGACATGTCCCAGGGGCCGAATGGCCTCCTTCTGTCTTCCTAAGGGTTTTATTAATTTCACTGCCAATGCAATGTTGGTTTTCTGTTTGCAAAGTGCTGACAAGGTCGGGGTTCTCTCTGGTCTCCCATAAACCCTCCTGCCAGCCTTGGAACGACTCATTTATTCATGTCGAAGGGAACCAGTCAAGGGTCCTGGTCTATATTTGCTGAGCCTTCCAGTCTCACTCAGTTTCTCGTCTATATTTGACTGTCCATCACCCCTACTGTACCTCCACTCTGTATCCCATCCACCTGCCAAATCAGTCAAACCACTCCCACCCCCCAAAACGTCACTAGCAAAACTCCCAGCAAGGATGTTGGTCCCATTGCAGTTCAGGTGCGACCCATCTAACTTGTACAGGTCCCACCTTTGCCAGAAACAGACCCAGTGGTCCAGGAAACTAACGCCCTTCCTCTTGCCATGCATTCATATGCTCAATCCTCTTATTCCTATACTCACTAGCACGTGGCACTGGGAGTAATCCAGAGATTAGAACGTTTGCGGTCCTGCTTTTTAATTTGCTACTAAGCACCCTAAGGACTTGTTGCATCACCTCATCCCTCTTTCTCTTATGTCGCTGGTAGCTATGTGTACCACAACCTCTGACTGTTCACCCTCCCCTTTCAGAATGTCTTGCAGCCATTCCGTGAGATCCTTGGCCATCGCGCCAGGCAAGCAACATACCATTCTGGCGTCACTTATGCGGACACATAAACGCGTGTCTGTACCCGTTACGATAGAATCTCCCATCACAATAGTTCCTCCACACTTTTTTCTACCCTGCTGTGTAGCTGAGCCACCGGTGGTGCCACTGACCAGGCTTTTGCGCGTTCCCCTGTGAAGCTATCTCCCCCAACAGTATCCAAAGTGGAACATCTGTTAGAATTGGAAATGGACCAAGGGGACACCTGCACTATCTGCCTCGTTCTTCTGCTCTGCATGTGGGGGTCACCCAATTCCCTTTCAACATGAGCAGTCTTTACCTGCAGTGTGACCACCTCCCTGTACGTGCTATCCACGATGATATCAACCTCGCAGATGCTCCACAGTGTCCCTAACTGCCGCTCAAGATCCGAAACGCGGATTTTGAGTTGCTGCAGCTGGAGACACCTCCTGCACACGTGTTCACTCTGGACATTGGAAGTTTCCCTGACTTCCCAGATCGCTCAAGAGGAGCAGTCCAGGTTGCCGAGCTGCCTGCCATAACTTACCCTGAATTTATACCCTTAAATTACCCAACAATTAGATTATTTACACAAAGGACCTTGGGTCCCTAAAAAAAACCAACCTACTATATTAAAACAAAACTGTAGACCTTTCCCTTTTCCTTTACTTTCCAACCCAGGCACTTGGAGTTATTCTCTCACAACAGTTACGCACCAATTGTTGAGCATAGAAGAACCTTTATTATCGAAGACAATATTTAAAATGCTAACTTTTTGTTTCAACTATCGACATTCCATTTGATTCCAGGCCTTGCCATGTTTTGTTTGTCTATTCATTTGATTCCTCCAATAATCATCGCTTTGTCTTTGTCTCAGCTGTTGTTGCACTTCTAAATCCCAGTGGTCATACTCAAATATTTTCTCTCCTATTTGCTTGATGTAAGTTAGGTTAAAACAGAAACTGGATTCTCTTATAACTCAAATGACTTATTGCAAGTTGCAAAAAAACAGTTGCCTATTTAAAGATAAATGCAGCTCAACTGATTTTACCCCATCTTCATACATTTATATTGTTGATGGATGTTTAATTGTGAATCCCAGGAAAATTTACAAACCATTTACTAATCATGTTATCATTCACAAAGTATGAAATTGACTAATTCCTTTCCTAATGAGTCCACTGATTAATTATTATGAGGATTAAGTAACGTTAGTCATTTTAAAACACCATTCCAAGAACCTCCAATTCCCCACAGGAGAAAATCTGCCTCCTCCTTCATCTCATTATTGTTGTTGACCACTCTTTCTCTTCTCCAGCTCATGCGTGGTGTGATCTGCACACATTTTGCATGTTCTTACATTCTAAAATATCATAACCCCAAATGACTACTGATGATGAAGAATGTTATTATCTGTTAACACGTCGTTGACACTCCTCAGATTGAAGACTGTCACCCCACCTGCTGATCACCTCACTCGATGAAAGTCATTATCCTTCCACAGGAGTGCTGTTTATTCCTAAACTATTATCATGTAAGTACATACATTTAAAACAACAGATAATGCTCGCTGGCTTATTATTTACCTCAGATACCGCTTTACTGTTGATGGGAAACGCACCAAATCATGCTGATTTACTTTTCATCTAAGTTTCCCAAATTCAAATAATGGTGTCATCAGTTGATAATATCTTTCGTTTATTTATCTTAAAAAAAGTTTTCCCTCAATATTCAGCAACCACTCAGACAGTATTCCCATTAACTTTTTTGAAAATTACGTATGTTTATATCCCTTTAAACTCAGGTAGACTTCCTTTAGAGTGCTTGGAATAGCAACACATATTAATTAATTTATTATTGATTCAAATGTCATAAACAATTATTTCCATGTTTCATGGTTTCAGATGAATTTATCAGAGACACTAATGTCTACAGTTGTTATGCAAGCTGACTACTAATAGTTACAAAGACTTTCTCTGGAAAGATAACAAATAGAAACAAATGTATGAATGAATTAATGCCAATTCCTGACTTTTTAAAAAAGAAGGCCAAGCCTTCAGATCAAAATATTAACATGCTGTCATAAATGTTGCAGAATTCTTAAGCTGCTGGAGTTGATTGATCTCTGTGACCATATGGTCCACTTATTTAGAGAAACAAAGAACACAAGGTCCATTCGGCTTGGAGCCAGATGAGTTCCTTCTGTCCAGATATATGTGGTAATTTAGAAACAGTAATTATCACAAAATCCGAGGTGGATACAAAATTGACTTTGTGGCAGGAAACAAAGGGTAATTGTTGATGGGCGTCTTAATGACAGGAAGGTTATTTCCAGTGGTATTCCGGGGAGCTCAGAACTGGGTCCCCTGCTTTTTGTGGTATAACAATGATTTGGACGTAAATGTAGGGGGCATAATCAAGAAGTTTGCAGACCAGACGAAGATTGGCTTTTTTGGTAGATAGCAAGGTGGATAGCTGTAGGCTGCAGGAAGATATTGATGGTCTGCTCAGATGGACACAAAAGTGACAAATTGTATTCCAGCCAGCGAAATGCGAGGTGGTGCATTTTAGGAGGTCAAACAAGACAAAGGAGGACACGATAAATGAGAGCATACTGAGAAGTGAGGGACCTTGGAGTCAATGTCCACAGATCCCTGAAGGCAGCAGGACAGGTCGATAAGGTGGTTCAGAAGGCATATGGAATCCTTTATTTTATTAGCTGCAGTATAGAATATAAGAGCAGGGGGGTTACGCTGGAACTGTATAACTCATTGGTTCGGTCACAACTTGAGTACTGTGTGCAGTTCTGGTCACCTCATTACATAAAGGATGTAATTGCACGACAGAGGGTAGAGAGGAGATTTACGAGGATGTTGCCAGGACTGGAAAAATGCAGGCACGAGGAAAGATTGAACAGGTGTGGTTATTCTCCTTGGAACAGAGAAGGCTGAGAGGAGATCTGATTGAAATGTACAAAATCTGAGGAGCCTGGATAGAGTGGAGGTGAAGGATTTATTCGCCTTCTCAGAGAGGTCAGTGACGAGGGGGCAGAACTTTAAACTGATTGCTATAAAAATAGAGGGGAGATGAGGTCAAAATGTTTTCACCCAGATGATGGTAGTGATCTGAACCTCACTGCCTGAAAGGGTAGCTGAGGCAGAGACTCTCTACTCATTGAAAAGGAATCTGGATATGCACCTCAGCTCCCCTAATCTGCAGGGCTTCGAACCAAATGCTAAAGGTGGGAGTGGAATAGGTGAATCCTTTTTCGGCTGGCTCAGCCAGGATGGGTCAAAGTGGCCTCTTTCTGTGCCTTCGACATTTTATGCTTCTATGATTCTATGGTTCTTGGAAGCTTCAAATACTAAATTATTCCTCTTCTCCATTGATATTCGTTCTATGCTTTTGACCTATCTTTTATATGGTAATTCAAATGGCATCTTATTTACAGGTCTTGCGGATCTATGTCTTGTTGTTCCCCTTATGTATTCCTTTCCTTGAATGAAAACAGTTGGTCAGACTAATCAGAGCAAGATGCCACTCAACTTCACAACCAGTCATTTCGTTTTCGCCTTTTGCAACGTCTGGCCCCAAGTTGCACCATTGTATGTTTTGGGGTTTTGAGGCTAAAACACTTCTATTTAAAAATTCTCAGTTCTGAATTTTCAATTTATTACAATGGTGTTCTCAGTTGTGCCTGACCTAGCATGTTACAAATAATGGCTAGTTATGAACCCAGTATAATTTATTAAGCTAGATGTTATAAATACTTAACAAAAAGGCACTGACGACTACATGGACGTTTCTTATCCTTCAAGACCAGGATTCCTTGAATGTTGCCGACACAGGCGATGCCTTTGTTCTCCTGTCACTGAATTGACATTGCGTTGACCTGTGTTTCAGAATAATTACACAACAGGCACCATTATAAACTGTACAGGCAAAGACTCTGAGTTTCCATCTTTTGGGCTTCCGATTCCTTATTATGATATCCTTTGAATTACCTCTTCCATTAGTTTACAGTGTTGTTCAACTGCCGTCACTGCACTTCTGTAATTAGAGTGGAGTATGCTAAAAGCATGTCCATCTCTTATTTACTAGCCTCCGAGAGTTAACATTTCATTGTGTGAACAAATAACACATCCTTGCAGATACAAAGCAGTTGGACAATCAAAGTTTCATCTTCTGATCAACAATGCCAACTATCGTAAACAATTCACCTCAACATTTCCAAGATGCCAAAGCAATTGAGAATAAATGTGCCTCGTGGAATATCAGGAAGCAATGTTGTTTTTAAATATAAATGTTTTCTTCTGCAGATATATTTAATTGATCAAGTCAGTTAGCATCCTTATTAAACTGCATGGTTCTTGTTTAATGATAGGTGTCATATCCAGTTCAAGCTTCTTTCACATCAGTTCCTTTAGGGAGCGCAATCACTCTCCTCCTGACCCCTTGACGAAGGTCATCTCTTTCCCTTTGCTCACTGCTCGTTATCTTTTTTGATTCCTGCTAATTTACTTCCCACCCTCTTGCTCTCGACCCCCTCTACCCGTCATAAAAGCTCCAGTGTTTGTCTTTACTCCTGCAATCCATTTTCTTCTGGACGTCCAGCAGTTACCTCATGTCCATTAACCACTGGATCCTTAAGCTGGTCTCAGTTGCTTTGTTTATGCATTAATTTAAAAATTGATGGAACTGGATATTTCACCGCGCTCTTTAACTGCTCTCTGAATTCGGACTGAATGGCCACATAAATAAATGTGTTTGTACAGCAACTTAAATTCCGCAGCATATATGCAACATTTTCAAAGATATAATAAGAAGCATTATCTAAGAAATGACCAATGCGAAAAATATATAACACATACACCAACCACAGAAATATGAAGCTGCCAGATATGGTGAAGAGTAAAATCATGGACTTCCTCCTTCTCTCCATTTCAGAGTCACTGTGATTATCTTTCTTGCTCTGACCTCTGAGTCTCTGACGAACTCGACTGGTCACTAAAATGTGTCTGAACGTCAGAGCGTTCAGCAACAGAATTAAACTGAATGGTATTACTGGTGTTAAAGCTTTTTCAAACATTCTAAATCCAATCCATCGAGGGTCAGTAAAATAACTTCGCTTATTCGAGCAGTACCATTCTACATTGTCGATTACCAGAAAAAGGTTTAAATCTAAAGTAGACAGGAATATTTTTTAGACAGAGCAGAATGCCAGTTGTTGATAGAACCACAGTCGCAGTTTTTCTGGTGCAATATTTCGATTTCAGCTTCTGGCAACAAATGGCGACAAATCGATCAAATGTGAAAGCGATGGCGAACCAAACCGAACAGTCGATGGCTGCACGCATCAAGACATAGTGAGAGCGACACACAAAGGTGTGATACAGGAAATTTAATGGGAAATAATAATCATTGATTCTCCGGAGTATGATCTCAGTGATAATGACCAGTAGATCCGCTGTTGACATGGCCACCAGGTAACGGGTGGTGCAGCTGGAGAGTCCGCAATTTCCCTTGGACAGGATCACAATTGAGATTAAATTAACTGTAAAGGAGAGAAGGGAAAAATGGCTGTAAATTACTGAAAAACATTCTCCGCTCCTCAACCCTGGCAGGAAGGATTTTAGCACCAAAACCGTGTGGATTGGGATCAGGTCAGATCGGGTCCATAATCCCAACTGCCTCCAACCCCAGCACTTCCAGATTGAACAAATCCTGGACGGGCAGGTACAGCACACCGCTCATCAGACGCTGGTAAACTAGTTAAATATAACAACGTGGAGCCCAAGAATGGGTAGACTGGAGAACTGCACCCGGTCTCCAACCACTCCCAGTGTAGGAACCCATCCCGGAATCGAATCACTCCCTGGGTTCGAAGAAATTCCTCCCTGATTCGAACCAGTCCCTCGGATCGGAGACACTCATACGTCTTGGACCACTCCCTCTGATGTATAAATGAGTTAAATTGAAAAGGGAATTTACTGAGTCGATGCAAATGTGATCACAGCACAGGCTTTCATTTCTACAGGAATATCGTCAGAAGAAAAGTGTCATAATAACGTATTAGAAAGGTGGTGATTGAACACGTGAATAATGTGTACTCATCTGGACTACACATGATACACATATCCAGGGTAACCAGCAGGTGCACGTATTCTTCACAAAAATAATACCATAGCAGGGAGATTATAGTTATTGGGATATATGTTGTGGCTCCATTATGTCGATAAGAGAAGGATGATTGTTGAACTAATAGAGGCCTTTAAACATTTTTTAAAAAGGGTTCGAGAGGGAAAACGTGGACCTGATATTCCCACTTTGCTGGTGACCATTTCTGTATTTCCTCAAAATAAGATGGTCATCAGTAAATACGCGATGGAATTCAAGAGAGACCTATTTACTTGTACTGCTGAGAACGTGGAATTGAGACCTCTTGCAGTAGTTGCAATGGAAGAAAAAATAAGAAGAAGTGAGGATGGTGCATGATGGAGACAGGATTGGACGGATATGCTGATAGGATTAGATGAGCTGGAATGAAGAGAGGCTCGTGCAGAGCAGGAAGACTGTCCTAATCCAGTTGTACTGAATGCCCAGATTCTGTGTTGTAAAATCAATAAGTTGTCTATTAACATGTCATAGTCATCAGTGTTTTTCGTAATATTGAAGAGGATTATTTATTATTGCAGTGCACTTGTGAGCAAACGCTTCTCAGGACTGTGCTCGGGAAGGAAATTAATCAGCACCTGATGGTGCTGTCAACAACTATAATTAGAATTAGAATAAGATGGGGACCCGCACTGAATACAATTACAGATACTCCAGCCAATACATGTTCTCTGGAGTTGCATTGTCCACACCAGTTAGTCAGCCACAATCAGTACAATTCGAGAGTGTCAGAGACTCCCAGTTGTACATGATAACTGAGGTCAGGTGCTCCACTCCAGTTAGTGTGCACACACAGTATAATTCGACACTAACAGATAATTCCAGTAATCCTTCCCCTCTGAGATTTTCCTGCTTTGAGCTGTGATTCTACAGAACACAACATTCCACATAATTCAATAACTTTACAATGCAGTGTTTTGAGCTAGAAACAGTTGAGACAACAGATTAAAACTGCACAGCTAATTCAGGAAATTAATGCAATTATATTATTGAGAGTGTGTCTGTGTAACTGTAACCATTCGATCACATGTAATAATATTATTCCTATGGCAATGGAAGAAACCAGCTCATACTCAGATTTACAAAACCTCATTGGTTATAGATACTTACCAGGAAAGCCAGTTGCAGCAAGAATCACATAGAATATGTTCCTGACCCATTGAATTGGTCCGTGCATTTTCTGCTTGGAGTGATCGGTCTGTTCGTGCTGCAGGTAATATCTCTGAAATAAATTCTGAGGTGACACATTCCCAGTGCATTAACTTTATACCCTCCCGGATCTCTATGGGGATACACAGGTTGCAAAATTGTTCAAACAGTTTTTTTTAATCTTTGAACAAACAGATTACGACAGCTGTGTTAATTCCCTGTTGTTGGAATATATTTTCCACTAAAATTGAATTGGACCCATCCCCATCCCCACCCCCAAGTCTGGACAAATCTGATCACAATAAGCAACTAATCATAACTGGAAGCTGTGTTAAACAGAAATAAAGGGAATCCGAGAAAAATCATGAGTCCCATCTGTGGATGCAATGTTGTTTTTGTGATGGCCTGCACCCTGCATGACTATGAAGAAATTAAATTCCTAACGTCGGAGAAGCCTGTAACGGATGTTCGTCCATACTTAGGATGCTCTCTTTATCTGTGCAATTCCGTTCAACAATTCATATATTCAAACAAAAAGGAGTATAGAATGGTTGCAACACAGCAGTTGGCCATTAGGTCTGTCTTGACCATGTCAGCTCTCTGCACGGGCAGCTCAGCTAATCTCACTCCTCCATCTCCTCCTCACTGACCTGCATTGTTTTTCTCTTCAGTTGTTCATTCAGTTCGCTTCTGATTGATTCTGTCTTCACCACTCTCTCAGGCGTTCATTTCATATCCTCAACACGTGCTTTGGAAACATACGTTTTCCCTCATATCGCCATTGATTCTTTTGCCACTCCCTTAAACCTGTGTCCTTTGCTTTTCGCCAGGTTTGCCAATGAGAGCAGTTTATCTCTATCTACTCTGTTGAAACAACCCATGGTTTGGAACAACTCGATCAAACTCTCTCTCAATTTCCTCTTTCAGGAGAAAAACTTCGATTCTCTAATCTGTCGGCATAAAACATCTGTCACCCCTGGAATTTTCACTTGAACATTTTCTACACCTGCTCTAAAGCCTCAAAGTGTGGTGCCTCGAACTGGACACAATGGCAGGATTTTCAATATTGCTCTCTCCCTCACACGGTCCGAGCTACTCCGTTTCCCTTTTCAAACTCTTTATCCGATACATCAATCATTGTGGCTGTGTCAAACCCTTGTTCACATCGAGCTCTAAAATTTAATCAAATTTGCATTGAAATATCTGTACCTCTCTCGCCTGAAAACGGTCGATCTGTGACTCCATACTTCTCTTCCACGAATTTCCTCCCTCAATATAAGTGTGCAGACTCTGCATCAATATTCACTATGATCCACCAACTTCCACAGTCATCTTGACCACACTTCCTCAAACTCCACTTTGCATAAATAATACATTCCATTCTCTTAGTTTCCTCATCGCCTTTTGTTTGTTTAAACGATTACATTTTCCAAACCAGTGCTTCTGTAGTCTTTTCAATTCACATTAACCGTGCATTCCTCACATGAGTTTTTCAAAGGCCTCAGCTTTATCTGTTCCATCACCCAAGTGACTGACCCCACCTCCTTCCCTACCTTCCAGAACCATGATATTAATTCACTTATTCTCACTTTCCACTGCAAAACGCCTCCACCTTCAACAAATCATCCTCCTCCATTTCCACCATGTCGAACTAATATCGCGAACAAAATATCTGCATTCACTCTTCCTTCACATCAAAGATGACGTTTGCTTGCCCGCAGCTCCTTTCTGTGCATGTGCAAGAGATGCAACAGATTTCCTCTCACCCAAGGTCTTTAGAAATAAAAGAGGGAGTAGGCCAATCAGCCCATCGATCATGTTCTGCCATTCCATACCATAATGGTTATCAGACCATGGACGTAATTGCAATTTCCTGCCAGACAACAGTAAGTCTTCAGTCCCTCGTAAATGAAAAGTCAGTCTCAACCAGCCTTGAATATATTCAATGACCCAGACTCCACTGACTTCTGCGGAAGTGAATTCTAAATGCGATGGAACTTCAAGAGAAGAAATTCCTCCTCATCACCATTTTAACTGGGAGACCGCCTATTCATAGTGGCGCAGTGGTTAGCACCGCAGTCTCACAGCTCCAGCGACCCGAGTTCAATTCTGGGTACTGCCTGTGTGGAGTTTGCAAGTTCTCCCTGTGTCTGTGTGGGTTTTCTCAGGGTGCTCTGGTTTCCTCCCACAAGCCAAAAGACCTGCAGGTTGGTAGGTTAATTGGCCATTATAAATTGCCACCAGTATAGGTAGGTGGTAGGGAAATGTAGGGACAGGTGGGGATGTGGCAGGAATATGGGATTAGTGTAGGATTAGTATAAATGGGTTGTTGATGGTCGGCACCGACTCGGTGGGCCGAAGGGCCTGTTTCAGTGCTGTATCTCTACACATAAACATAAACATAAACAAACGGTAGAGAATGTGCTGAGCTCGGAACCGGCCAGGGCATCAATGTAACACACATCTGGGCTTAGACTGAGGCAGCAAGGTGAAGGCTTCTTGCTCCTTGGATGTGGGCATTGCTGGCGAGGCTGTTATCCACCTTTAGTTTCTCTTGGGGACGTGGTGGAGAGCCACCGTCTTGAAACGCTAGACTCCATCTGCTTTAGGTACACCCACAGTACAATGAGAAAGGAGGTTCCAGGATTTTGACCCAGCAATTGTGAAGAAATGACGATGTCGTTCCAACTCAGGATGTCTGTGGCTGGAGGGAACGTGCAGTTGTTCATGTTTCCATGCGTCAGGCGCCCTTATCATTTTAGGTGTTAGCGGTCTCGTGCTTGAAATGCGCTGTCGAAATAAATTCAGTAACTTCCTGCGGTGTGATGTTATATATGGTGCACACGGACGCCACTGTGTGCTGGTGGTGGAATGAATTAAGTGTTAGCATGGTGCATCGGAGGCACATTAACCAAGTCCATTTGTTTGGATCCTGCTGAGGCGCTTGAGTTTTGTTGGCGGTGGGACAGATCCAGGTAAGTGTAGTATATTCCATTATTCCTGACTTATGCCTTGTAGATTGTGGATGTAAAAGTCAGTGAGTTATTGATTGCATAAATCCCAGCGTCTTATCTTCTCTGGAGCAACAACATTTATTTGGCTGGCCCAGTTAAAATTCTGATCAAAGGTAACGCGTATGATATTGATAATGTCGTAATTGGGGACTGACCACAACGATTAATATCAAGGGGAGGTGGTTAGATTCTCTCCTGTTGGACAAGGCCATTTCATGGCAAATGTGTGATGTGAATTTTAGATGCCAATTAGCTGCCCAAATCTGATGCAAACAATGCAAAATTGCCGTGTTTTTTGTGGGAGTGAAAGAAGACAGTTTCAGTTTGTCCGTCATTCATCCAGAGTGAATGTCTTCTCATCTTGGCCTCAATCTTTGACCGAATGATTGAAAGAGGCAAATCACAGGGTAGTTGGGGGAAGTATAAACTGTCGTTGGTCTATTTGTTGAAACAAGCCATGAGCTTCATGATTGGCTGTGATAAGTTCGAAAAGATACATGATAATGATCAGGAGAACATGGAAAATACGCAGATTTGTGTCATATATGGACAAGAGGAGGGGTCATTGGATCTGATACAGGCTCTTCAATTCCCCATCAATGTTTAGTTACATGTTTTAAATGGGAGGTCACAATATGGATAGTAAAGATGCTGTGTATCGAACCTTGGGGCATTCAAGGCTTAATCTTGGGAATTATGTGAACCATTGCTTCTCACAACATGGCGGGCCATCGTAGTAACAGGGGGGATTGCAGAATGGGTGTGCGAGAGTTCGGGCTAATGAGAGGGCCAACCTTGCATTCTTGTTGATGGAACTGTAGCTCGAGTCTCCAGTTGGTAGGAGATGGAGGAAGCTGTTAGCAGCACAGCTCTGACTGAGAGTTCCGGAAGTGATTGACAACAGATTGCAGAGTTCCACGGAAAGTAAGTAATACAATTCCGGCCCCCAGGATATCATTTTATCTTCTGGGTTACCTAAACACAGCAGCAAGAAGCCTTCAACCCCGAGGAATATGTCAGTTGGCTGTAAAGGCAAAGCTGCCACAGGTTTCACATTGATAACAACAAGAATCCAAAGACGTGGATTCACTGCTGAAGCAGATTCAATCCTTTGTCAGTTCAAAATCTTCCTATTTCAATAATTTCGTTTCCTTTCTCAAGAAGGTCTATTTTCCCTCGTAATTTTACATGTTGTTCCCAAATATTTATGTGATTTTATGTTCGATTTCGCACAATATCAGGATGGATCAGTTCTACACTTACTAACTTGGCATTCAACAAACCCCCTAAAAAATCTTCAAGGCAAACCTGCCAGCAAAAGCATGCCCACGTCCTTCTGCGTCTCCCACACATGAATTACAATTATTGCAGATTTATAACTTTGTGGTGAGTGGGTTCCTTGTTGATTTGAATTACCCTGAGGGAGGGACTCATAGCCTCATAGAATATTTAGTTCACCTGTTCTGCACGGCCTGAAGTCAGGCAAATCCCACGCCCTGACAGAGATCAACAAAGGAACATGAAACATCCCAATTACAAGATCTGATCCTGAGAAGGCGCAAAATGTAAATTTCTTAAACATGCATCTGTCAAAGGATAAAGCAGGAGCCAGTCTTACTTCCACATAGGTTTATTCACAATAATCCATACAGCATAAGTGCCGACAGCATTTCTCTTCTCCAGACCAGCTCCCCCGTCCCCCTCCCCAGGTGGAAACTGGTTATTCCATATGCACCCTGATCTTTCCACAATTAGTATCAGCTGCTCTTAATCAGAATTAGAGCATGCCGCTATACATACTCAATTGACAAATTATTTGCAACATTGGTTCATTAGCAGTATTTTGTTATCAGTCCATGAATGTGTCCATTGTACATTATTATTTTTCTTGTGATTCCTGTTCGAATATACAAGCTACATGTGAGAATTTATGCTCCTGTTTGAAGACCAGAACTGCTCTTCACATGTCCTGCATTGCATGAATTCACACCCTCTAGACTGTTCATTCAACACTCCCCACGAAATCTAACACTATCTCACTCACTCACACAGCGACATACACAAACACACTTAAGGAAAGTACAGTTGAAAAGAATCGTGCACTTTTACAGCTTATAATCAAAATAATAGTTCATAATTCACATGGCTCGCAGTCGAAAAGACAGGTTGCGACCTTATGAAAAAGACACCTTCACTCCTGATGTGTAGCTTAGCTAAGTTCACGTTCTGAAGTGGCTTTCAGGATTCTCTTGACGGGATAGAATTTCTGCAGGCCACAAACTTGGTTGCTTTCAGTCTCGTTACCACGAGGCCACTTTGCAGTATTGGTGGGTTCGAAATGGAACAGGCTTGGAGACGTCACCATGCTGCAGTCTCCAATTATTTAGGCATAGGTTTTTCTGCCATTTTTGCTGTTGCTGTTGTGACTTTCTTCAGATAGCAGTTAAAGAATAAAACTAAACCAACATGGTTAGCTGACCATGTGCATTATCACATTTCCCTTTCTCAAATATGGTGTTGGAATTAGGGTGATTATTCATTATCTGGCTTATTGCTTGATGACTGTCTTTGTTTCAGAAAGACCCATTCAGTTCAGGATTGCCTCTTGGATTGTCTCAGGATACGAGGAGTTGCCACTTCTTAGTCTGGAATGTATCATTTTGTCCTTGCGAGACAGTATGGCTGTTCAGAAATTCACTGATCAGGTCAGATAACCTTTGGTGGCCATTATTTGCGGCTCGTGTGGTCCATTTTAAAAGAAAAGTCAGTTACAAAATCGTACACACTCAGTGAAAATCTGTGTTACAAGATATGAATTTGAAATGGCTCTACTGGACATGGCAATAATATTAAATTAATTGTGTCAAATGATATTAGTGCTAAAATATCTTCTTTGGCCTCCTTATCTGGAGCGACAATGGGTGAGCGTCTGGAGGTGGTCAGTGGTGTGTGGAGCAGCGACTGGAGTGGCTATGCAGGCCAATTCTATTTATTTATTTATACTTATTTATTTAGAGATACAGCACTGAAACAGGCCCTTCGGCCTACCGAGTCTGTGCCGAACAACAACCACCCATTTATACTAACCCAACAGTAATCCCATATCCCCTACCACCTACCTACACCAGGAGCAATTTACAATGGCCAATTTACCCATCACCTGCGACTGCTGGATAGGTTTGGCCCGATGAGGCAAGGAAGGGATGGTCGGGTGAAGGAACCTTGGATGACAAGAGATGTGGAACAGCTAGTCAAGAGGAAGAAGGAAGCTTACTTAATTATTTTTTTTATTTAGAGATACAGCACTGAAACAGGCCCTTCGGCCCACCGAGTCTGTGCCGACCATCAACCACCCATTTGTACTAATCCTACACTAATTTCATATTTTTACCATATCCCCACATTTCCCGACCATCTACCTATACTAGGGGCAATTTATAATGGCCAATTTACCGATCAACCTGAAAGTCTTTGGCATGTGTGAGGAAACCGGAGCGCCCAGAAGAAACCCACGCAGACACAGGGAGAACTTGCTAACTCCACACAGGCAGTACCCAGAAATGATCCCAGGTCGCTAGAGCTGTGAGGCTGCTGTGCTAACCACTACGCCAGTGTGCCGCCCGACGCTAAGGTTGAGAAAGGAAGGATCAGACAGGACTCTAGAGGGTTACAAGGTAGCCAGGAAGGAACTAAGGAATGGACTTAGGAGAGCGAGATGGGGACATGAGAAAGTCTTGGCGGGTAGGATTAAGGAAAATACCAAGGCGTTCTACACTTATGTGAGGAACAAGAGGATGGCCAGAGTGAGGGTTGGGCCTTTCAGGGATAGTGGAGGGAACTTGTGCCTGGAGTCGGAGGAGGCAGGGGAGGTCCTAAATGAATACTTTGCTTCAGTATTCACTAGTGAGAGTGACCTGGTCGTTTGTGAGGACAACGTGAAACAGGCTGACCAGCTCGAACAGGTTGATTTTAAGAGGGACGATTTGCTGGAAATGTTGAATGATTTGAGGACAGATAAGTCCCCGGGGCCAGACGGGATAAACCCAAGGATATTATGGGAAGCGAGGGAATGGATTGCCGCGCCTTTGACGATGATCTTTGCGTCCTCACTATCCACTGGAGTAGTACCAGATGATTGGAGTTTGGCAAATGTTATTCCCTTGTTCAAGAAAGGGAATAGGGATAACCCTGGGAATTATAGACCAGTCAGTCTTAAGTCGGTAGTGGAAATATTATTGGAGAGGATTCTGAGAGATAGGATTTATGATTCCTTGGAAAAGCATGGTTTGATTAGAGACAGTCAGCATGGCTTTGTGAGGGGCAGGTCATGCCTCACAAGCCTTATTGAATTCTTTGAAGATGTGACAAAACACATTCATGAAGGAAGAGCAGTGGATGTGCTGTATATGGATTTTAGCAAGGCGTTTGATAAGGTTCCCCATGGTAGGCTCATTCAGAAAGTAAAGAGGCATGGGATACAGGGAAAGTTGGCTGTCTGGATATAAAATTGGCTGGCTCATAGAAGACAGAGGGTAGTAATAGATAGAAAGTATTCAGCATGGAGCTCGGTGACCAGTGGTGTTCCGCAGGGATCTGTTCTGAGAGCTCTGCTTTTTGTAATTTTTATAAATGACTTGGATGAGGAAGTGGAAGGCTGGGTTAGCAAGTTTGCCGATGACACGAAGATTTCTGGAGTTGTGGATAGTGTGGAAGGCTGTTGTAGGTTGCAACGGGACATTGACAGGATGCAGAGCTGGGCTGAGAAGTGGCAGATGGAGTTCAACCTGGAAAAGTGTGAAGTGATTCATTTTGGAAGCTCGAATTTGAATGCAGAATACAGCCTTAAAGACAGGATTATTGGTAGTGTGGAGGAACAGAGGGATCTTGGGGCCCATGTCCATAGATCGCTCAAAGTTGCCACCCAAGTTGATAGGGTTGTTAAGAAGGCGTATGGTGTGTTGGCTTTCATTAACAGGGGGATTGAGTTTAAGAGCCGCGAGGTTATGCTGCATCTCTATAAAGCCCTGGTTAGACCACACTTGGAATATTGTGTTCAGTTTTGGTCGCTCATTATAGGAAGGATGTTGAAGCTTTAGACAAGGTGCAGAGGAGAGTACCAGGATGCTGCCTGGACTGGAGGGCATGTCTTACAAAGAAAGATTGAGGGAGCTATTGCTTTTCTCATTGGAGCGAAGAAGGATGAGAGGTGACTTGATCGAGGGGTACAAGATGATGAGAGGCAGAGATAGAGTGGATAGCCAGAGACTTTTTCACAGGGCGGAAAGGGCTATCACCAGGGGGCATAATTTTAAGGTGATTGGAGGAAGGTTTCGGGGAGATGTCAGAGTTAGGTTCTTTACACAGTGAGTGGTGGGTGCGCTGAATGCGCTGCCAGCGGTGATAGTAGAAGCAGATACATTAGGGGCAATTAAGCGACCCTTGGATAGGTACATGGATGATAGTAGAATGAAGGGTATGGAGGTAGTTTGATCTTAGAGTAGGTTAAAGGTTCGGCACCACATCGTGGGCCGAAGGGCCTGTACTGTGCTGTACAGTTCATTGTCGATGTACTTTGGCTGTGGGAGAAAATCGGAGCACCCGGCAAAAACCCACGCGGTCACAAGGAGAAATTGCAAACTCCGCACAGGCAGTACCCAGAATCAAACTCGGGTCCCTCGATTTGTGAGGCTGCGGTTGGAACCACTGGTCCAAAAATTCCAGAGCGACAGGCTCTTCCACAGGTGCTGCAGAAAAATGTGTTTGTCGGGGCTGTGACACATTTGGCTCTGCCCTTGCGCTTCAGTCGTTTTTCCTGCCAACTGCTAAGTCTCTTCGACTCGCCACAATTTAGCCCCACCTTTATGGCTGCCCGCCAGCTCTGGCGAATGCTGGCAACAGACTCCCACGAATTGTGATCAATGTCGCAGGAATTCATGTCACGTTTTCAGACGTCTTTAAAGAAGAGACATGGACGGCCAGTGGATCTGATTCCAGTGGCGAGATCGCTGTGCAATGTGTCCTTATGGATCCTGCCATCTTCCATGCGGCTCACATGGCCAATCCATCTCAAGCGACGCTGAATCAGTAGTGTGTATAGTCAGGGGATGTTAGCCGCCTAGAGGACTTCTGTGTTGGAGATACGGTCCTGCCACCTGATGCCAAGTATTCTCCGGAGGCAGCGAAGATGGAATGAATTGAGACGTCGCTCTTGCCTGACATACGTTGTCCAGGCCTCGCCGCCATTTAGCAAGGTACTGAGGACACAGGCTTGATACACTCGGACTTTTGTGTTCCGTGTCAGCGTGCCATTGTCCCACACTCACTTGGCCAGCCTCGACATAGCAGTGGAAGCCTTTCCCATCTGCTTCTTGATTTCTGCATCCAGAGACACGTTGCTGGTGATAGTTGAGCCTAGGTAGGTGAACTCTTGAACCACTTCCAGAGCGTGGTCGCCAATATTGATGGATGGAGCATTTCTGACGTCCTGTCCCATGATGTTAGTTTTCTTGAGGTTGATGGTTCGGCCAAATTCTTTGCAGGCAGCCGCAAACCTGTCGATGAGACTCTGCAGACACTCTTCAATGTGAGATGTTCAAGCAGCATCGTTAGCAAAGAGGAGTTCCCTGATGAGGACTTTCCGTACTTTGGACTTCGCTCTTAGGCGGGCAAGGTTGAACAACCTACCCCCTGATCTTGTGCGGTGGAAAATTCCTTCTTCTGAAGACTTGAACGCATGTGAGAGCAGCAAGGAGAAGAAAATCCCAAAAAGTGTGGGTACGAGAACACAGCCCTGTTTCACGCCACTCAGGATAGGAAAGGGGTCTGATGAGGTGCTGCTATGTTGAATTGTGCCTGAAATATTGTCATGGAATGAGGTGACGATAATTCGTAGCTTTGGAGAACATCCAATCTTTTCTAGTAGTCTGAAGAGACCACGTCTGCTGACGAGGTCAAAGGCTTTGGTGAGATCATTGAATGCAATGTAGAGGGGCATCTGTTGTTCACGGCATTTCTCCTGTATCTGACGAAGGGGGAACAGCATGTCAATGGTCGGTCTCTCTGCACGAAAGCCACACTGCCTCAGGGCAGACGTGCTCGGCCAGCTTCTGGAGCCTTTTTGAAGCGGCTGAGGCAAAGACTTTCGCCACTATGCTGAGCAAGGAGATTCCACGGTAGTTGTTGCGGTCACGTTTGTTTTTATAGAGGGTGATGATATTGTCATCGTGCATGTCCTCAGATGCTGCTCCTTCTCCCAGCACAGGCAAAGCAGTTCATGTAGTGCCTAGAGTATAGCAGGCTTGGCACTCTTGATTATTTCAGGGGTAATGCCGTCCTTTCCAGGGGCTTTTCTGCTGGCAAGATAATCAATGGCATCACTGACTTCCGGTTTGGTTGGCTGTACGTCCAGATCATCCATGACTGGTGGAGGCTGGGTTGCATTGAGGAGAGTGTCAGTGACAACAATCTCCCTGCAGTACAGTTCCAGGTAATGCTCAACCCAGCGGTCCATTTGCTTTCGTTGGTCAGTGATTATATCCCCTGATTTATATTTGAGGGGGGCGAGCTTCTTGATCGTTGGCAGGCAGGGAGGAAGTTGTCGAGCGAGGGAGCCGTGGTTTACTAAAGAAGTTGAAGCGCTTGTCAAGAGGAAGAAGAAGGCTTATGTTAGGATGAGACGTGAAGGCTCAGTTAGGGCGCTTGAGAGTTTCAAGCCAGCCAGGAAGAATCTAAAGGGAGAGCTAAGAAGAGCAAGGAGAGGACACGAGAAGTCATTGGCGGATAGGATCAAGGAAAATCCTAAGGCTTTCTATAGGTATATCAGGAATAAAAGAATGACTAGAGTTAGATTAGGGCCAATCAATGATAGTAGTGGGAAGTTGTGTGTGGAACCAGAGGAGATAGTGGAAGCGTTAAATGAATATTTTTCGTCAGTATTTACAGTAGAGAAAGAAAATGTTGTCGAGGAGAATACTGAGATTCAGACTACTAGGCTCGATGGGATTGAGGTTCACAAGGAGGAGGTGTTAGCAATTTTGGAAAGTGTGAAAATAGATAAGGTCCCTGGGCCAGTTGGGATTTATCCTAGGATTCTCTGGGAAGCCAGGGAGGAGTTTGCAGAGCCTTTGTCCTTGATCTTTATGTCGTCATTGTCGACAGGAATCGTGCCGGAAGACTGGAGGACAGCAAATTTTGTCCCCTTGTTCAAGAAGGGGAGTAGAGACAGCCCTGGTAATTATAGACCTGTGAGCCGTACTTCGGATGTGGGTAAAATGTTGGAAAAGGTTATAAGAGATAGGATTTATAACCATCTTGAAAAGAATAAGTTCATCAGCGATAGTCAGCACGGTTTTGTGACGGGTAGGTCGTGCCTCACAAACCTTATTGAGTTTTTCGAGAAGGTGACCAAACAGGTGGATGAGGGTAAAGCAGTGGATGTGGTGTATATGAATATCAGTAAGGCGTTAGATAAGGTTCCCCACGGTAGGCTATTGCAGAAAATACGGAAGTATGGGGTTGAAGGTGATTTAGAGCTTTGGATCAGAAATTGGCTAGCTGAAAGAAGACAGAGGGTGGTGGTTGATGGCAAATGTTCATCCTGGAGTTTAGTTACTAGTGGTGTACCGCAAGGATCTGTTTTGGGGCCACTGCTGTTTGTCATTTTTATAAATGACCTGGAAGAGGGTGTAGAAGGGTGGGTTAGTGAATTTGCGGATGACACTAAGGTCGGTGGAGTTGTGGATAGTGCCGAAGGATGTTGTAGGGTACAGGGGGACATAGATATGCTGCAGAGCTGGGCTGAGAGATGGCAAATGGAGCTTAATGCGGAAAAGTGTGAGGTGATTCACTTTGGAAGGAGTAACAGGAATGCAGAGTACTGGGCTAATGGGAAGATTCTTGGTAGTGTAGATGAGCAGCGAGATCTTGGTGTCCAGGTACATAAATCCCTGAAAGTTGCTACCCAGGTTAATAGGGCTGTTAAGGAGGCATATGGTGTGTTAGCTTTTATTAGTAGGGGGATCGAGTTTCGGAGCCACGAGGTCATGCTGCAGCTGTTCAAACCTCTGGTGAGACCGCACCTGGAGTATTGCGTGCAGTTCTGGTCACCGCATTATAGGAAGGATGTGGAAGCTTTGGAAAGGGTGCAGAGGAGATTTACTAGGATGTTGCCTGGTATGGAGGGAAGGTCTTATGAGGAAAGGCTGAGGGACTTGAGGTTGTTTTCGTTGGAGAGAAGGAGGAGGAGAGGTGACTTAATGGAGACATATAAGATAATCAGAGGGTTAGATAGGGTGGATAGTGAGAGTCTTTTTCCTCGGATGATGATGGAAAGCACGAGGGGTCATAGCTTTAAGTTGAGGGGTGATAGATATCGGGCAGATGTTAGAGGTAGCTTCTTTACTCAGAGAGTAGTAGGGGCGTGGAACGCCCTGCCTGCAACAGTAGTAGACTCGCCAACTTTAAGGGCATTTAAGTGGTCTTTGGATAGACATTTGGATGAAAATGGAATAGTGTAGGTCAGATGGTTTCACAGGTCGGCGCAACATCGAGGGCCGAAGGGCCTGCACTGCGCTGTAATGTTCTCATTCTAGTTCTAATTCTAATTCTAATTCAAAAGCTCTCTTAATGCCATCATACATTCCTCTGATGTTTCTGGTGTCTGAGGCCAGCTGAATATGACTGCATAGGTGTTGCCAGTAGTCATTTGCGCAGCACCTGGCTGTTCTTTGTTTCAGTGCTTCTGGCTGCTTTAAGTGCTACGGATGTTAACTCGCTGGGGGCTTTCTTGTAGTTCAACAGTGCAATGCGCTTAGCGGCTGTGACATGTTCCAGCACTTAAATATGAGATTGAAACCAGTCTGCATTCCTCTTTGCACGCCTCCCCGCGAGTGGATCTCAAGCCATCAGAAACTCCTTGCTCAGCATGATGGAGCCTCCCTCAAATGGCTCGGCACATATACTGTCCATCCGACTGCTCACCACCTCTGGTCCAGTACACCTACTCAGCATCTATGCTCCAACACTCTGTTCCCCACCTAAAGCTAAAGATCAGTTCTACGAGGAACTCCATAATATCATTAGTAGCATCCCCAAGAGCGAACACATGTTCCTGCTGGGGGACTTTAATGCCAGGGTTGGGGCCGACCATGACTCATGGCCCTCCTGCCTTGGGCACTATGATGTTAGAAGGATGAATGAGAATGGGCAGAGACTGCTTGAGCTGTGCACCTATCATAACCTCTGCATCACCAACTCGTTCTTTCATACTGAACCCTGTCATCAGGTTTCATGGAGGCACCCAAGATCGCGTCGTTGGCACCAGCTGGACCTCATCGTCACAAGGTGAGTCTCCTTAAACAGTGTTCAAATCACACGCAGCTTCCACAGTGCGGACTGCGACACCGACCACTCCCTGGTGTGCAGCAAGGTTAGACTCAGACCAAAGATGTTGCATAATTCCAAGCAGAAAGGCCACCCATGCAACAACACGAGCAGGATTTCTCATCCACAGTTGTTCCAAAAATTTCTAAATTCACTTGCAACAGCCCTTCAGAATACTCCCACAGGAGATGCTGAGACCAAGTGGGCCCACATCAGAGACGTCATCTATGAGCCAGCTTTGACTACCAACGGTAATCGTGCGAAGAGGAATGCAGACTGGTTTCAATCTCATATTGAAGTGCTAAGATATATTGAAAAAAATATGACTCAAATCCCATTGCACAGGTCTCTAATCTAAGCAGGCTCCAGCAGTTATCGGAAAGCTGCCCAGTATCACTCGACTTCTGATGGTTCCTCTCTTCCTTTGGGTATTCACTGTGCCAACATACTTTCCACTGCAAGGGGGAAAGAAGCAGGTTGAGCCGGACCGTAGAGTATGCGGTGGCAAGAAACTGGTGACCATGACAACTTGCATGAACAAAGCACTGCACACATCCAAATAGACATCTCAGAAGGCGTAATAGAGCACGTTAAAACAGCGTGACATTACGCATGAGTGGAAAAGAATAGAGAATGCGAGATTGATGAGTACGTGGTGAGAGATATCGAATTCCAGATGGGGTTGGAAGGCAAGAAGAGAGTTGAAATGGTGTAGTGCTGGAATTTACGATGCCCTGCGTACAGTTTATTGGCGAACAGCCTGCTGACGGTGCAGCAGAATCAGTGGTGCATAACAAATGCTGTTCAACAATAGATGACAAGGGAGGAGCGGAGTGAAGTAAGTTCAGAGCGATTTATAGCTTGGCAGATTGTTGTGATTGACATGGTATCATTTGCAACAGGATTGATATGTTCGTCCACGATTCTTCAAATTATTACAGTGGAGTATTGAGGACAAGGGGAATTTGGTGGAACGGAACTGGACAGGGATTGGGGAAGTATTCCTGGTCAGGATTTGAGATGTGGCATTCGGCATACCTGCCGTTTAGGCTGTGCTCCTGATTTGGTCGTGGGTGGACAAAAACTGGAGTCGGAGACAGGAGCAGAGCCTGGTCATGTCATCTTCCTGGAAGTTGGGGTAATTTGTGCTGACTGCTGTTTGATTGGCTCCAGGATTTCTGATCAGATTTCCTCCCTGGTTATCATTCATGAGCTTCAGTAAACGTGGGCAGCAGCTGGTTCTGACAGCGGACACACAGAGTATGATTCCTCCATATACATAGAATAAAAAATACGAGTGTAGAATGTGGGAGGTCGGCCACGAGTGTGTTTGAACATTCAAATCTGGAGCTGGAAAAGACACGGATCAGATTTCAGCAGTATCTGAGGTGAAACGGGGGAAGAGGAATGGGTCATTGAGATAAACAAACACAGAACAAATAACAGTACAGCACAGGAATTGGCCATTTGGCCCTCCAAAACTACGCCAATCTTGATGCCTGCCTAATCTAAAACATTCTGCACTTCGGGGGTCCATAACCCTCTATTCCCATCCTTGTCATGTATTTTCAAGATGCCTCTTGAACGTTGCAATCGTACCTGCTTCCACCATCTCCCCCGGCAGCAAGTTCCAGGCACTCACCACCCTCTGCGTAAAGAACTTGCCTCGCACAACCCCTCTAATCTTTACGCCTCTCACCTTAAACCTATGTCCCCGAGTTACTGACTCTTCCACCCTGGGAAAAAGATTCTGACTGTCCATTCTTCCATGCCGCTCATAGCTTTGTAAACCTCTATCATGTCGCACCTCCATCTCCGTCGTTCCAATGAAAACAATCCGAGTTTTTCCAATCACTCCTCATAGCTAATGTCCTCCAGACCAGGCAACATCCTGGTAAACCCTCTCCAAAGCCTCCATGTCCTTCTGGTAGTGTGGCGACCGGAATTCCACGCAATATTCTAAGTGTGGCCCAACTAAAGTTCTGTACAGCTGCAGCATGACTTGCCAATTTTTATACTCTATGCCCGGAACGATGAAGGGAAGCATGCCATATGCCTTCTCGACCAACCTATCCACCTGCGCTGCAACTTTCAGTGACATGTGGACCTGTATGCCCAGATCTCTCTGCCTGTCAATACTCCTAAGGATTCTGCCATTTACTGTATACTTCCCACATGCATTAGACCTTCCAAAATGCATTAATTCACATTTGTCCAGATTAAACCCCATCTGCCATTTCTCCACCAAAGTCTCCAACCGATCTATATCCTGCTGTATCGTTTGGCAATCCTCCTCACTATCCGCAACTCCACCCACCTTTGTGTTGTCCACAAACTTACTCATCAGACCAGCTACATTTTCCTCCAAATCAATTATATATACTACAAACAGCAAAGGTCCCAGCACTGATCTCTGCAGACCACCACTAGTCACATCCCTCCATTCAGAAAGGCACCCTTCCACTACTCCCCTGTTTTCAATGATGCAGCCAGTTCTGTATCCATGTTGCCCGTGTGACTTCACCTTTTAGACCAGTCTGCCATGAGGGAGCTTGTCAAAGGTGCAGGCTTGTGGTTGTAAGCTCATCCCGATGTCAATGATCTGACCAAGTTTGCAAAAAATATGGTTCAGTCTCAGCTAGTTTCCAGGAAAAGGAATTCTGGCTGGAGAGTAATGTTTGTGGCATGGAACAAAGTAAATGGCCTCAGCCTTTCCAATATTTAATTGAAGGACATTGCTGTTCACCCGGTACCAGATTTCTGACAAGCCGTGTGACAATCCAGAGACAACAGATAAACAAGAAATGTCAGGGTGAGGTAGAGTTTGGTGTCTTCCGCACCAATATTGAAACTGACATTCTGTTTTTGGATCATGTCACTGGCAGACAGAATGTCAGTGAGAAATAGACCTTTCGAGATAAACAGAGACGTTGCTGCAGAAATTGGAATAGAATCTACTGATGTCAATATTCTGGCGATGATTATAAAGATAAGAATGGAAGCAGATGATTGCAGTTCCAGACTCGGGGATGATGGTGGAGAGATTTGGAGGATTGACTGATCAACTCAGTCAATTGCTGCAGACAGGTCGAGAACTCGAGGAGGAAAAGGTAATGTTTATTTCAGTCACACAGGATGTTATTTGTGATTTGAGAAGAGCTGATATGGTACTGTGACAGTGACAGATGTCTGATTGGAGGACTTCAATCCTGGAGTTCTTGAAAAGATAGGCTCACATTAAGGAGACAACAAGTAAAGGAAAGAAATAAAAACAAGAAATGCTGGAACCACGCCGCAGGTCTGGCAGCATCTGTGAAAAGAGAAACAGAGTTAACGTTGCTGTTCTCCAGCTTGCGTTGATGGTCACTGGAACAATGCAGCAAGCCCAGATCAGAGATGTGGGAATGACAGCAGGGATCTGTGTTGAAATGGCAAGCGACAGGAAGATCGGGTTTATGTTTCCGGGCTCAGTGGAGGTGTTCGGAAATGCGGTCACCTAATCCGCGTTTCGTGTCCCCAATGTAGAGGAGACCGCATTGTGAGCAGCGAGTACAGTATACTAAATTGATAGATGTGCAAGTAAATGGCTGCTTCATCTGAAATGAGTGTTTAGGGGCATGGATAGTGAAGAGAGAAGAGGTAAAAGGGCAGGTATTATACATACTGCGATTGCATGGGAAGGTGAGGTGGGAAGGGGACGAGGTGTCAGGGATAATGGAGGAGTGGGCCAGGTTGATGCGACGCAAATGATCCTCTCGGAATGCTGATAGGAGAGGGGAGGGGGGAGATGTGTTTGCTGTTGGCATTATGCTGCAGGTTGCGGAAATGACGAAGGATAATCCTCTGAATGTGTAGGCTGGCGGGGTGCAAAGTGTGGACAAGAGAAAACCTGTCGCTGTTCTGAGAGGGAAAAGAAGGGGTGAGGGCGCAGGTGCAGAAAATGAGCGAGACACAGTTGAGGACCCTGTCAACCACAGCGGGGCGGGGAATCCTCGGTTGAGGAACAAGAAAAATATATTGGAGGCGCTGTTGTGGAAGGTTGCATCATCAGAGCAGATGTGTCGGAGAAGGAGAAACTGTGAGAATGAAATGGAGTTCTGACAGGAAGCAGAATGTGAAAAAATTGTCGCTGCTCCTAATCCCATTCTCTCTATTCTGTTTCAATGATTCTGGGAAATGCTTAAATCCTTGATGCAAAGGAAACGGCCAGGAAATGGATACTTGTGATCCCATGTACTTTGTTTCACTCTAATATTTTGTTCTTAGCTTCATTCGTAGCCTGATAAATTTCAGTTATTCCAATTTGCTGGCAATGTTAATTGACCTAAAATGAAGAGAAAAAGAGAATTAAACAAATAAGACAATAGCAGGAATCTTTGGATAACAAATATAAGAAAGTTTAGGAAAAGAAAGACATAATTCATAAACTTAGGATAGTGGCATTTACAGCTTTTGCCAGTTTCATTGTGTGTTGAAATATGGGTCGCTTTCAAGCTCTCAGGTCTCTGCTCTTGATATCGAACCGGCTTGCAGGAGTAAAATGTGGTGCATACTCCGGAAACTTCAGAGTCTGTCGAACACAGAAACCTGATGGAACCCTTGTTGTTATCCCTTAGATAACTGTCATGCATGTCACAGTTAACGTATTGTTGCCTTAATGTTTGGTACCAGCTGTTGTTTGGTAAACTTCGTTGGTTCTTAATAGCATCTTCCAGTTGATAACACCTGGTTTGAATCGGCAGCAATGTGTTATCCATGGAGAACAATGTTTTCTTTACCCATCCAGTTTCAATATGATGCTAAGCAACTCGGTATTCCTAAGCCAGACTCTTACGAGGCCATGGTGTACAGTAACTTGTCAGAGTTCAGAAAGATTCCAATTTCATAAGAAAATGAACTTCACAGAAACTTTCAACTTCAACAGTTGTTATTCATTAATAGTTTAAATAAGTAAATAGTCTGTGCAATATATTTATCAATTGCAATAATGCACTCATTACAACTTAATCATGTTTTATTAACTTTATAGCTATGACTGGCTATACTTCATGCAGAATCAATGCACGTCGATAAGACAGAATACAAAATGCAGAGTATGAAACGGTTGAAAAGAGAAATGTTAATCTTAAAATGGCTTCCTTGACCTTATTAGTTATTAGTTTAGTTTAGTGATACAGCACTGAAACAGGCCCTTCGGCTCACCGAGTCTGTGCCGACCATCAACCACCCATTTATACTAATCCTACACTAATCCCATATTCCTACCACATCCCCACCTGTCCCTATATTTCCCTACCACCTGCCTATACCAGGGGCAATTTATAATGGCCAATTTACCGATCAACCTGCAAGTCTTTGGCATGTGGGAGGAAACCGAAGCACCCGGAGGAAACCCACGCAGACACAGGGAGAACTTGCAAACTCCACACAGGCAGTACCAAGAATTGAACCCAGGTCGCTGGAGCTGTGAGGTTGCGGTGCTAACCACTGCGCCACTTTGCGAATACAGCATCAAAATGCTAAAATTAAACTGAAATCTAACGCTCCGGGGCAGCCGACAGCCAACCCTCCAACCCAGGAAGTTTTCAGGTTGAGCCAAACTGCAGCAACTGTCGTCGACGGTGGACATGGGAGGGGGTAAATAAACATGCAAACACTCAATAACAGAAAAGAAAATTACATTTGCCACGGAAAATACCATTTGAGATAACCACAGCAAATATTTCTCACATTAGATACAGCAGATGTCACTTGAGCTAATAGTGTATTAATTCAACAGTACACAGAAAGTATCACTTCAAATGGTCACAGTAAATATTACTTAAAATGACTATAGAAAATGCCACATCAACTGGAAACAGAAAACAACACTTAAAACTAGACACTAGAAATGTCACTTAAATTTTTCACAGCAAATTTCAGTTAACAAGAACACAGCATATGTCATTTAAAAGGGATACAACAAAAATCAACTATACTGGATACACCAAATATGATTGAAACGGTCACAGCAAACAGTACTGAAACTGAACACAGCTAAAAACACGTAAAATGGCCACAACAAGCATCATTTAAATATCATTTAATGTGGGAGCAGCAAATATTGCTTGACATGATCACAGCAAATGTCAGTCAACTGCACAAGCTGAACACAGCTAATATCACTTGAACTGGACGTCACAAACATCACTTGCACTATCACTAATGGACGAAAACCAACCGTTAGTTACTGTGTTTTTGTGCACATGTGTGTTATTGTCAGCGGCCATTATACATAGCATTGTAAGGTTTATTTGCATCTATGTTCAACATGTTTAAATTGGAGCTTAGGGGGAGGTCTTTTCACCAACAGGAAGTGCGGCAGCTGGTTGAAGAAGTCCGGTCACATGACCTCGAAGCCATCCTTTTTCATCCAGTCTGCTTTTTAAGGCTTGAAGCTGCAAATCAACATCTCAGAGGCCTGCCTACAAGAGGAAGCAAAGAAGTCACTGTCTGCACAGCAGCAAGAATATTTCTCTGCTCACTGCCAGTTTCTCTTCGTAAAAAAAAACAGGTAATCAGACACTAAGCTGCCACAGCTTATCTTCGAAATTGCAAGAAGGGGAAAGTTTAAGGGAAGAGATTTCTTGCGACTCATATTCCAATCGGCATTTCCAGTAAGTAGTTGCAGCTTTGGACTTTATCTTACTTAAAAAAGAACTCCAATTTCATTGTAACCCCCGTCAATCAGTAATAAAGGCAATCTCCACTTCGTCACAAAGAGCAACAGCACTGAAACAGGCCCTTCGAGGCTGTGCCAACCAACAACCACCCATTTATACGCTAATCCCATATTCCCTACCACCTACTTATAGTACAAAGAACAACAAAGAACAAAGAACAATACAGCACAGGAACTGGACATTCAGCCCTCCAAGCCTGCAATGATCTTGATGCCTGCCGAAACTAACACCTTCTGTACTTCCGGGATCCATATCCCTCTATTCCCTTCCTATTCATATATTTGTCAAGATGACTCTTAAACGTCGCTGTCGTATCTGCTTCCACCACCTCCCCTGGCAGCAAGTTCCAGGCACTCACCACCCTCTGTGTAAAAAACTTGCCTCGCACATCCCCTCTAAACTTTGCGCCTCGCACCTTAAACCTATGTCCCCTAGTAACTGACTCTTCCACCCTGGGAAAAAGCTTCTGGCTATCCACTCTGTCCATGCCGCTCATAAATTTGTAAACATCTATCATGTCGACCCTCCACCTCCGTTGTTCCAGTGAAAACAATCCCAGTTTTTCCAACCTCTCCTCATAGCTAATGCCCTCCAGACCAGGAAACATCCAGGTAAAACTCCTCTCCACCCTCTCCAAAGCCTCCACGTCGTTCTGGTAGTGTGGCGACCAGAATTGCACGCAATATTCTAAGTGTGGCCTAACTAAGGTTCTGTTCAGCTGCAATATGACTTGCCAATTTTTATACTCTATGCCCCGACCGATGACGGCAAGCATGCCGTATGCCTTCTTGGCTACCTTATCCACCTGCGTTGCCACTTTCAGTGACCTGTGGACCTGTACGCCCAGATCTCTCTGCCTGTCAATACTCCTAAGGGTTCTGCCATTTACTGTATGTCTCCCACCTGCATTGGACCTGCCAAAATGCATTACCTCACATTTGTCCGGATTAAACTCCATCTGCCATTTCTCCGCCCAAGTCTCCAACCGATCTATATCCTGCTTTATCCTCTGACAATCGTCATCATTATCCGCAACTCCACCATCCTTTGTGTCGTCCAAAAACTTACTAAGCAGACCAGCTACATTTTCCTCCAAATCATTTATGTATACTACAAACAGCAAAGATCCCAGCACTGATCCCTGCGGAACACCACTAGTCACATCCCTCCATTCAGAAAAACACCCATCCACTGTTACACACTTTCTTCTGTGACTGAGCCAGTTCTGTATCCATCTTGCCAGCTCACCTCTGATCCCGTGGGACTTCACCTTTTGCACCAGTCTGCCATGCGGGAAATTGTCAAAGGCTTTACTAAAGTCCATATGGACAACATCCACTGCCCTTCCCACATCAGTCATCTTCATCACTTCCTCAAAAAACTGAATCAAATTAGTACGACACCGACCTCCCTTTCACAAAACAATGCTGTCTCTTGCTAATAAGTTCGTTTGTTTCCAAATGGGAGTAAATCCTGCCCCGAAGAATCCACTCTAATAGTTTCCCTACCACAGACGTAAGGCTCACCGGCCTATAAATTGCTTGATTATCCTTACTGCCCTTCTTAAACAAAGGAACAACATTGGCTATTCTCCAGTCCTATGGGACCTCACCTGCAGCCAATGAGGATGCAAAGATTTCTGTCAAGGCCCCAGCAATTTCTTCCCTTGCCACATTCAGTATTCTAGGGTAGATCCCATCATGCCCTGGGGACTTATCTAACTTAATGCTTTGCAAGACACACAACACCTCCTCCTTATTGATAATGAGCTGAATGAGACTATCTGCACTCCCTTCCCGAGGCTCATCATCCACCAAGTCCTTCTCCTTGGTGAATACTGATGCAAAGTACTCATTTAGCACCGCACCCATTACCTCTGGCTGCACGCATAGATTCCCATCTCTGTCCTTGAGTGGGCCAACCCTTTCCCTGGTTACCCTCTTGCTCTTTATATATGTATAAAAAGCCTTGGGATTTTCCTTAATCCTGTTTGCTAATGACTTTTCATGACCTCTTTTTGCCCTCCTAACTCCTTGCTTAAGTTCCTTCCTACTGTCTTTAAATTCCTCAAGTGCTTCATCTGTTCCTAGCCTTCCAGCCCTTACAAATGCTTTCTTATTCTTTTTGACTAGGCTCACAACATCCCGTGTTATCCAAGCTTCCCGAAACTTGCCAAACGTGTCTTTCTTCCTCAGAGGTACATGCTGGACCTGGATTCTAATCAGCTGACGTTTGAAAGGCTCCCACATGTCAGATGTTGATTTACCCTTAAACAGCCACCCCCAATCTAAATTCTTCAGTTTCTGCCTAATATTGTTATAATTAGCCTTCCACCAATTTAGCACCTTCACCCAAGAATTACTCTTATCCTTATCCACAAGTACCTTAACACTTATGGAATTATGTTCACTGTTCCTGAAATGCTCCCCCACGACAACTTCGACCATCTGGCCGGGCTCATTCCCCAATACCAGGTCCAGAATGGTCCCATCCCTAGTTGGACTATGTACATACTGTTTCAAGAAGCCCTCCTGGACGCTCCTCACAACTTCTGCTCCATCCAGGCCCCGATCACTAAGTGAGTCCCTGTCAATATTGGGGAAGTTAAAATTACCCACCACTACAACCTTGTTACCTTTACATCTTTCCAAAATCTGTTTACATATCTGCTCCTCAACCTTCCACTGGCTGTTGGGAGGCCTGTAGCAAACCCCCAACATCGTGACTGCACCCTTCCTATTCCTGAGCTCCACCCATATTGCCTCGCTGCATGACCTCTCTGAGGTGCCCTCCCGCTGTACAGCTGTGATATTCTCCTCAACCAGTAATGCAACTCCCCCACCCCTTTTGCATGCCTCTCTATCCCGCCTGAAGCTTCTAAAGCCAGGAACACTTAGCTGCCAATCCTGCCCTTCCCTCAACCAAGTCTCAGTAATAGCAACAACATCATATTTCCAATACTAATCCAAGCTCTAAATTCATCCGCCTTAATTGTGATACTTCTCGCATTGAAACAAATGCACTTCAGACCACCTGTCCCGCTGTGCTCAGCAACATCTCCCTGCCTGCTCTTCCTCTTAGTCCTACTGGCCTTATTGACTATGTCCTCCACATTTACTTCAATAGCTGTCCTATTGCTCTGGTTCCCACCCCACTGCCACACTAGTTTAAACCCTCCCGAGTGACGCGAACAAACCTTGCAGCCAGGATATTAGTGTCCTTCCAGTTTAGATGCAACCCGTCCTTCTTGTACAGGTCCCAACTGTCCCTGAAGAGAGCCCAATGGTCCAGATATCTGATACACTCCCTTCTACACCAGCTGCTCAGCAACGTGTTCAGCTGCACTATCTTCCTATTTCTCACCTCACTGGCACGTGGCACAGGGAGTAATCCAGAGATTACAATCCTAGAGGTTCTGTTTCTTAACTTACTACCTAACAGCCTAAAAACCCCCTGCAGGACCTCATCTCTCTTCCTGCCTATGGCATTGGTACCGATGTGTACTACAACCTCTGGATGTTCACCCTCCCCCTTCAGAATGCCCTCTGCCCTTTCAGAGATATCCTTGACCCTGGCACCAGAGAGGCAACATACCTTCCTGGAGTCTCTTTCACGTCCGCAGAAGCGCCTATCTGTGCCCCTGACAAGAGAGTACCCTATAACTATTGCTCTTCTAAGCTTTGTCCCTCCCTGCTGAACAACAGTGCCAGCCGTGGTGCCACTGCTCTGGCTGCTGCTGTTTTCCCCTGATCGGCCATCCCCCCCAACAGTATTCAAAACGGTATACTTGTTAGATAGGGGGATAGCCACAGGGGATTCCTGCACTGACTGCCTGCCCCTTCTAGCGGTCACCCATCTATCTGCCTGCACCTTCGGTGTTACCACTTCTCTAAAACGCTTTCCACCACCTGCCTGCTCCTAAGTGCATCCAGTTGCCGCTCCAACAGTTCCATGCGGTCTGCGAGGAGCTGCAACTGGGTACACTTCCTGGAGATGTCGCCTGGAACGCTGGAAGCGTCAGGAACATCCCACATCTCACAGGTGAAGCACTTCACCCCTCTGACTGACATTTCTATCACTAATTAATGAATTAATTTGAAATAAATGCTTATTAAATCCTTACAAAATTATGGTACACTTCACTGTGTGGTTTTAGATTTCTACAATAAATACTAAATACTATCTAACTACTGTAATCTCCTCCCTCTGGTTCAGTAACTTAACTTATTAAATAGTTAGTTAGTGTCTTAATCAATTTTTGTCAGTTTATTTTCAAATTCGGTACAAATTCCCTACCAGCCAATCAGGTCACAGCTTTCCTGTGAATCATTTTTTCAGTTTTTCTTCCCACCTGAACTAACTTACTCTGTGTTCTCACTGCTCCGGAAATCCGCCCTCCGAGTCTGCTCCGAGAATCCCCGAAGTAAGTTTTTTTTATTTACTCACTGCTCCGGAACTCTGCCATCCGAGTCTGCGCCGAGAATCCCCGAGGGAAGTTTTTTTATTTACTTACCGCTCCGGAACTCCGCCCTCCGAGTCAGCTCCGAGAATCTCCGAGGTAAGTTTTTTTATGCACTCACCGCTCCGGAACTCCACCCTCCGAGTCTGCTCCGAGAATCCCGGAGAAAAGTTTTTCACATCCTTACCGCACCGGAACTCCACCCTCCGTGTCTGCTCCGAGAATCCCCGAGGTAAGTTTTTTTATACACTCACCGCACCGGAACTCCACCCTCCGAGTCTGTTCTGAGAATTCCCGAGGTAAGATTTTTATATACTTACTGCTCCGGAACTCCACCCTCCGTGTCTGCTCCAAGAATCCCCGAGGTAAGTTTTTTCATACACTTCCCCCTCTGGAACTCCGCCATCCGAGTCTGCTTCGAGAATCCCCGAGGTAAGTTTTTTTTATATACTTACCGCACCGGAACTCCGCCCTCCAATTCTGCCCTGAGAATCCCTGAGGAAAGCTTTTTTTATATACTCACCGCTCCGGAACGCCACCCACGGAGTCTGCTGGGGGTAATTTACAATGGCCAGTTTACCTGTAAACCTGCCAGTCTTTGGTGGTGGGAGGAAACCAGAGCACCCAATGCAAATCCACGTGGTCACAGGAAGAACTTGCAAACTCTGCATAGGCAGTACCCAGCACCGCACCCACATTGCTGGAGCAATGAGGCTGCGGTGCTAACCACTGTGCCACTGTACAAGATCCCTGTGCAAATTGGTCTCTAGTGCTACCTCTTAAAGTCATCATCACTGATGTGATCATCATCATCATCACAGATCCACTGTTCGTGGGATGTGGGTGTCCCTGGCCAGGCCAGCATTTATTGCACATCCACTGAATTAAATGGTGTTTAAGGGTCAACCACATTGCTGTGGATCTAGAGTCACATGTCGGTCAGGATAACAGTTTTTTTTCCCCGATAGGACATTAGTGAAGCAGATGGGTTTTAACAACAATCGAAGTTAGTTTGACCAATGGACAAGCGTTTAATTCCAAAGTTTTATGAATTTAATTCGAATCTCACTATTGGCCATGGTAGGATTTGGACCCATATCCCGAAAGCGTTAGCCTGATCTTCTGGATTGATTGCCCAGTGACACTAACATCAAGCTAATGCCTCCCCACTTCCCAATGCATGTTTGTGAACGTGTGTTGCGAAGTTAAACAACTACTGTGTATAATCCTGTGTGTAAATAAACCCTACATATTTGTTTTAACATTAATAACAGTGTTGTTGTCGTCCTTCAAAAACTCACGGTTCACAAACTGAGGGAGTGGAGAAATATGCAATCAGGTTTTCTCTTGTTTTTGTAAAGGAAATAGCTACATCACAATGGACTTACGGACAGGTTGTTGAAAATAGAGAAACATTTGCTTTCAAAATTAACGACCATTCGTAACAGAAATTAAGTGCTTGACCGGATAAAGCCATGATATTAAGCGAAAATACGAAGACACATAAATTAAAATGAACTGACTGGAAGTCAAAGTGGGAAAATCTGGTGGCTCAAAAGAGTGTTCAAACAAATAAACAAACACAGCAAACCCTCTTACTCTAACATCAGAAAATGTCAAATTTTGATTCAAAGATTTTTTTTTGGAGCAAAGTGATGTAACAGCTGAAACATAGGCAAACCTGAGTAAGGACCAGTTAAAAGGTACAGCCATGGAGAGGCGAATGCAACTGCCCAGGAAGGTGAAACGGACTGATGTCCTTAAAGTGCTGCCTGAGCACCTAGGGCACAGTCCCATTCCAGAACAGGTAGATGAGCAATTCATTCCTGAACCCGAACCATCTCCCATGGCCAGAATGGAACTAGAAGCAAGTCAGGATGCAATTGCAGTTTCAGGAAAGAGAAAGAGAGAGACAGACAGACTGACAGAGGGTGGGGTGGGGGCAGGGAGAGAGAGACAGAAAGGGTTGTCCAGTTAAAATAATTGGAACTTGAGCTGAATGCTAAAGCAGAGAGTGATGCGAGACAAATAAAGGCTGCCAGGGAGAATCCCTCTTCATCCGGTCACTGTCCATATCTCCCGAACCCAACATCTGTCTCTGAGGCTCTTAAGCATGTCTAATTCGTACGTAAAGTTGAAGAGGGTGCGTTGGAATTCTTTTTGCCACTTTTTCCAAGGTAGCGCGATGGCTATGATGGCCACAAGAGATCTGGACCCTCATGATTCACGTTCAGTTAATAGGGAAGGCTCAAGAGGTCTCTTGTATCCTGACCCATGAAATGTCCTCTAATAACGAGCACACCAAGGCTGCCATCCTTAGTGCATATGAGATGGTCCCAGAAGCATATCATCAGCAATTCGGGAAAGGTTGAACGAATCCATGCAGAGCTATTTGGGGTTCGAAAGGCGAAAGCAAATCGTTTTCGACCGGTGGATAAGATCTGTAAAAGTAACGCACAGATATGATGAATTATGCGAGTTAATGTTGCTGGAGGAATTCAAAAAATGATTACTCGCCAAACTGAGAATGCACTTAGGGGAGCAGAGATCCCATAAAGCTCGAGAGTGTGCAGTCACTGCTGATAGCTATGACCCCACACATCAGTCTGGAAACTCAGACAGGCCCAGTCACAGCCTCTCCACAAATCACTGGAAGGATTGGAGGGGACAGTGGGATACAAATGAAGCCACACCCGGAATGTGAAGTACAAGGGAGGGTGCGAGGAGTCCACCCCAAGCAGTCAAATATAAACCCCAGTGATTTGTGTGCTCCCACGACAAGAAAGTCGATCATTCCAGATTCCAACGCTGGAGGTTAAAAGGAAAGTTGGTAGATATAATAGGTCTCTGCAACGGTGGTCCAATGGAAGATACCACAATAGAGAGTGCAGTAGGACATCAGCAGACCTCAGTGAAGAATCTAGATCCTCAGAGGGTATTGCCCTATGCCTTTTGAACCATCAAAATTCACAAGAGTTACTGGAGTGTTGCTCTCGCAGGAACCATACCCCCTACCCTTCCCAGAGGTGAACTCGTCCATTGCATTGCTTAGGAACACAGGAGACACTCAGTTCTTAATGTTAGAACACAGCCTAAGCCTTTCCCCAAAAACCTCCATGAAAGCCAAAGCCCTGAGAAGCGGCTTGGTGGGAGGTTACCTGTATGTTCCTCTTCATCAAGTCCAACAGCAGTGCGACCTAGTTTCGGGCCTCATAACTATAGGAATTGTCTCAGAGTTACCAGTGGCAGGGAGTCACTTCCTACTGGGGAATGACTTGGCTGGCAGCAAGATAATAGCAACCTTTATGATATTAGACCAGCCCAGCCCCAAAACCAGAGCAATTGAACTACAGGAGGAAAATCCAGAGATGTTCTACGGTTGTATAGTAACTCGGTCCCAAACCAGAGAGGCCTGATTAGCTGAGAGCGAATCAGTGCCCCAGCTGGATGAGCCAGAGGTCTAGTTAGCTGAAACTTTTTAAAAGCATGTAGTGTGGGGGCCCCTGAAGCTTCTGAAAGAGAAAATCCTGGAAAACCATGAGAGCACCTCCATGTAGGTGTATGTTTCCAACTTCTGTTCGTCGATGCATGCACAATGGCCGAAGTGCATTCAAAGACTTCTCAATTAGACGTGCAACAACAAGAAGACAGGCCTATCCAGGCCCAGACCCTTCCACCAACAGACTAGGTCCTAGTTCTACTACCCCTACCCAATGAAACTTTCCAAGCCACATTCAGTGGTCGTTATCAAATGAGCAAAAGGGGTCAGCACAGTTAATTACCTAACCCATACCCCTGATCGGAGGTAGAAGCACCGGGTATGTCACTTTAAGATGATTAAGAAATATTACAGCCGAGATCCCAGTCAATCAGTGGGTGTTTGTCAGAGGGTGGAAATATCTGAGGGCAGCTGGGAGGAGTCAGTTGAGGAGGAGGAGACCCCGGTTGAACCCCCGGCTACCAGACTGGCAATCGCTGAAGTCTTGGAAGACTTAACCATCTAGCTGACACAGCTAAAGTAGAGGCAGCGGGAGAACGTGTCCTCCCTGCTGGAAGAATTTAATGAAATCTGTAAAGATCAGCCAGGGCTCACCACCCCAGCAGTCCATGATGTGGCTGTGAATGGTTCCGAAGCTGGATGGATACATGCAGCTCTATATTGATTATCAAAGATTTGTCCCAAACTTTAGCACCCAAGCCACACTACCAACTGATGCACGGAAAACACTAAAAATGATCAGAGCAGAGGCGTGCCAGGAGGCGTTTACAAAATTGAAAGCCAGCCGAGTAAATGAGCCCTTTTTAGCTGCCCCAAAAATTCAGCAAACGTTTAAGTGTGACTGAGAGAATGACAACTCCATTAATGCCCAAATAGATGGTGTTGCCATGGGATCCCCTCCAGACCCAGCTATCACAAGCATCTTTGTTGGGTGCCATGAGAAACGTGTCTTTGAGGGAATGACACCTAACGTCCCACCTCTTGCATATTTCTGATATGTAGTTGACGTGCTTGATTTATTTGAATCTGCATTTGCAGGCAATAATTTCCTTTCACGTCTTAATGGGCTCGATCCTGCGCTCAAATTCACTTTTGAAATGGTGCAAAAATTATCTCCCTTCCCTTGACGTACTATTTGAGAAATCTGTTAATGGGTTCTCTACCACAGTCTGCCACAAACCTACCTTCATAATATATACAATACATGAATTGGGATTCTTACAGTTCCACATGCTGTAGGATTAGCCTCATCAGCAAGCTCGTAAATTGGGCCCGAGTCATGCCATGCAAACTTGATGCTGAAATAGGGCGAATAAAAGACATCCTGCGTGAGGATGGCTCTCCTGATCAGATCATTTCTCATTGTATAATGCACAAAATTATGAACTGGTTAAGGCTACCATTTTCGGCCCTGAAAGGTCCCCAGTCTATCTCAGATTACCCTGGAAGAGTAATGAATCCCAAAGACTTGAGAAATAGGTAAAGCTAGCTGTTTAATGGCGACTGCTATGCAGTAGTAATATGTGAGCTCCTGTCAGGATGCTGTCATCAAGCCAAAACGAGGTTGTGCATATCACACACATGAGTAATGTTATAACTGAATTTCAATACCAGTCGAATGCTAGGTATATAGGCCGTACGTTCCAAAGACTGGCGGATCGTATCAAACAACGTGTCTCTTCCACTGTTCGTAACGAGCAAGGTGAAGGCTGTACCCAACCAGCCTGTGCTTACACAACGCAACTCAAAACAGAGTCTCCAACATTAGGTGTGACTGCAATTGGACAAAATTTGCTAAATAATCCTCAGTGCGCTAAGAATTACACTGACATACCAATTTACTTTGTCAGCAGGGCTCGCAGAGTGGCGCATTTGCTCGTGCTGCATCCAACATATATTAATATACAGGGCCTTGATCTTTGCAGCCAGAAAGGATATGAACAGCCAATGCACCTGCTTCACAGAAATAAGATAAGTGACAGGCATTTGCGTGCTCATTCCTCAGAGCAATGCCTTGACCAATCAGAATCAATCTATTCCGTTTAACTCACAACAAAACTTGGCAGTTAACTGTCAGTCACCCATAAACTGGTACATTCTCCATGGCAACGCCTCGACCAATCAGAGTTCACTTTCCAACCAATCATACTCTTTTCTCCTGACAGTATGCTGTTGTTATAAACGCAAAAGACTGCGATGCTGGATATCCGAAACAAAAACAAAAAGTGCTGGAAAAACTCAGCAGGGGTCTGGCAGCATCTGTGGAGAGAGAACCAAAGATAACGTTTCAAGACTGTGACCTTTAATCAGAACATAGACCTGAAACGTTAACTTTACTTCTCTCTCCACAGATGCTGCCAGACCTGCTGAGTTCTTTTTCCAGCTCTTTCTGTGTTTGTTTCAATATATAGTTGTTGCTTGTCCTTACATTGGTAAAACTGCAGATTGTTCTGTTGAGTGCATTGTGCTGGAAAGAAAGTGACATTGCTATTGGATTTATGAAGGATAGGCTTTGGAAGGCTATACAACTTAAAATAATATGGGACATGGTACTCCAGGGAAATACAAATATCTTTCCTGGAAGCTTGACCATAAGCGAAATCACGTATTTTCTAAATAATAAAACAAAGCGCAAGAAAGATGGCAAGCTTTCTGAGCGGGTACAAACGGTATGGTTTAAAGAAAAACTGCAAAATTTAATTGGGTATTCTGCTTTCAAAGGAAACTTCAGGGGATGCTATGACTTGTCAATATTGTGACCCAAATCCATCCGCTGAAAAGGGATATAAACAGTTGAACACATCTTCACTGCATTCGAGGGTTAGACCCCGGTGAATTGTCAGAAGAATATTGGTAAGGGAGCCTTATTGATCATGAGGAGAAAAATCTTTGAGCAACTGAGCTGGCCACTTCGGATGATCGCATAATTAATAGTTAATGACATAATTGAGCATTCTTATCTTCGATATTGCTGAGGCATTCATTTTCTGGGAGTCGTTTTCTTTCATTATAATTTTCTTTTCCCTTTTTCCAAAGTTAATGTGGCAACCATATTAGTTTTAAATGAATCATTTCTAATCTGTGCTAACAGAAAACGGTCTATTTGTTTACTTGTAATTCGTGGGTCAAATCAACTATGGGCCTCCCTTTTTAAACATAAAAGCTTACACGCTTTCCCACTTTCATTATCTTTCATAGGACCATGTTAAGAGATATTTGCTGTGACCATATAAAGCGATATTAGCGCAGCTCAGTTTATGTGATACTTGTGGTGATCATTTTAAGTGATATTTTCTGTGAAGAGTTGGAAACATAATTGCCAGGACCAATTTAAGCGTCAGTTGCGATTTGCAGCTTATGTGATATTTGTGGTGGCCATTTCAAGATACATTTGCTATGTCCATTTTACGAGATATTTGCTTTTTTCACTTTAATTGATATTTGCCATGCCAATTTTCAGTATTTTTTTCTTTTTTGGGGATCATTTTAAGTGATATTTTCTGCGTCTTTCTGAAGTTGCATTTATTGTTATAATTTTAACTGATATCCATCGTTGTCATCTCACGAACAGGGAGCTAATTTTGCAAACAAGTCTCTCCATGTTTTCAACAACCTGTCGATGAGCGGAATTTGATTTAAATGTTTTCCTTTTCTTTAAATAAAAAAGGCCCTGATGGCGCATGTCTTCACTCCCTCAGCTTGTGAACCCTGACCTGTAACAGACTGTCACAACACTGTTCCTAAAGTTAAGTCAAAACAGTAGGGTTTAATTAACACACACTCTTGAACTCGGGAGGCGGTTAAATTCACAAGGCACGCTCACAGAGATAAAAGGAAAGGGAAAGGCATCAAAAGGACAAAAATATTTACTAAGTATAAAATACCTTAATTACAAACTGACGGAGATTCCAGTTGAAAATAGGGATTGTTTATTTTTTAACTAACATAAAGTTTAACAAGGATTTATTTTAGTGACTGTCATTCCTCCACAAGTGTCGATTATGATTTGACGCACAATAACACATCTGACAGTTGCTTCCAGTCCACTGGATGTGACAATACTGCTCTACTCGAGGCCAGTTAATTCTGTAACCATAATAATTACCTTTTCGATGACAAAAAAAAACTTTATAATGTATAAATGTGGTGTGGCGTTTTCAAGTGTCTAAATAACTTAATGGGAGATAGCTTTCTCTGCAATCTGATGTATTAGCTACCAATTAAATACTGTTGAGATATTGTTGATTTTCAGTTTGATTGTGATAGCAAAAGTCTGAAAACATGGAATCTTGCCGTCATATTTTTAATTTGTCAATGGAAAATTCATATTTTTTTGTTCAAGATAAAATTCTCCATGGAAGTCATGACACAGGCCAGACCAGACCGGTCCTGCTGTGTGTGTATCACTGAGCATGGCGGAGAGCAGACTGGCGCCACTGTGTCTGTGTCATTGAGCCTGGGACAGAGCGGTCCGGCTCCACTGGGTCTGTACTATTGAGACTGGCAGAGAGCAGTCTGACACAACTGGGTCTGTATCACTGATCCTGGGGCAGAGCAGTCTGGCACCACTGAGCCTGTATCACTGAGCCTGGTGTAGAGCAGATTGGTCCCACTGTCTTTGTGTCACTAGCCTGAGGGACAACAGAGCGGCCCCACTGAGCGTCTATGACGGATCCTGGGGCAGAGTGGACCGGCTCCACTGTGTCTGTATCACTGAGCCTGGATGAGAGCAGACTGGCTACAATGTGTCTGTATCACTGAGCCTGCGGTAGAGCAGACTGGCCTCATTGTGCCTGTATCACTGAGCCTGGATGAGAGCAGATCGGCTCCACTGTGTCTGTATCATTGAGCCTGGGGTAGAGCAGACCGGCCCCACTGTGTATGTATCACTGAGCCTGGGGTCGAGCAGACAGGCTCCACTGTGTATGTATCACTGAGCCCGGGGGAGAGCAGAACGACCCCACTGTGTCTGTATCACTGTGTCTGGGGGAGAGCAGACCGGCCCCACTGTGTCTGTATGACAGTGTCTGGGGGAGAGCAGACGGTCCCACTATGTCAGTATGGCTGTGTGGGGGGGGGGGGGGTGGAGCAGACAGGCCCCACTGTGTCTGTATAACTGTGTCTGGCGTAGAGCAGACCGGCCCCACTGTGTCTGTATGACTGTGTCTGGGGGAGAGCAGACCTGCCCCACTGTGTCTGTATCACTGAGCATGGGGGAGGGCAGACCGGTTCCAATGTGTCTGTATCAGTGAATCTGGGAGAGGGAAGACTGGCCCCATTGTATCTGTATCACTGAGAGTGGGGGAGAGCAGTCCGGCCACACTGGGTCTGTATCCATGAGCCTGGGAGAGATAAGACAGGCTCCACTGTGTCTTTATCAATGAATCAGGGGGAGAGAAGACTGGGCTCACTGTGTCTGTATCACTGAGCCTGGGGGAGAGCAGACCGGCTCCACTGTGTCTGTATCACTGAGCCTGGGGGAGGGCAGACCATCCCCGCGGTGTCAGTATCACTGCAACTGGTGGAGAACAGACTGGCCCTGCTGTGCCAAAATCACTGAGCCTGGGGAGAGCAGAATGGCCCACTGTTTCTGTATCACCGAACCTAGGGTAGAGCAAAGCAGCTCATCTGTGTCTGCATCAGTGATCCTGTGGCAGAGCAGAACGGCTCCACTTTATTTGTATGACTGAGACTGTGGGGAGGTGAGCCTATTCCACTGTGTCTCTATTACTGATCCTGGGGGAGAGCAGAGTGGCAGCACTTTGTCTGTATGGCTGAGATTGTGGGAGAGCAGAACAGCCCCAGCATGTCTGAATCAGTGAGCCTTGGGAAGAGCTGACCGGCCCAACTATGTCTGTGTCAATGAGCCGGGGGGAGAACAGCGTGGCTGCACTTTGTCTGCATCACTGACCCTGGGGGAGAGTCGCCTGACCCAATGTATCTTTATCACTGAGCGTGAGGCAGAGTGGACCGGCCCCACTGTGTCTGCATCACTGAACCTTGGCTGGAGCAGACCAGTCCCACTGCGTCTGTATCACTGAACCTGGGGGAGAGCAGAACAGCCCCACTGTGTCAGTATCACTAAACTGGGGGAGAGCAGACCGGCTCCACTGTGTCTGTATCACCGAACCTGGGGAAGTGCAGAGCGGCTCCACTTTGTCTGTATCACTGAGGTTGGGGAGAGAAGACCGGCCCCACTGTGTCTGTATCACTGAGGTTGGGGAGAGAAGACCGGCCCCACTGTGTCTCTATCACTGAGCCTGGGGGAGTGCAGACTGGAAGCCACCTATCTTCAGATAAATACCCAGCAGGGGCTTTGTGACTTGGGGGAGATATTGTCCAGAGAAGTGACGGGTCAGGATTTCTTGGGATCTGAAGTTGGACCCTTGAGATATTGTTTTTGGTTTCGCTTTAGACAGTGTTTTGTGGGTGTTAACAGTTTTAAAGGCAGCTGGAGAAAACCTGCCAAGCAAGCAGTCACAATAAGTACCCTATTCCATCTCTTTGAGATGTTCTTAGAAGCAAGTGTAAGACATCGAGAAATTGATGCTACATTCCGAATGAAAGGCCTGCCAGAAACCCCTGTTGTCACATTTCTCTTGGAAAGCCTGTCAAACTGATCTTCACCTGGAAAGAAATGTTCCAGCAATGTCCTACTGACAGCCATCTACATGCATTCGTGACACCAAACCAAAAAAGGACAGTTCTTCTTCTTCTTCTCTTCTTCAAGAATAAGTAAGTATTTGGCCAAGGCATTCTTTTTTTATTGTAAGAGAACTCTAAAGAAAACATCTCTATTTTTAAAGTTAACTGTTGTGCGTGTGTGTGTGAGTGAGAGTGAGTGAGTGTGAGAGAGAGAGACAGAGAGAGAGAGAGAGAGAGAGAGAGAGAGGCTAATGTAAAAATAGACCTTCATATTTCGCTCTGTGCGTTAATGCTTTGTTTCATTACTGGTTAAGTCTTGTTTTATAATAAACTGATAATTGTGTTGTTTACAGAGGAAAATTGCTGGGGGACTTTTATTCTAGGATAAAGAATAGAATCTTTGACTGACTGTATCTGTAACTGGGTAAACACTGAAATATATGTTGTGACCTGTGGAGAATTGCAACCAGAAAAGAGAGTGCATTCTTCCTATTTCGGTCCGAACGCGTGAAATGCTTTAATATTGATGTTCAGAGAGACATCGGTGTCCTCGTACAAGGACTAAAGAAATTTAGAATGCAGGTACAACAAGCAATTAGGAAGGCAAATGACATGCTGGCCTTTATTACAATGGATTGGAGTACAAGAATAAGAATGGCCTTGCTGGAGTTATACAGGGATTTGGTGCGACCACACCTGGAGTACTGTGTGCAGTTTTGGTCTCCATATTTAAGGACGTATATACTTGCACTGGAGGTGGTACTGCGAAAGTTCACTGGATTGTTTCCTGCCCTACAATCTCTGGAGTTTGGAAAAATTAGAGATACCTCATTGAAACGTACACGAATCTGAAAGGGCTGGACAGGATGGTCTCTGAGAGGCCGTTTCCCCTGGCTTGGGAATGCACAACACGGGAGTACATTTTCAAGGTAGAGGGGCGCTCAGTTATGACTCAGACGTGGAAAAGCTCCTTCAATAAAAGGGTTGTGAATCTTTTGAATTCTCTACTTCAGAAGGTGAAGGATGCCCAATCATTCAGTGTGCTTAAGGTCGGGATAGGCAAATCTATTTTGCCTCTCGGGGAATGAAATGTTATGGAAAAGAGGCAGGAAAGTAGAGTTCAGAAAGAAGATAAGCCACCATCGCATTGATTGGCAAACAGGCTTGAAGCACTGAATGGTCTGCTCCTGCTCCTATTTCTTATTTGCTTATTTTCTTAGAATAAGGGACAATATTTGTTCTGTTGCTTAACTTTCCTCAGCATGTCTCATTGCTAAATCAATTTTAAAATTAGTGTAATGGGGTATTTCACCACATTCTTCAACTGAGCTCTGAACTTAGTCTGTGTCACAGCATAAATACAAGTATTTGTGCAGCAACTCAGGAGCTGAAGCATGAATCCCATTTCCATTAAAAAAGCAGGTAGAATTGCAGAGTTAGAACCCAACCACCACATACGTTTCCATATAGAATGCACCATTAACTCTGACCATAGCAGAATGAAATTACCCGAGATAACAAACAGTAAAATTATGGATTTTCTTCGACTATCCATTTCTGGGTCTCTGGGGCTCTCTCCACTGCTGTGAGGCCGCAGTCGCCTTCGTGCTCTGCTGGCAATTATAATGTGTCTGACAGTAAAAACATTGAGTAGTAAAATCAAAACAAATGCGACGCCAGGTGTTATAATGCTATGAAAGAACACGATTGTTCCCCAGACTGGTGAAGAGATAACGTCTGTTCTAACACGGCAAAACCAGGGGCTGTAAAAACGGCTATACTGATGTGATAGCAGAAAATACCAGGTGATGTCTTTTAAACAGCTCAGCACGGTCACTGCTCCAAGAACCACATCAGCTGTTTTCTCTTTGCAATATCTAGTTTTTAACTTCTGGCAACAAATGGCCACAAATCGATTAAAGGTGAAAGCGACTGTGAACCAGACCGAACCGTCCGTTGCTGCATAAAGCAGGGTGGCATGGATATTACATACACGGATGTAATAAATTGGGAGAAATGCTTCCCGATAACGAATTGGAATGTGCCGTAAAATCAGGTCGAGGCGAATGACCAGTAGATCCGCCGCAGCCATGGCCGCCACGTAATGAGTGACACATTTGGAGAGACCGCACTTTCCTCGAGAGAGGATTGCTATCGTCACTGGGTTAAATGCATGGGAGGGAAATGGACAGGGAAATTATACATCAAGCTGAAAGCAATTGTTCCAGTGTGAATGCATACATATTGAGATTTGAAAATCTGTTACTGTGTCAAATGATATAATAACATGCTTTTGCATGTGGCAGGGTTATCTGCTGCAGCATTGGTTGTCATTCAATGATGTCAGCCATTTAACCGTAAAAGTTATTATCTGGGATGAGGTGACATATGAACATGAACAGTCAAAATGAATAAAAGATGCTGCTGAGATGCTGGTCTATTTAATGCTCCAGTAAAATAAACAAAGAAATAAATAAATAATATCTCAGTGTCACAGGAAAAATAAGGACTACAGGAGCAAGGCTTCCAGTCGAAAATGTCAGCATGTGTTCACAGACCATAGTTAGTGGAGAGGATTCATCCCAGGCTGTTGCTGTTGGTCATTAACCAATGACTGTGGGTTTGAATGAGGCAATCAGCCCAGTTTCCTGTTCCTTGTCATGTGCCAGCGATGCTGTGTCAGATTGAGGAATCAACTTCTGTTGCTGGCCCTGATCAATCGGCAATGACCCAGTGAAAATTGGGTGGAGGGGGAGGGGAATGAACATAGCTTGCTGCTTGTGGTATTTTTCCAGTAACCGTGGTCTAGTGTGGGGATAAGCCTTGGATTTTTCTCCTTCTTATTTGTCACTGACACTTGGTTTGTGTAGGGGAATTCGGTCCTGCTTCCTGCTCCTCAGCTTTGCCCAGTGATTTCTGTGTTAGCGTAGGGTAATCGCTCGAGGAGTGTGCTCCTCATCCTTATTGAGTGACCCAGCATTGGTGTGGGAAAGCAGTCCATGTTCCTGCTCCAGATCTTTACCCACTGATCCAGGGGTTCTTCCCAGGATCCTGCGACTTATCTTTCACCAGTGACACTGGGTTATGCGACAGTATGTCCTTCCTTCTCACTCTGCAATGAAGTGTATCAATCTAGCATTCACCTGTCAATAATTGTTCAGTTACACCTTTGGAAATGCGATTGTGCATGGCTGTTTCCAATGGATTGTGCGTAGCATGATGTCCCTGAAGTAACATGACTTCATTCGCACTGCTTGAAAATGGGCATATAACAGGTGGCCAATGTAACACCGCTCATTTACCTCCACCGCCCAAGACGTTTATTTAACCCAGAAAACGGGAGCTGGGTTGGAAAATTAAACAGTGAACCAAGTGTGGATGAAGAAAAAAACTTGGCTGCAAGACCTCTTGTGAGCATTGGAGGAGCTCCGTGGAACTGTAAATGCAAGAAGTGCATAAGTCCAATAGAGGAGAGGAGAAACTGATTAAAGCTAGATGAGCTTCAGATGCTATTGTGCTTTCTCAAACAACTTTCTAAAAAGAAAAAAAAGTATCCAATTATTTTTGAATAACTGCAGAATCAGCCATACCGGTCCTGTAAAATCTGATGGTTCAATATGATTAAAATATATTCTGTAATAGCACATTGTATGTTTACATTCTCAGTAATATTTCTGTTGTAATACACTACACTGCGGTGTCAGAAACTATCTTAATGACAGTAAAAGGCCGAATGAATTCTTGTCCCCATGCAGGGATAATCAGACAAGTTTCAAAATCAAATCAATTTATTATTCACAATACCATGGTGATAATCTGGAGCATTTACACTAAAGGAGACATTGACAGCATCGAAATTGAATTGTTGGGCAGTTTGTGATATTCCCTCACATGCAACAGATTTGCAGGACAGTATTCAAATTATTTCAAAGCAATATTTGGAAATTAAATCACCGCCAACTCACGGACACTTGTTCCTACCTCCCTCTGGACCATGACCCCACCACCGAACATCAAGATTTCAGACTTTTTAGATTTAGGGATACAGCACTGAAACAGGCCCATCGGCCCGCCGAGACTGTGCAGACCATTAATCACCCATTTTATAATAATCCGACACGAATCCCACATTCCTACCACATCCTCACCTGTCCCTATATTCCCCTACTACCTACCTATACAAGTGAAATAAAGAGAGTAATACTCCATCAGACTGGCAGGAAAAGCAGTAGTCTGATGGATTTTGGGTGACATTTATCGTTTTGTTATTGCATTCAGTAACGGATATAATTATTGTTCCTGGGTCATGGTTTTCTGCTGGAGGCACGGATTGAATAAAATGAAAACGATGGGACTGAGAAATAAATCAACAAACAGGTACTTCTGCGGGAATCAGTAGAGGATGAGACGCATGAAATGAAGGGGATTAAATTAAAAATGATAAGTAATAGCCTTACAGTAAATCAGCAGCCCAGGAAATATTGAGAAGAGTAACAGTGTTCAGGAGGTATATATTCAACATTCTCTCAAGCCTAACCCCGACATGGTCATCAAACCTGCAGACAAGGGCGGTGCTGTTGTCATATGGCGTACCGACCTCGACATTTGCAGAAGCTCAACGCCAACTCACGGACACTTGTTCCTACCTCCCTCTGGACCATGACCCCACCACCGAACATCAAGATTTCAGACTTTTTAGATTTAGGGATACAGCACTGAAACAGGCCCATCGGCCCGCCGAGACTGTGCAGACCATTAATCACTCATTTTATAATAATCCGACACGAATCCCACATTCCTACCACATCCTCACCTGTCCCTATATTCCCCTACCACCTACCGACACTAGGGGCAATTTATAATGGCCAATTTACCTATCAACCAGCAAGTCTTTTTGGCTGTGGGAGGAAACCGGAGCACCCGGAGGAAACCCACGCAGACATAGGGAGAACATGCAAACTTCACACAGACAGTACCCAGAATTGAACCCAGGTCGCTGGATCTGTGAGACTGCAGTGCTAACCACAGCCACCTTCCTAAGGACTGTCACTGACCTCATCTCCTCTGGAGATCTTCCCTCTCCAGCTTCCAACCTCATAGTACCACAACCCCGGACAGACCGCTTCTGCTGCCTTTCCAAAATTCACAAACGGGACTCTCCCGGCAGACCCATTGTGTCAGCCTGCTCCTGCCTCACTGAACTTATTTCTTCCTATCTAGACTCTATCTTTTCTCCGCTAGTCCAGTCTCTTCCCACCTACATCCGTGACTCTTCTGACGCCCTACGTCGTTTTGACAATTACCAGTTCCCTGGTCCCAACCGCCTCCTCTTCACTATGGATGTCTAATCGCTCTACACCTCCATCCCCCACCAGGATGGTTCGAGGTCTCTCCGCTTCTTCCTGGAACAGAGGCCCAACCAGTCCCCTTCCACCAGCACCCTCCTCTGCCTGGCTGCAATTGTTCTCACATTGAACAACTTCTCCTTCAACTCCACGCACTTCCTTCAAGTAATAGGTGTCGCTATAGGTACCCGCATGGGTCCTAGTTAAGCCTGTCTTTTTGTCTTTTTGTGGGATATGTCGAGCATTCTTTGTTCCAGTCCAACTCAGGCCCCCTCCGCCAACTCTTTTTCTGGTACATTGATGACTGTATCGGTGCCGTTTCCTGCTCCCATCCCGAACTGGAAAACTTTATCAACTTTGCTTCCAATTTCCACCGTTCTCTCACCTTTACATGGTCCATCTCTGACACTTCCCTTCCCTTCCTCGACTTCTCTGTCTCCGTCGCTGGGGATAGGTTGGCTACTAATATCCATTATAAGCCCACCGACTCCCACAGCTACCTCGACTACACTTCTTCACACCCTACCTCCTGTAAGGACTCCATTCCATTCTCCCAGTTTCTCTGTCTCCGACGCATATGCTCTGATGATGCTACCTTCCATGACGGTGCTTCTGATATCACCTTCTTTTTCCTCATCTGAGGATTTCCCCCCACTGTGGTTGTTGTGGCCCTAAACCGTGTCCGGCCCATTCCCCACAGCTCTACCCTCACCCCTTCCCCTCCCTCCCAGAACCGTGACAGGGTTCCCCTTGTCCTCACTTTTCATCCCATCAGCCTCCATATCCAAAGGATAATCCTCCGCCATTTACGCCACCGCCAGCGTGATGCCACTATCAGTCACATCTTCCCCTCCCTTCGCCTGTCAGCATTCTGAAAGGATCATTCCCTCCGCGACACCCTGGTCCAATCCTCCATTACCCCCACCAACTTGTCCCCGTCCCATGGCACCTTCCCCTGCAATCGCAGGAGGTGTAAGACCTGCCCATATTCCTCCTCTCTCCTCACTATCCCAAGCCCCAAACACTCCTTTCAGGTGACGCAGTGATTTACTTGTACTTCTTTCAATGTAGTATACTGTATTCGCTGCTCACAGTGTGGTCTCCTCTACATTGGGGAGACCAAGCGCAGACTGGGTAACCGCTTTGAGGAACATCTCCGCTCAGTCTGCAAGCAGGACTCTGAGCTTGTTGTTGCTTGCCATTTCAACACACCTCCCTGCTCTCATGCTCATATCTCTGTCCTGGTATTGCTGCAATGTTCCGGTGAGCATCAACACAAGATCGAGGAACAGCATCTCATCTATCGAATGGCACACTACAGCCTGCCGGACTGAACATTGAGGTCAATAATTTCAGAGCATGACAGCCCCCCCCCCCATTTTCTTTCATTTTTAATTATTTCTTCGTCTTTTTTTACATTATTTTTTACGTTTTTTACAATCTTTTTTTGCATTTATTTAATTTCATCTCAATTTGTTCAGTTTGCTTACGTACTTTTATTTCAGGTTTGCACTTGCTGTTGTTGAATATTCAGTGTATTAACACATAATCTGTACTGATGCTTTGTCTTTTAACACACCATTAACATATTGTTTGCCTTTCCTCCGTGACCTTTTGGTCAGCTATGTGGCCCGGTCCAATCTAGACCTCCTTAGTTATCTCTTGCCCCATCCCCACCTCACTTGCTTATAACCTGTGACTTTTCTAATATTTGTCAGTTCCGAAGAAGCGTCACCGACCGGAAACGTTAACTCTGCTTCTATTTTCACAGATGCTGCCAGACCTGCTGAGTGGTTCCAGCATTTCTTGTTTTTATTTCAATATTGTTGTTTTTGTTTGTTTTTCTTGCTCTGGATGGAATCGTGCATTGCTGTTCCACAGTGTTCAATACTGGCATCATTTTACTGAAATCGATTAATGATTTGGGCTTATGAACACAGGGCAAACTTCAAACTTTGCAACTGACAGGCAGTGTGGAACTGAAGTTGAAAGTGATGAAGAGGGTAGTAAATTTCAAAAGGACACTGGCAGGCTAGTGAAATGGACGGATACATGGAAGATGGCATTCAGTGCAGAAAAGTCATAGACATTGATGGCGTGGACTTGTCTGCAAAAACTAAAATTTCAAACTTTGAAGGAGGCATGAGTAATAGTTATGCCAATATACACTGAGAATGATAGTGGAAGACATCAGAAGACTTTTAATGTCTGGCTAAATGAGCAGACACCTACAATTTGCAATTTAGAATTTGGTATCACAGTGGTTAGCCCCGCGGCTGCACAGCTCCAATGACCTGTGTTCAGATCTGGGTACTGCCTGTGCAGAGTTTGCAAGTTCTCCCTGTGGCCGCGTGTTTTTCCGCCGGGTGCTCCGGTTCCCTACCACAGCCAAAGAATTGGAGGTTTGAAAGGTAAATTTGCCATTGTAAATTGCCCCAGTGTTGTTAGGTGGTAGGAGAATGGTGGGCATGTGATAGGGAATATAGGGTTAATGTAGGATTAGTATAAATGGGTGGCTGTTGGTCGGTACAGACTCGCTGGGCAAGGGGCCTGTTTCAGTTCTGTATCTCTAAATAAATAAATAAACCAGGAAACATAATTGATACATTTGGGTAGGCAGTAAGAGGAGAAGCAATATAAACCGTGTGACATATATTTTTTTTTAAATTCCAGGACAGTAGAAAAATAAAGTTGGATATTTGGAAAGAAATGTTAAACATAAATAAATGATTGGGTGTTCACCCGTTTAGGGTATTGCGTACAATTCTGAGCTCATAGGAACATATGACAAGCCATAAAAAGAGGAGGAGGCCATTTATCTCTTTCGCCTGCTTCCCATTCCGTGAGACCATGGCTTAACTACGACCTAACTTGATATATCTCCCTTCATCCCACATCCATCAATACATTTCAATAACACACTTCTTTCAATATCATTCTTAATTTTGTTAATTGATCCAGTATAAATTGACTTGTGCAGAAGGAACTTCAAATGTCTCCCACACTTGGTGCGGAGTAATGTTGCAAAGTTTCATTCTTGAAAAGTCAAGCTAATTTTTTTATTTTTTTTTCATGGGTAGCGAGCATCGCTGGCAAGGCGAGCATTGATTGTCCATCCAGAGTTATCCTTGAAAAGGGGGTGGTGAGCCGCATTCTCGACCCACTGCACTCTTTGTGATGTCACTGCACATACGGTGCTGTTTGGGAGAGATATCCAGGATATTGACCCAGAGACAGTGGAGGAATGTGATACAGTTTCAAGTCAGGATTATGTGTGGCTTGGTGGGGGGATATGCGTGGAAAGTTCTTTACGCAGAGGGTGGTGGGCACCTGGAACGCGTTGCCAGCGGAGGTGGTAGACGCGGCAACGATGGAGTCTTTTAAGATGTATCCAGACAGATACATGAATGGGCAGGAAGAAAAGAGATACAGAATCTTAGAAAATGGGCGACATGTTTAGAGAGAGGATCTGGATCGGCGCAGGCTTGGAGGGCCGAAGGGCCTGTTCCTGTGCTGTAATTATCTTTGTTCTTTGTTCTTTGGTGGCAAACTGGCAAGTGGTAGTTTTCTCATTCGTGTGTTGCCCTTGCTCTTCTAGGTGCTGGAGTTTGTGAATTGAAAAGGTGCTGTCGAAGGAAGAATGGCAAGTTGCTGCAGTGCATCTTGCAGCTGGTACTCACTGCTGCCACTGTGTGATAGCAGTGGGAGGACTGATAGTTTAAAGTAATGGATGGGCTGCCGATGTACAGGAATGCTTTGGTTTGGATGTTATTGAGCTGCTTTCGCGTTGTTGGATCTGTCGCCCTTCAGAACGTGCAAATTATTTCGTAACACTCCTATCTCTTGCTTTGTAAATTGTGCACAGGCTTTGGGGAGTCTGGAGGTGAGGTACTCGCTGCAGAATTTCTAGCCACTGACCTGAAATTGAAGTTATTGTGTTTATAAAGCTGGTAGCGTTACTTTTCTGGTCAACTCCAACAGTCAGAGTCTTGATGTTGGGGCATTTGGGCATGGTAATTGCGTTGACCGTCAAGGAAATGTGGCCATATTGAGTCTTGTTGGAGATCATCATTACCTGACACATGTATGGCATGTATGTCACTTGCTAGATATTAGCCCAAGCTTGAATATTATCCAGATCTTGCTGAATGTAGGCACGGTTGGCTTCCATAACTCAAGAGGTAAAATGGTACTGAACACTGTGAATCAATTCGTGAACACTCCAAATTCAGGCCTTATGATGGAGGTAAGTTCATTTATGCAGCAGATGAAGATGATTAAGGCTAAGACACAACCCTGTGGAACTCGTGAAACGATGTCCAGATACTGAGATGATCAGCATCCAAATACCAATAGCATCTTCCTCTGCTTTCGGTACGACGATAACAATCTGACAGTTTCCATTTGATTCTAATTGACTTCACTTTTGTTCATTCTCCTTGATGCTGCAGTCGCTCTAGTGGTTCCATGTTGACAAGGGAACCACTCTCACCTGACCCCCTGTTTCAGATTCTTTGTCCATGTTTTTCAGGGCTCCAACGGTATCTGTAACTGACTGGCCCCGTCAGAATTCAATCTGAGCATCAGTGAGTGGAAAATTGCTGAATAAATTCTGTTCGATAGCACTGTTGACGATACCTTCCATGAAGGTACTGATGATTAAGAGTAGACTGACTGGGTACTTGGATTTTCCTACATTTTGTTGACAGGGCATATTTGGGTAATTTTCCTCATTGTTGGGCAGATGCCAATGTTGTAGTTGCACTAGAACGGCATGGCTCGCACCAACCTAAGGCTGAATTTAGTGTAGGCGTGGAATCTAGTTATGGTGGCATAGACGGACACATAATTGCAACACAGAAATTTGATGTTGTGTCATTAGTTTCTGCTTTTTTTCAATGGTGGGAAAGCACAACGGTGGAATTTAAATATGACTAAAACTGATACTGATTTAATGATGGTTGAGTGATTCTGTGAATGGTGGGTGGCATTTACGTCCCTCTGGATTTATGACAAGTAAAACCTGGCAGTACTGAGTCGAAGGTGCACATTACACTGAGGAGTAGGCAGCTCAGAAAATTTCTGCATTGGAGAAGAGGCTGATTTGGAGATGATTGTAGGACTGCATTTATATGTGCACTGAAATAGAGCGGGGTACCGGGAGCTCTGCCAATATATCTGGGGTACTGCGGGCTATGAAAGAAGGTTTCAATACAAGGGGCTCTGTGAGGGGCCCAGGGTTCTGGAACTCGTGGAAATGCCCGGGGAACTGGAGGCTTTGCAAGTTGATCCTGAGTTCTTTAGACTCTGCAGGGATCCCGGGGTACCATGGACTCTGCAACAGGCTCTTTGGTTACAGGGGGCTCTTCACGAGTCTCCAGAGTATGAGTGCTTTGCAGTGGGTTCCAGGGATCCGGGGGCTGTACAAGGGGCCTAAGAGTGAATTTGGTGGTGTTTGTTCGGTATCAGTATAGGGTCCGCAAACTGTTGTGTGATGGGCCTGCTTACTCACGCTACTGGAACCGAAGATGGGCCATTATTAATGTTGGTATTTTAGTCCATCAGCCACTCCACAGACAGAATTGTCACTTCCCCCGGTACCAATGCATGAGGCCAAATAGGTTGAGCAATGAGCAAACAATGTCCCTAATTCTGGCGTACAAATCTTCAGTACTACAGCCAGGATGTTGCCAGGACCCATAGCCATCGCTGTATCAAGCAAAAAATATTCAGCTGTTTCTTGCTCTGCTGTAAACTAAATTGATTTGGTGAAAGACTGACATCTATGATGATGAGGACGTCAGAAGGAGGCCGAGATGGATCATTCACTTGGTACTTCTGCCTGAGGATGTTTGCAATGTTTCAGTGCTGTCTTTACACTGACATACTGGGCTGAAAACCCCATTATGATGGAGATATTTGTGAATGTTCCTCTTCTGGTTAGTCATTTAAATGTCGACCATTCATCACAACTGGATGTGGCTGGACTGCAGATCTTTGTTTAGTTGGTTGTGAGATCTCTTTACTTTTTCTTAGCAAGTCTGCTTCTTATTGAACAAGGGTTGGTCCCCTGGCTTGATGATATCAGTAGAGTGAACGAAATGCCGTGCCGTGAGTTTACAGATTGTGCAGCAACAACATTCCACTACTGCTAGTGGTGCAAATAACCTCATGGATGTTCTGAGCTGATAGATATGTTCTGAATCTTTTCACTATGCCCCTAGACATAGATTTCCCAACCAGCTGAAACAGTTTCTTTCTTTCTTTCTACCCTATCTTTTCCATCTGACAAGTTGTTAAAATTCAGTATACATTGTAATTTCGAGGGAATACACTCACACTCAGCACCCTGTTTTTTGTAATCTTTCCATGTAATTCATGAATTGAAGTCCAGTTACCATTTTTGTAAATCAACTCTGCAATCCCTCTGTGGACAATTTATGTACCGTTCCTAAGTTGTGGTCCTGAGAACTGCTCATAGAATACCCAGTATCGTCTAGCCAAGGCTTTGTACAACTGAAACAGGAATTCTTCACCCTGGTATTCTATCACTTGAAATATAATGCTCAACATTCCATTCTCTTTGATTACTTTCTGTGCTTGTTCACTATATTGTTATGATCTGTGTACCTGGACCCCAAGTTCTTGCCATATTTCTAACGTTTCAGCATTTATGGAGGCCCTGTTCTATCCTATTTCGGATAAAAGTGGAGGGCGTTGCATTTGTACACATTGAAATATAATCCGAACAGTTTTGTCCAATCACTTAATCTGACAATATCTCTTTGTAATTTTACCATTCGACCATAAGTACGAAGATATGAATTAAGAGCAGGGGTAGGCCACTCGGTCCCACCAGCCTGCTTTGTCATTCAATAAGTTCATGGCTGAACTGATTACTTCACATTTCCACCTTCCCCATAACATTCCACCCCGTGTTTATCAAGAAACTGTTTACCTCTGTCTCAAAAATATTCAAAGACCCTACTTCCGCCACCTTTTGTGGAAGAGAATTCCAAAAGACTCACGACCCTCTGAGAGAAGAAAAAATCTCCTAATCTCTAGCTTAAATGCGCGACCCTTTATTTTTAAACAGTGAACCTGCGCCCCCACTTCTAGATTCTCCCACAAGATGAGACATCCTTTCCACATCCACCCTGTCAAGACCCCTCAATATCATATACGTTTCAATCATGTCGCCTCCTTCTTTTCTAAATTGCAGCAGATACAAGCCTCACCTGTCCAATCTTTCCTCATAGGACAACCCACCCATTCCAGGTATCATTCTAGTAAACCCTCTCTGCACTGGCTCCAACGTATTTACATCCTTCCTTAAATAAGGAGGCCAATACTGTTCACAGTACTCCAGATGTGGTCGCACCAATACCCTGTATAGCTGAAGCATAACCTCCCTACTTTTGTATTCAATTCCCCTTGAAATAAACGATAACATTCTGTTAGCTTTCCTAATTACGTGCTGTACCTGCATGATAACCTTTTGAGATTCATGCACTCGGACTTATATGCATCATTCTATTAATATGAATTTATTAGCCTGAAACAGTGAGAGAGAGAAAAGAGAGTGTGAGAGATGGGAATAAAAATGGAGGGAGAGAGGGAAGGACAGGGTAAGATAGAGTGAGGAAGGAATTAATTTCAGAAAGATAATTAGATGAATAATTGAAGGGGGAAGGTGTGTGCAACTGTGGGAAAAGGAAGGCTAATGGAAATTACTGAAGAGGTAAGACCGTGGATCAATTTGAAAAAATATATGATACTCTTAAACTCAAGACTTTGGCGGATCTGGAGTAGTGTATCTCAGTCAGCACATAGGTAAGGGGTGAATGGGACGTGGTGTAAGTTAGCATAAAGATGCAGAGTTTTTGATGAAGTCTGCTGCATGTAGGTTGGGAGGCCGTGCAGGATAGTATTGGCTTGGACAATTCTGGACGTAGAAAAGGCATGGACAACCCTTTCAGAAGCAGATAGGCTGATGGCAGGAGAGAGCAATATTCTGGAGGTAGTAGCTGGCACGATTCATGTTCTGGAACTATATCAATTCAGAACTCATCTTGAGGCCAAATGGAATGCTGAACTTAACAACAGTCAGGTTGAATCTCCGGCAGTGGGCAGTGCCTGCAATGGAGTAAATGAATAGTGAACAGTATTTATGATTTAGGACGGAAAGGGTGATCTTTTAGGGGCGGTACAGTGAGGCAGTGGTTAGCACCGCAGCCTCACAGCTCCAGTTGTTCGATTCTGGGTACTGCCTGTTTGGAGTTTGAAAGTTCTCCCTTTGAACGTGTGGGTTTTCGCTGGGTGCTCCGGTTTCTTCCCACAGCTAAAAGACTTGCAGGTGATAGGTAAATTGATCATTGTAAGCATGCCATACACCTTCTTCACCTATGTACTTGCACCCTGAGGTCTCACTGCTCAAGAACACTTCCCAGGGTCCTGCCATTCACTGTCTATGTCCTGCCCTGGGTTACTTCCCAAAATGCATCACTTCACACTTGTCTGCGTTCAATTCCATTTGCCAATCCCTTGCCCACTTTCCCAGTTGATCTCTCTCCTGTTGTAATCTTAGACAACCTTATTCACTGTCCATCATACCACCAATTTTGGTGTCATCTGCAAACTTACTAATCATGCCCCTTACATTTTAATTAACAATTTACAAAATCATTGATTTTATTCCAATTTAATTTTTTCTTCATTGGTTCTCGACATATGGGTGACATTGGCAGGATCTGCAACACTTGCACATCCCTCGTTACCGTGAGTAAATGGTGGTCCTTACTCTGGAACCGCTGCAGTCCTTATGGGCAAGGAGCTCTCACAATACAGTCACAGAAGGAATAGCAGAGGGCTAGAGTGGATGGTCCTTGAAATACGGTACGGAGATTATGAGAAACGATGAGCCTGTCCCTGCAAGCAGTGCACAAAATTGGTGCTGCTTGATCATTTGCATGATTGAGCTGTGCAGCCAGGGCTGAGCTTGCTGCTTCGTGACTGCAAACCTCAACAAGTTCGGACCAGACCAGCAGTATGGAAAGCTAAGCAGCACTACTTAGAGCCAAACTTTAGTTTTTAAAGGTGATATATATTCGAGCGGCAGCAGTGGCTGGAACATTTTGGATTACATTTTGAAGACAGCAGGAAAGAACTGGCATGGTGCAATGGACAGGACGGCATGCTCCCAGGTTTTAGAATGTTGCACTGGAGTTGCTGGTGTTGGAGGTGGACTGGAGGCGCATGGGGGCATGACAGTTAATGCACCTGTCTGGCACCGAGGATCGAGATGCAGTGCAACAAGAAGTTTGAAGACTCGCACAAGTGGTCAAGCTCACAGAATGCATCGACATATGTCACTACCTAGCAACTGCACAACCAGCCTCATGCACTACTCCACTCACCGCCCCTCGTTCACTCGCTTCTGAACAATTTATATCAAATATGACTCAAAGTGAAGCCTAGCTACCCGACGAGAACTCGATCAAACCCGACTACATGTGTCGGGTTTGGTTTGGTTCGGGTCGGGTCTACATTCTGTGTCCAGCATTCGGGCTTGGGTCGGGTCGGTCTGCACTGCTCTGTTTCGCTTCGGCAGCCTTGGTGACTGGAACATTGGGACCGTCTCTGCGGGAGATGGGACCCTTGAAGGCTGGACGAGTTGCAACTGAACAGAGCTGAGACTGAGTTCCTTGCGGCACGTTTTGCTAGTGCTGTTGGGAAGGCTTTAAAACAGTTTGGCGGGGGATGGGGACCTGAGGGGATAAGAAAGTATAGGGAGTGGCAATTTTGGACAAGAAAGCTATTACAGCTGTGAGGAGGGATGATTTGTTGGAAGGTTCATGAAATGAGGGCATATGGATTGAGCTAAGGACAAAACAAAAAGGGGCAATCACAGTGCTGGGAATGTACAACAGACCCCCAAACAGTCAGAGGGAGATAGAAGAGCAGATTTTGAAGCAACTCTCTGAGAAGTGTAAGAACAGTAGGGCAGTACCGGGTAGGGGATTTTAACTACCCGCAAATAACTGAGATAGTTTACGTGTGAAAGGGGTTGAAGGAAGAGAATTCTTTCAGTGCATTCAGGAGAACGTTTCTGGCCAGTATGAAACAAGACCAATAAGAAAGGGTAAAGTTGTGGACTAAGTTTTAGTAAATAAAGATGGACAGGTGGAAAGAGTGGCAGTGGGGATTATTTTGTTGGTAGTGATCAAAATTCGGTCAGTTTTAACATAATTATCTAAAAGGATTGATATAGAACAGGGGTTAGATTTCTCAATTGCGGCAAGGTCAATTTTACTGAACTGAGGATTGATTTCGTGAATGCAGACTGGAAACAAGTACTTGAAGGTTATTCAGTGTTAAAGCATTGGGAGGCATTCAAAGGGGAGATTTAAGGGGTTCAGAGTAATCATGTTCCCACAAAGAATAAAGGATGAGATGGCCAAATCTAGAGCTTACTGGGGAAGGTACGGGCAAAAAGAAAAGCTGATGTCTGGCACCGACAACTTAATATTACAGAAAGCCATGAGGAGTATACAAAGTGGAGGGGTGAAATCAAAAAGGAAATTAGGAAAGCAAAGAGAGGGCATGAAAAAATATTGGCAAGCAAAATCAAGGTGAACCCGAAGATGTATTGTCAATATATTAAGAGTAAGAGGATAACGAAGGAGAGAGTAGGGTCCAATTCAATACCAAAAAGGTAACCGCTGTGAAGAGGCAAAAAATGTTGGTATGATTCGGACTGAATACTTTTCGTCAGTCTTCACAAAAGAGGGGGATGATGCAGATATTTTAGTTAAGGAGCAGGAGAATGAAGTATTGACTGTGATAAACATAGGGAGAGAGGAGGTATTGATAAGATTAGCATCCTTGAAAGTTGATAAATCACCAGAGCTGGATGAAATGTACCTTAGGCTGTTAACAGAATCAAGAGGGATAATAATGGAAGGTCTGAGAATCATTTCCTTTCGTCTCTGGATACGGTTGTGGTGTCAGAGGATTGGAGAACTGCTAATGTTGTACCTCTATCTAAAAAGGAAGTGAGGGATTGACCGAATAATTACAGGTCAGTCAATCTAACCTCAGTCGTGGACAAATTATTGGAATATATTCTAAGAGACAGGATAAACTGTCATTTGAAAAGGCACAGGTTACGCAAGGATAGGCAGCATGGATTTGTTATGGGAATATCTTGTTTGACCAACTCGATCGAATTTTTTGAAGAAGTAGCAAGGAAGATTGATTAGGGCAATGCAGTTGATGTGGTCTACATGGCACTCAGCAAAGCTTTTCATAAGGTGCCACATGGTAGACCGGTTAAAAGTAATAAAATCCCATGGGATCCAGGGAAATGCAGCAAGGTTGATACAAAATTAGCTCAGTGGCAGGAAACAAATGGTCATGTTTATGTTTGTTTTAATGACTGGAGGGCTGTTTCATGTGACATTCCTCAGGGCTCAGTACTGGGTGCCTTGCTTTTTGTGGTATACATAAACGATTTGGACGTAAATGTAGGGTCCATGATCAAAAGTTCGCAGATGACACCAAGATCTGCCGGGTTGTCGATAGCGAACAGGGTAGCTATAGGATGCAAGAAGATATTGATGGATAGTTCAGATGAGCTGAAAATTGGCAAATGGAACTCAACCTGGAGAATTGCGAGATGATGCATTTAGGGAGGTCAAAGAAGGCAAAGGACTACATGATTAATGGGAAAATACTGAAAAGACTACAGGACGTGAGGGACCATGGGGTGAATGTCCACCGATGCCTGAAGGTAGCAGGACAGGTCGATTACCTGGTTAATGAGGCAGGTGGAATCATTTCCTTTATATGCCAAGATATGGAAAGGTGCAGAAGTAACAGGGTTGTTGTCATGGGTGACTTCAACTTCCCTAATATTGATTGGAACCTCCTTAGTGCAAATAGTTTGGATGGAGCAGTTTTTGTCAGGTGTGTCCAGGAAGGTTTCCTGACTCAATATGTAGATTGGCCGACTAGGGGGAGGCTATGTTGGACTTGGTGCTTGGCAACGAAACAGACCAGGTGGCAGATGTCTCGGTGGGAGAGCATTTCGGTGATAGTGATCACAACTCCCTGACCTTTACTATAGTCATGGAGTGGGACAGGAGCAGATGGAATGGGAAAAAAAATAATTGGGGGAGGGGGAATAACAATGCTATTATGCTGGAACTGGGGAGCATAAACTGGGAACTGATCTTCTCAGGGAAATGCACGACAGAAATGTGGAGGTTGTTTAGGACGCACTTGCTGCGACTGCTGGATAGGTTTGTCCCGATGAGGCAAGGAGAGGATGGTAGGGTGAAGGAAACTTGGATGACAAGAGATGTGTAACAGCTCGTCAAGAGGAAGAGGGAAGCTTACTTAAGGTTGAGGAAGCAAGGATCAGACAGGGCTCTAATGGGTTACAAGGTAGCCAGGAAGGAACTGGAGAATGGACTTAGGAGAGCTGGAAGGGGACATGAAAAAGTCTTGGCGGGTAGGATTAAGGAAAATCCCAAGGCATTCTACACTTATGTGAGGAACAAGAGGATGGCCAGAGTGAGGGTAGGGCCGATCAGGGATAGTGGAGGGAACCTGTGCCTGGAGTCGGAGGAGGTAGGGGAGATCCTACATGAATACTTTGCTTCAGTATTCACCAGTGAGAGGGACCTGGTCGTTTGTGAGGACAGCGTGAAACAGCCTGATATGCTCGAACAGGTTGAGGTATTGAGGGAAGATGTGCTGGAAATTTTGAATGATATGAGGACAGATAAGTCCCCGGGGCCAGACGGGATATAACCAAGGATATTACGGGAAGCGAGGGAAGAGATTGCTGCGCCTTTGGCGATGATCTTTGCCTCCTCACTGTCCACTGGAGTAGTACCGGATGATTGGAGGTTGGCAAGTGTTGTTCCCATGTTCAAGAAAGGGAATAGGGATAACCCTGGGAATTATCGACCAGTCAGTCCAACGTCAGTAGTGGGCAAATTATTGGGGAAAAAACTGAGAGACAGGATTTATGATTATTTGGAAAAGCATAGTTTGATTAGAGATAGTCAGCATGGCTTTGTGAGGGGCAGGTCATGCCTCACAAGCCTTATTGAACTCTTTGAAAATGTGACAAAACACATTGATGAAGGAAGAGCAGTGGATGTGGTGTATATGGATTTTAGCAAGGCGGTTGATAAGGTTCCCCATGGTAGACTCATTCAGAAAGTGAGGAGGCATGGGATACAGGGAAAGTTGGCTGTCTGGATATGGAATTTGCTGGTCCATGGAAGACAGAGAGTGGTAGTCGATGGAAAGTATTCAGCATGGAGCTCGGTGATCAGTGGGGTTCCGCAGGGATCTGTTCTGGGACCTCTGCCCTTTGTGATCTTTATAAATGACTTGGATGAGGAAGTGGAAGGCTGGGTTAGCAAGTTTGCCGATAACACGAAGATTTCTGGAGTTGTGGATAGTGTGGAAGGCTGTTGTAGGTTTCAACGGGACGTTGACAGGATGCAGAGCTGGGCTGAAAAGTGGCAGATGGACTTCAACCTGGAAAAGTGTGTAGTGATTCATTTTGTAAGTTTGAATTTGAATGCAGAATACAGGCTAAAAGACAGGATTCTTGGTAGTGTGGAGGAACAGAGGGATCTTGGGGTCGATGTCCATAGATACCTCAAAGTTGCCACGCAAATTGATCGGGTTGTTAAGAAGGCGTATGGTGTGTTGACTTTCATTAACAGGGGGACTGAGTTTAAGAGCCGCGAGGTTATGCTGCAGCTCTATCACGCCCTGGTTCGACCACACTTGGAACATTGTGTTCAGTTCTGGTCGCCTCATTATAGGAAGGATGTGGAAGCTTTAGAGAGGGTGCAGAGGAGATTTACCAGGATGCTGCCTGTACTGGAGGGCATGCCTTACGAAGAAAGATTGAGGGAGCTTGTGCTTTTCTCATTGGAGCGAAGAAGGATGAGAGGTGACTTGATCGAGGTGTACAAGAAGATGAGAGGCATAGATAGAGTGGATAGCCATAGACTTTTTCCCAGGGCGGGAAGGGCTATCACCAGGGGGCATAATTTTAAGGTGATTGGAGGAAGGTTTCGGGGAGATGTCAGAGTTAGGTTCTTTACACAGAGAGTGGTGGGTGCGTGGAAAGCGCTGCCAGTGGTTGTAGTAGAAGCAGATACATTGGGAACATTTTAGCGACTCTTGTATACGTACATGGATGATCGTAGAATGAAGGGTAGGTAGCTAGTTTGATCTTAGAGAAGGTTAAAGGTTCGGCACAACATCGTGGGCCAAAAGGGCTGTACTGTTCTGTCCTGTTCTATGTTCTATGTTCTATTTTCTATATAGCAGAAAAGTACAGGGAGCTTATGCTGGAGCTATATAACTCATTGCTGAGGCCACAACCTGTGTATTGTGTGCAGTTCTGGTCACCTCGTTACAGTAAGGATGCACTTGCACTCGAAATGTTACGGAGGAGATTTATCAGGATGTTGCGTACTGGAAAAAACTCAGCTACGAGGAATGTTTGGATAGGCAGGGCTGGTTCTTCTTGGAGCAAAGAAGGTTGAGGGATGATCTGGATAAAATGCATAAAATTGTGAGGGGCCTGCATAAAGTGGAGTTGTTCGGCCTTGCAGAGAGGGCAGTGACGAGGGGGCATCGATTTAAAGTGATTGTTGGAATAATTAGAGGGTAGATGAGGAAACTACTTTTCACTCAGTGTGTGGTGGGGCTCTGGAATTTACTGCCTGAAAGTATAGTTGAGGCAGGAACCCTCAACGCATTCGAAATGAGTCTGCATATGCACCTCGAGTGTTGTAATCTGCAGGGCTACGGACTCAATGCTGGAAGGTGGGATTTGAATGAGTGGATTGTTCTACAGCTGGCAGTGACACGAAGGGCCATGTGGCCTCTTTCTGTGCCTTAAACCCCCTATGATTCTATGATTCTCGACTCTCACGTGATCTTATCAAGAGATCTAAAAGTTGGAGGGTCGGGTGTCTGTCTTCAAACCATTGTCTATCTCCCCATGCATGATCCCAATGCCGCGGGTAGTGGCCCGACTATCAAACGTGGTTTTCTTGAAAGAAGACGTTTGTATTCAAGGAGGCAAATAACTCCAAGAGAAACCAGGGACGGGGGTTCAGCGGGAGCCGAGCGGGATGGGTGTGGGTGGGAGCGAATCAGGCCGAGAAGGGTGCGAGCCAGTGGAGCAGCCAGAAAGAGCTGAGCGGCCAGAGAGAGCCGCCAGGGGGCAGTAGAGCGGCCGGAGATTGAGGCAAGCGGGAGGAGCAGAGCAGCCGAAAGAGCGGAGCAGCGGGACAGAGCAGCGATGTATACATCGGAGCAGCCAGAGAGTGTAGCGAGGGGGAGAGTGGAGCTTGAGGCCTGGGTGAATATCCATTGGCGTTGCATTGCTGTATGCGTAAAGTGCAGCGCAGTGTGCGACCAGGCGGGTTGCCTGAAGTTGCATACGTCGCGCGATGATGAGTCCACTCATGAATTAATATGAGGATTAAGTAAAGTTGGTCAATTTCAGACACGATTCCAAGAACCTTCAATTCCCCAAAGGACAAAATCAACTTCCTTAATCTAATTTTTGTTGTTGAGCGCTCTTTCTATTCTATATCTCATGAATGGTGCGATCTGCACAAATTTTACATTTTCTTACCTTCTAAAATATCATAACCCCAAATGACTACTGATGATGAAGAATGCTATTAAACTTCATTGACACTCCTCAGATTGAAGACAGTCACCCCACCTGCACATCACCTCACTCGATGACAGTCATTATCCTTTCACAGGAATGCTGTTAATTCCAAAACTATTATCATGTAATTACATGCAATTAAAACAGTAGATTATGCACGCTGGTTTATTATTTACCTCAGATACCCCTTTACTGTTGATAGGAAATGCACCAAATTATACTGATTTTAAAAAAATCTAAGTTTCTCAAATTCAAATAATGGTGTCGTCAGTTGACAATATCTTCCATTTATTAATCTTTAAAAAAGGTTTTCCTTCAATAGTGAGCAACCACCTAGACGGTATTTCCATCAACGTTTTTGAAAATTATGTATGTTTATACCCATTTAAACTCAGATAGATTTCCTTTTGGGTACTTGGAATAGCAACTCATAATATTTTTTTATTATTGATTTAAATGTCATAAACAATTATTTCCATGTTTAGTGGCTTCAGATGAATTCATCAGAGACAATAATGTCTACAGTTGTTATGGAAGTTGTCTGCAAATAATTGCAAAGACTTTCTCTAGAAAAATAATAAATAGAAACAAATGTATGAATGAATTAATGACAATTCCTGACTTTTTATAAAAAGAAGGCCAAGCCTTCAGATCAAAATATCACCATGCTGTCATAAATGTTGCAAAAGTCTTAAAGTGCTGAATCTCTGACGATATGGCCACCTATTTAGAGAAACGAAGAACTCAAGGTCCATTCGGCTTGGAACCAGATGAGTTAATTCAATCCAGATATCTGTGGCAATTTAGAAACAGCAATTATCACAAAATCCTATTTATATCTCACAAAAAATGCCATTCAGTAAATTGTTAAGTTGCTGGCGGAAAGGGTTAACCCTACTAGTTTTAAAGTGGTGAAGCAAAAGTTCTCTGGATGCAATGACATCCCACCTCTCTTTCTAAAAGCAAAGAACAAAGAAATACATGTTCAAACCAATTCTAACCACTTTTTAACGAGGGAGAATCCTGACGAGACAACATGCTTTTTCCTTGAAAAAGCCACTCTGAGATATTCTTGACCCGAGCACCACAGAGGCAACACACAATCATGGAGCCTCGTTTGCGGCCACAGTAACGCCTGTTCGCCTTACAATTGAATCTCCTATCACTATGGATCTCCCATTCTTTTTCCTGCCCTGCTGTACAGCAGAGCCATCCGTGATGCCACGAAATTGGCTGCTGCTGCTATCCCTGTGAGACCATCCCACCGACAGTGTCCAAAACGGTATATCAATTTGACAGGGGATGGCCACAGGGGACTCCTGCACAACCTGCCTGCGCCTACTACTCCTCCTGGTGGACAGCCATCCCTCTTCTGCCTGTGCAGCCATTACCTGCGGTGTGACCACCTCGCTAAACATGCTATCCACTGCGTCCTCAGCACCATGGTCCTCACTGGATACAGGGGTGCGGTGCTTAAGGATTGGAATTGCTAAATTGTACCTCTGATGAAAATGGGAGCGAAGGATAGACCTAATAATCACAGGCCAGTTTGCCTAACCACAGTCGTGGGCAAATTATTGGAATCTATTCTGAGAGACAGGATAAACTGTCACTTAGATAGGCACAGGTTAATGAAGGATAGTCAGTATGGAGTTGCTAAGGGAAGATCTTGTTCGACCAACTTGATCACATTTTTTGAAGCAGTAACAAGGAAGATAGATGAGGGTGGGCAGCTGATGTGGTCAACATAGAATTTCGCAAGGCTTTTGACAGGTTCCCACATGGCAGACTGGTTAAAAAATAATATCCCCATGAGATTCAGGGAAATGCAGCAAGTTGGCTACAAAATTGGCTCAGTGGCAGGAATCAAATTGTAATTGTTGACGGATGTTTTAGCGACAGGAAGGCTCTTTCCAGTAGCGTCCCGCAGAGCTCAGTACTGGGTCTCCTGCTTTATGTGGTGTATATTAATGATTTGGACGTTAATGTACGGATCATGATCAATAGGTTTGCGGACGACATGAAGATTGGCCCTGTGGTAGATATCGAGGAGAGTAACTTTGGCCTGCTCAGAAGGGCAGAACAAGTGGCAAATGGAATTCAACTTGAAGAAGTGTGAGGTGGTGTCTTTAGTGAGGTCAAACAAGGCAAAGGAACACATGATTAAAGAGAAAATACTGAGAAGTGTAGTGGAAGTGAGGGACCTTGGAGTCAATGTCCACAGATCCCTGCAGGTAGCAGGACAGGGTCGATAGGTGGTTCAGATGGCATATGGAATCCCTTCCTTTATTAGCTGTGGTATAGAATATAAGAGCAGGGAGGTTATCCTGGAACTGTATAACTCATTGGTTATGCCACAACTTGAGAACTTTGTGCAGCTCCAGTCACCTCATTACAGAAAGGATGTAATTGCACGAGACAGGGTACAGAGGAGATTTGCCAGGATCTTGCCAGCACTGGAAAAATGCAGGTAGGAGGAAAGATTGGATAGGCTGTGGTTATTCTCCTTCGAACAGAGAAGGCTGAGAGGAGATCTGATTGAAATGTACAAAATATTGAGGAGCCTGGATAGAGTGGAGGTGAAGGATTTATTCACCTTAGCTGAGAGGTCAGTGACGAGGGGGCATACCTTTAAACTGACTGCGAGAAAAATAGAGGGGAGATGAGGAAAAAATATTTTCACCCAGAGGTTGGGAGGGATCTGGACCTAGTTGAGGCAGAAACTCTCGACTCTTTGAAAAGGAGTCTGGATATGCACCTCAGCTACCATAATCTGCAGGGCTAAGAACTAAATGTTGGAAGGTGGGTCTGGAATAGGTGGATGCTTTTCCGGCTGGCACACACACGATGGGTCAAAGTGGCCTCTTTCTGTGCCTTAAACATTTTATGTTTCTATGACTCTATGGTTCTTGGAAGCTTAAAATACTAAATGATTCCTCTTTTCCGCTGATATTCGTCTATGCGTTTTACCAATCTTTTACCTCGTAATTCAAATGACATCTTATTCACAGGTCTTGCGGATCTATGTCTGGTTGTTTCCCTTGGAATTCCCTTCCCTGAATGTAAAACGTTGGTCAGACTAAGCAGAGCAAGATTCCACTCAACTTCACTATCAGTCATTTCGTTTTAGCTTTTTTCAACGTCTGGCGCCAAGCTGCACCATTGTGTGTTTTGGGGTTTTGAGGTGTAAAACACTTTTATTTAAAAATTCTCAGTTCTGATTTTTCAATTTATTACAATGGGGTTCTCAGCTGTGCCTGACCGAACAAGGTACTAATAACGGCTACTTATGAATCCAATATAATTTATTAAGCAAGATGTTAGAAATGCTTAACAAAAAAAACACTGAAGACAACATGGAAGTTTCTTACCCTTCAAGGCCAGGATTCCTTGAATGTTGCCAGCACAGGCGATCCCTTTGTTCTCCTGTCTCTGAATTGACATTACATTGAACTGTGTTTCTGATTAAATACACCACAAACACCATTGTAAACTCTAGCAGCAAAGACTCTGAGTTTCCATCTTTTGGGCTTCCGATTCCTTATTATGATATCCTTTAAATTAACTGTTCCATTAGTTTAACGTGAGATTCATCTGCTGTCACTGCACCTCTGTAATTAGAGTGGAGTACGCTAAAAGTACGTCTATCTCTTATTTCCGAGGCTCCGAGAGTTAATATTGCACTGTGTGAACAAATATCACATCCTTGTAGATACAAAGCAGTTATACATCAATCTTTCATCTTCTTATCAACAATGCCAACTACTGTAAACAATTCAACTCAACATTCCCAGGGTTTTTAAATATAAATGTTTTCTTCTACAGTTATATTTGATTGATCAAGTCAGTTAGCATACTTATTAAACTGCATGGTTCTTGTTTAATGATAGGTGTCATATCCAGTTCAAGCTTCTTTCACATCAGTTCCTTTAGGGAGAGCAATCACTCTCCTCCTGACCCCTTTACAAAGGTCATCTCATCCTTTTGCTCACTGCTCGTTATCTTTTTTGATTCCTGCTAATTTACTTCCGATATTCCTGTTCTCGACCCGCTCTTCCCGTCGCTAACAACTCTAGTGTTTGTCTTTACTCCTGCAGGCCATTTTCTTCTGGACCTCCAGCGGTCTCCTCTTGTCCATTAACCACTGGATCTTTACGCTGGTCTCAGTTGCTTTGTTTATTCATTAATTTAATAACTGATGTAACTGGATATTTCATGGTGAGCTTTAACTGCTCTCTGAACTCGGACTGAGTGGCCACATAAATAAGTGTGTTTGTACGGCAACTTAAATTCTGCAGCGTAAATGCGACATTTACAAAGATATAAGAAGAATCATGATCGAAGAATTGACCAACACGAAAAATATGTAACATATGCACCAGCCACAGAAATATGAAACTGACAGATATGCTGAAGAGTAAAATCATAGACATCCTTCTTCTCTCCATTTCAGAGTCACTGTGATTATCTTTCTTGCTCTGACCCCTCAGTCTCTGACGAACTCGATTTGTCACTAAAATGTGTCTGAAAGTCAGAGCGTTCAGCAACAGAATTAATATGAAAGGCGATAATGGTGTTAAAACTTTTTCAAACATTCTAAATCCAATCCATCGAGGGTCAGTAAAATAGCTTCGCTTATTCGACCAACACCTTTGTACATTGTCGATTACTCGTCTAGGTTTAAATCTAAAGTAGATGGGAATAATTTTTAGACAGAGTAGAATGCCAGTTGTGAATAGAACCACAGTCGCAGTTTTCCTGATGCAATATTTCGATTTCAGCTTCTGGAAACAAATGGAAACAAATCGATCAAATGTGAAAGCGATGGTGAACCAGACCGAACAGTCGAGGGCTGCACGGATCAGGACATAGCGAGAACGACACACAAAGGTGAGGTCCAGGAAATCTGATGTGAAATAAAGCCTATTGATTCTCCGGAGTATGATCTCAGTGATGATGACCAGTAGATCCGCCGTTGACATGGCCACCAGGTAGCGGGTGGTGCAGGTGGAGAGACTGCAATTTCCCTTGGACAGGATCATAATTAACACTAAATTAACTGTAAAGGAGAGAAGGGAGAGGTGGCTGTAAATTACTGAAAAACATTCTCCGCTTCTCAACCCTGGCAAAAAGGATTTTAGCACCAAACCGGTGTGGATTGGGATCGGGTCAGATCGGGTCCGTGACCCCAACATGCCTCCAACACCAGCAGTTCCAGATTTAACAAATCCTGGACGGGGATGTGCAGCACTCCGATCACCGGACGCTGGTCAACTAGTTAAATGTAGCAATGAGGAGCCAAAGAATGTGTAGACTGGAGAACTGCACCCGGTCTCCACCACTCCCACTGTCGGAACCCAACCCAGACTCGTATCACTCCCTGGGGTCGAAGAAATCCATCCCTGCCTCGAACCAGTCCGTCGGATAGGGGACACTCATACTTCTCGGACCACTCCCTCTGATGTATAATTGTGTTAAAGTGAAAAGGGAGTTTCATGAGTAAATGCAAATGTGATCAAAGCACAGACATTAATTTCTACAGGAATATCATTAAAAGAAAAGTGTCATAATAACGTATTAGAAAGGTGGTGATTGAACACATAAACAATGTGTACTCTTCTGGACTACACATGATAACAAATATCCAGGGTAACCAGCAGGTGCACGTATTCTTCACAGAAATAATACCATAACTGGGAGATTATAGTTATTGGGATATGTTGTGGCTCTATTATGCCGATAAGAGAAGGATGAGTGTTGAACTAATAGAGGCCTTTAAAATTATATAAGGGTTCCAGAGGGATAACGTGGACCTGATATTTCCACATTTGCTGGTGGCCAGTTCTGCATTTCCTGAAAATAAGATGGTCATTAATAAATTCACGATGGAATTCAAGAGAGACCGATTTATTTGTACTGCTGGGAACGTGGAATTGAGACCTCTTGGAGGAGCTGCAATGGAAAAAAATAAGAAGAAGCGAGGTTAGTACATGAGGGAGACAGGATTGGAAGGATATACAGATAGGATTAGATGAGCTGGAATGAAGAGAGGCTCGTGCAGAGCAGGAAGACCGTCCGAATCTAGTGGTACCGAATGCCCAGTTTCTGTGCTGTAAAATCAGTAACATGTCTATTAACAAGTCATAGTCATCAGTGTTTTTCGTAATATTGAAGAGGAATATTTATTATTGCAGTGCAGCTATGACCGAACGCTTCTCATGACTGTGCTCGGGAATGAAATTAATCAGCACCTGATAGTGCTGTCAACAACTTTACTTCGAGTAAGAGTAAGATGGGGAACCGCATTGAATACAATGACAGATACTCCAGGAAATACATGTTCCCTGGAGTTACGTGGTCCACATCATTTAGTCAGACACAATCAGTGCAATTCTGGAGTGACAGAGAGTGCCATTTATACATGATCACTGAGGTCATGTGCTCCACTCCAGTTAGTGCACACACACAGTATAATTCTACACTAACAGATAATTCCGGTAATCCTTCCACTCTGAGATTTTCCTGCTTTGAACTGTGATTCTACAGAACACAACATTACACATAATTGAATAAATTCACAATGCAGAGTGTCTTGAGCTAGAAACAGTTGAGACAACAGATTAAAACTGCACAGATAAATCAGGAAATTAATGCAATTATATTATTGAGTGTGTGTCTGTGTAACTGTAACCATTCGATCTCATGTAATATTATTATTCCCATGGTAATCGAAGAAACCAGCTCATACACACATTTACAAATCTTCATTGGTTAGAGATACTTACCAGGAACTCCAATTACAGCAAGGAGCACATAGAATATGTTCCTCACCCATTGAATTGGTCGGTGCATTTTCTTTTTGGAGTGATCGGTCTGTTCGTGCTGCAGTTAATATCTCTAAAATACATTCTGAGATGACACATTCCCAGTGCATTAACTTTATAACCTCCCGGATCTCTCTGGGGATACTGAGGTTGCAAAATTGTTCAGTTTTTCTTAATCTTTGAACAAACGGATTACGACAGCTGTGTTAATTCCCTGTTGATGGAATATATTTTCCATTAATATTGAATAGGACCCATCCGCACCCCCAAGACTGGAAAAATCTGATCACAATAAGCAACTAATCATAACTGGAAGCTGTGTTAAATAGAAATCAAGGAAGTCCTCGAATATTCATGAGTCCCATCTGGAGATCTCATGTTGTTTTAGTGATGGTCTTCACTCTGCATGACTATGCAGAAATTAAATTCCTAACGTCAGGGAAGCCTGTAACGGATGTTCGTCTATAATTTGGATGCTCTCTTTCACTGTGCAATCCCGTTCAACAATTCATATATTCAAACAAAATGGAGTATAGAATGGTTGCAACAAAGCAGTTGGCCATTTGTTCTGTCTTGACCGTGTCAGCTCTCTGCACGGGCAGCTCAGCTAATCTCACTCCCACATCTCCTCATCACTAAACTGCATTGTTTTTCTCTTCAGTTGTTTATTCAATTCGCTTATGATTGAATTTGTCTTCACCACTCTTTCAGCCAGTTCATTTCATATCCTCAACACGTACTTTGGAAACATACATTTTCCCCTCATGTCGTTTTGATTCTATTGTCAATCCCTTAAACCTGTGTCCTTTGCTTTTCACAAGCTTTGCCAATGAGATCAGTTTCTCTCTATCTACTCTGTTTAAACAGCCCATGGTTGGGAGCAGCTCTATCAAACTCTCTCTCAATTTCCTCTTGAAGGAGAACAACCCCGATTCTCTAATCTGTCGGCACAAAACATCTGCCGCCCCTGGAATCTTCTCTTGAACATTTTCTACACCCGCTCTAAAGCCTATATATTGTTCCTCAAAGTGTGGTGCCCAGAACTGGACTCAATGGCAGGATTTTCAATATTGTTCTCTCCCTCAGACAGTCCGAGCTACTCCGTTTCCCTTTTCAACCTCCTTATCTGATACATCGATGATTGTGGCTGTGTCAAACCCTTGTTCACATCGAGCTCGAAAATGTAATCAAATTTGCATTGAAATATCTGTACCTCCCTCGCCTGAAAACGGTCCATCTGTGACTCATCACTTCTCTTCCACGAATTCCCTCTCTCCATTTAAGTGGACAGACTCTGCATCAATATTTACTATGATCCACCAACTTCCACAGTAATCTTGACCACACCTCCTCAAACTCCACTTTGCCGAAATAATAACTTCCATTCTCTCAGTTTCCTCCTCGACTTTTGTTTGTTTAAACGATGCCATCTTCCATACGAGAGCTTCTGCAGTCTCTTCATTTCATGTTAACCGTGCATTCCTCACATAGGTTTTGCAGAGGCCTCAGCTGTATCTGTTCCATCACACGAGTGACTGTCCTCACCTCCTTCCCTACCTTCCAGAACCATGATATTAATTCACGTATTCTCACTTTCCAGTCCAACCACCTCCAGCTTCAACACATCATCCTTCTCCATTTCCACCATGTCCACCTAAAATCGCGAACAAAATTTCTTTGTTCACTCTTCCGTCACACCCAAGATCTCGTTTGCTTGCCCGTAGCTCCTTTCCATGCAATTGCAAGATATGCAACAGATTTCCTTTCACCTATGATCATAAGGTCATTAGAAATATAAGCGGGAGTAGGCCATTCAGCCCATAGATCATGTTCTACCATTCAATACCACAATGGCTGATCTGACCATGGCCGTAATTCCAAGTTCCCACCAGACAGCAGTAAGTCTTGAAAAGTCAGACTAAACCAGCCTTGAATATATTCAATGACCCAGACTCCACTGACTTCTGGGTAAGTGAATTCTAAATGCGATGGAACTTTTAAGAGAAGAAATTCCTCCTCATCACCATTTTAATTGGGAGACTGCTTATTCACAAACGGTGGAGAATGTGCTGAGCTCATGGCTGGGCAGGGCACCAATGTAACACACATCTGGGCTTAGTCTGAGGTAGCAAGATGAGTGTTGTTCCTTCTTTTTCCTTGGATGTGGGTATTGCTGGCGAGGCTGGTATTTGTTATCCGTCTTTCGTATCTCTTGGGAACGTGGTGGAGAGCCATCTTCTAGAAACGCTGGACTCCATCTGCATTAGGTACACCCGCAGTGCAATTAGAAAGGAGGTTGCAAGATTTTGACCCAGCAGTAATGAAGAAATGGCGATGTATTCCAACTGAGGATGTCTGTGTCTTGGAGGGAGCATTCAGGTGTACATGTTTCCATGCGTCTGCCGCCCTTATCCTTTTAGGTGTAAGCGGTCTCATGCTTGAAAGGAGCTGTCGAAATAAATTTAATGACTTCCTGCGGTGTGATGTTATATATGGTGCACACGGCAGCCACTGTGTGCTGGTGGTGGAAAGCGTTAAGTGTTAGTGTGGTGCATCGGATGCACATCAAGCCAGCCCATTTTGTTGGATCTTTCTGAGGCGCTTGAGTTTTGTTGGCGGCGGCACAGATCCAGGAAGGTGGAGTGTATTCCATTATTCCTGACTTATACCTTGCAGATTGCAGATGTAAAAGTCAGTGAGTTATTTGTTGCATAAATCCCAACTTCTGATCTTCTCTGGAGCAACAATATTTATTTGGCTGACCCAGTTAAATTTCTGATCAAAGGTAACGCCTATGATATTAATAATGTGGTAATTGGGGAGTGACCACGACGATGAATATCAGGGGAGGTGGTTCGAATCTCTCTTGTTGGACAATGCCATTTCATGGTAAACTTGTGTTGCGATTTTTAGTTGCTTTCATCAGCCCAAATCTGATGCAAACAATGCAAAAAATGCAATGCTTTTTGTCGGAGTGAAAGAAGGCAGTTTCAGTTTGTCCGTCATTTTTCCAGAGTAAATTGCTTCTCATCTTGGCCTCAATCTTTGACCGTATAATTGAAAGAGGAAAATGACAGAGTAGTTGGGGTAAGTATAAACTGTCGTTGGTCTATTTGTTGAAACAAGCCACGAGCTTCATGATTGGCTGTGATAATTTCGAAAAGATACATTGTATTGATCAGGAGAACATGGAGAACACGCCGTAGTGTGTCATATATGGACAAGAGGAGGGGTCATTGGATCTGATACAGGCTCTTCAATTCACCATCTGTGCTTAGAACATAGAACATAGAACAGTACAGCACAGTACAGGCCCTTCGGCCCACGAACCTTTAACCTACACTGAGATCAAACTACCGACATACCCTTCATTCTACTATCATCGATGTTTTAAAGGGGAGGTCACAATATGGATAGTTATGATGCTGTGTATCGAACCATGGGGCATTCAAGGCTTAATCTTGGGAATTAGATGAACCATCTCTTCCCACTACTTGAAGAGACATCGTAGTAACAGGGGGGAAAGCAGAATGAGTTCGGGCTAATGGGAGGGCCAACATTGCCTTCTTGTTGATGGAACTGTTTCTCGAGTGTCGAGTTGGTAGGTGATGGAGGAAGCTGTTAGCAGCACAGCTCTTACTCAGAGTTCTGGAAGGGATTGACAACAGATTACAGAGTTCCACGGAAAGTAAGTAATACAATTCCGGCCCCAGGACATCATTGTATCTTCTGAGTTACCTAAACACAGCAGCAAGAAACCTCTAATCCCGAGGACTATGTCAGTTGGCTGTAAAGGCAAAGCTGCCACAGATTTCACATTTATAACAAACAGAAACCAAAGACGTGGATTCACTGGTGATTCAGAATCAATCCTTTGTCAGTACAAACATCTTCCTATATCAATAATTTCGTTTCCTTTCTCGAGAAAGTCTATTTCCCCTCCTAATTTTGCATGTTGTTCCCGGGTTCAATTCTGGATACTGCCTGTGTGGAGTTTGAAAGTTCTCCCTGTGTCTGCGTGGGTTTCGTCCGGGTGCTCCGGTTTCCTCCCACATTCCAAAGACTTGCAGGTTGATAGATAAATTGGCCATTAGTAATTGCCCCTTGTATATGTAGGTGGTAGGGAAATATAGGGACATGTGTGGATGTTGTAGGAATATGGAATTAGCATAGGATTAATATAAATGGGTGGTTGATGGTCGGCACAGACTCGGTGGGCCGAAGGGCCTGTTTCAGTGCTGTATCTCTAAACTAAACTAAACTAAACTAAACTATTTCTGTGATTTTCTGTTCGATTTCGCACAATATCAGGATGGATCAGTTCTACACTTACCAACTTGACATTCAACAAACCCCCGAAAAAATCACCAAGGCAAATCTGCCAGCAAAAGCATGCCCACGACCTTCTGCCTCTCCCACACATGAATTACAATTTTTGCAGATTTTTACTTTGTGGTGAGTAGGTTCCTTGTTGGTTTGAATTATCCTGAGGGACGGACTCATAGCCTCGTAGAACATTTAGTTCACCTGCCCTGCAGGGCCTGTTTGGTAGGCAAATCCCACGCCCTGACAGAGATCAACAAAGGAACATGAAACATGCCATTTACAAGATCTGATCCTGGGAAGGCGCAAAATGTAGGACCATTACTTTAATGTGATAAACATGCATCCGTCAAAGGATAAAGCAGGAACCAGTCTTACTTCCACATAGGAAAATTCACAATAATCCATACAGCATAAGTGCAGACTATATTTACCTGCTCCAGACCAGCTCCGCCGTATCCCTCCCCGAGTGGAAACTGGTTCTTCCATAAGTACCCTAATATTGCCACAATTAGTATCAGCTGCTCATAATCACAATTGGAGCATGCAGCTATATATAATCAATTGACAAATCATTTGCAACATTGGCTCATCAGCAGCATTTTATTACCAGTCCATCAATGTGTCCATTGTACATTATTATTTTTCTTGTGATTCCTGTTCTAATATACAAGCTACATGTGAGTATCTCAGCTCCTGTTTGAAGACCAGAACTGCTCTTCACATATCCTCCATTGCATGAATGCACAACCTCTGGACTGTTCATTCAAAACTCACCCTGAAATCTAACGCTACGGCTCTCACTCACACAGCGGCATACAAAAACACACTTAAGGAAAGTACAGTGGAAAAGAATAATGCACTTTTACAGCTTATAATCAAAATAATAGTTCATAACTCACATGGCTCGCAGTCGAAAAGACACGTTGCAGACATTCTGAAAAAGACGGCTTCACTCCTGAAGTGTAGTTAAACAGCCGGAGTCACGTGCGGAAGTGGCTTTCAGGATTCTCTTGAAGGGATAGAATTTCTGCAGGCCACAAACTTGGTTGCTTGTAGTCTCGTTACCACGAGGTCAGTTTGCAGTACCAGTGGATTCGAAATGGAACAGGCTTGGAGACCTCACCATGCTACAGTTTCCAATTATTTAGGCATAGATTTTTCTGCCCTTTTTGCTGTTGCTGTTGTGACTTTCTTCAGATAGCACTTAAAGAATAAAACTAAACCAACATGGTTAGCTTATCATGTGCATTATCACATTTCCCTTTCCCAAATATGGTCTTGGAATTAGGGTGATTATTCATTAACTGGCTTCTTGCTTGATTGCTGCCTTGTTTCAGAAAGACCCATTCCGTTCAGGATTACCTCGTGGATTGCCTCAGGATTGTCTGGAATGTGTCATTTTGTTCTTGTGAGAACGTATGGCTGTTTAGAAATTCACTGATCAGGTCAGATGACCTTTGGTGGCCATTATTTGCAGCTCGTATGGTCCATTTTAAAATAAAAGTCACTTACAAAATGCTACACACTCAGTGAAATTCTATGTTAAAAGATATGAATTTGACATGGATCTACTAGGCATGGCAATAATATTAAAGTAATTGTGTCAAATGATATTAGTGCTAAAATGATTTGAAAAAATATAAGACACAAATCCCATTGCACAGGTTCTCCAATCTAAGCAGGAAAGTATCTCTCGACTTCTGATGGTTCCTCTCTTCCTTTGGGTATGCGCTTTGCCAACATACTTTCCACTGCAATGGGGAAAGCAGCAGGCTAAGCCAGACCGTAGAATTTCGGGTGGCAAGAAACTGGCTACCTGCAGCGAAATGGACGCTGACCACAATCATGACAACTTACATGAACAAAGCGCTACACACATCGAGACATCTCAGAAGGCATAATAGAGCAGGTTAAAACAGCGTGACATCAAGCACGAGTGGAAACGTATGGAGAGTGCGAGATTGATGAGCACGTAGAGAGAGATATTGACTTCCAGACGGGTTTTGATGGCAAGAAGAGAGTTGAAATGGTGTAGTGCTGGGATTTACGATGCCCTGGGTACAGTTTATTGGGGAAAAACCTGCTGACGATGCAGCAGAAACAGTGGTGCATAACAAATACTGTTCGACAACAGATGATAAGGGAGGAGTGGAGTGGAGTAAGTTCACAGCGATTTATAGCTTGGCAGATTGTGATGATTGACAGATTGTCATTTGCAACAGGGTTGATATGTTGGTCCACGATTCTTCAAATTATTTCAGTGGAGCAATAAAGAAAAGGGAAATTTGGTGAAACTGTGCTGGACAGGGATTGGGGTCTTATTCCTGGTCAGGATTTGAGCTGTGGCATTCGGCATACCTGCCGTTTAGGCTGTGCTCCTGCTTTGCACGTTGGTAGACAAAAACATGGGGCCGGAGACAGGGATAGTGAAACTGACCAGGAGCAGAGCCTGGTCATGTGATCCTGTCTTATTGGAAGTTGGGGTAACTTGTGCTGGCTGCTGTTTGATTGGCTCCTGGCTTTGCGATCAGATTTCCTCCCTGGGTACCATTCATGAGCTTCAGTGAACTTGGGCAGCAGCTGGTTCTGACAGCGGACAGAGTGAGTCTGATTCCTTCATATAAATAGACGAAAAAATACGAGCGTAGAATGTGGGAGGTCGGCCACGAGTGTGTTTGAACATTCAAACCTGGAGCTGACAAAGACACGGATGAGTTTTCAGCAGCATTTGAGGTGAAACGGGGGAAGACGAATGGTTCATTGTGATGGCGCAGCCTTGTGGTTGAAAGCTCATCTCGAGGTTACTATATGACCAAGGTTGCGAAAAATGTGGTTCAGTCTCAGACAGTTTCCAGAAAAAGGAATTCTGGCTCGGGAGTAAAGTTTGTAATAAGGAACAAAGTAAATGGCTTCAGCCTTTCCAATATTTAATTGGAGGACATTGCTGTTCACCCAGTACCAGATTTCTGACAAACCATGTGACAATCCAGAGAGAACTGAGGATCAAGAGATGTGAGTGTGACCTAGAGTTTTGTGTCTTCAGCACCAATATTGAAACTGACATTCAGTTTTTGGATAATGTCACTGGCAGACAGAATGCAAGTGAGAAATAGACCCTTCGAGATAAACAGAGACATTGCTGCAGAAATTGTAGTAGAATCTATTGATGGTGATATTCTGGCAATGATTATAAAGATAAGAATGGAAGCAGATGATTGCAGTTCCAGACACGGGGACGATGGTGGAGAGATTTGGAGGATTGACTGATCAACTCAGTCAATTGCTGCAGACAGGTCGAAATCTCTAGGAGGAAAATTTAACGTTTATTTCAGTCACACGGGATGAAATTTGTGATTTTGATAAGAGCTGATATGGTCCTGTGGCAGTGACGGATGTCTGATTGGAGGACTTCAATCGTGGTGTTCTAGAAAAGATAGGCACAAATTAAGGAGGCAACAAGAGAAAGGCAAGAGGTTGGGGTGGAAACTGAGTTTGTAAATCGACTAAAGAAATGGTTATAGAATAAAAACAAAAAGTGCTGGACATCCTCAGCAGGTCTGGCAGCATCTATGGGGACAGTAGCAGAGTGAACATTTAAGGTCAGTGAGCTTTCATCAGTAATGGTAAAGGTTAGGAATGTAATAGCTTTTAAGCAAATAAAGCTGGACTAGGGCAAAAGAGAACAAAATAGATGGTGTTGATAGGTCAGAGGGTCACAGAGAATAACTGACAAGAAATTCATGGGGCAAAGGCAAAGGCAAAGAAGATGTGTTAATGGTGTGGTGAAAAACAACACGTTCGTGCAGAGACGGTGTTAAATGACTGAATAATGAAAGCTCTAACCAAAATCACAAACATTAATTAAAACAGTAGGCAGGCACATGGTGAAAATAAATTAAATGATGTAACAAAGTAATATAAAATAAAGTAAAAATGAAAAGTAGAACTAAAAATAAAAACAATGGGGGCCAGTCATGCTCTGAAATTATTGAACTCAATGTTCAGTCCAGTTGCTTACAGGCAGGCATGAAGATCGGCGCAGGCTTGGAGGGCCGAATGGCCTGTTCCTGTGCTGTACTGTTCTTTGTTCTTTCTTTCTGGACTTGCTGCATACTGGGCATAACGTTTCTCCCGAATGCACCTGAATAATTCTGCTCACTCAATTCCTTTCACAGAAGAACTATCCCAGTTAATATTGGTGCATTTAATGTTCCCTACTATTAATGCCCTATTGCTCATGTACTCCTCAGAGCTTTCCTGCAAAACTGCTTTTCTATCTCCATTTGACGATTTGGAATTTCGAGAGTACGCTCCCAGCAGTGAGATAGCACCTTTTTTGTTCCTTAGCTGAATCATATGGCGACATTTGATGAACCTTCCAACATATCACTCCTCTTCAGAGCATTTTTAGCTTTCTTGACCAAAATTGCCACTCTCCTTTTTCTTGTCCTCCTCCCTGCGGATCTGAAATCGCTGTAACCAGGAACGTTGAGCTGCCATTCTTGCCCCTCCTGAAGCCACGTTTCTATAATAGCTATGATATCAAACTGCCACGTATCTATCTGTGCCCTCAGCTCATCTGCTTTATTTCCATATTACTTGCATTGAAACAGATATCTTTGAGCACTGCCAAACGTTTTTTTATGAACTGTCGTTTGCTCTGTCTTCCAGACATATCCATTGATTTGCTGCCTTCCATTTTCATTTCTGAATTTTCTGCCTTCAATTTTCATTTCTGTCTACATTTAATAATAATGCACACAGAACCACGAGTGGTAAATGTGAACCATTTAATAATAATGCACATTGGACCACACATGGTAAATGTGATGAATATATTAGTAATACAGACAGCACGACATCTAGTAAATGTGATACATTTAATAATATTGCACACTGGACCACAGCTAATTGTTACAATACATTTAATAATAATACAGTCTGGGACATAACTGGTAAATGTGAAACATTGAATAATCTGCACACGGGACCACATGTGATTAATATGATGAATATATTAGTAATGCAGACTGGACCACCTCTCATAAATCTGATAACATTAGTGATATGCACACTGCACCACGTCTGATTAAGTAAACCATTTAATAATAAGGCACACTGGACCACATCTAGTTATTATGAAAAAACATTATAATAATGCACTCTGTGCCATATCTGGTAAATGTGCAGCATTTAATAATAATTCAAATGGAACCAAATTTGATAAATGTAAATAATGCACACTGGTAAATAATCCATATGTGGTAAATATCTGTTCAAATATAATTGAAACTGGAACACACGTGGAAAATATGAAGTGTTCTGTAATTTTTATGTATTTCATGGAGTGTGGGCATCGCTAGAAAGGACTGCATTTTTTGACCATCCTTAATTTCTCTTGACAACTGGGTAGCTTGATGGGCCTCTTCAGAGGGCAGTTAAGAGCCAAACACATTGCTGTGGGTCCAGACTCACAGTAGGCCAGACCAGTTAAGGACTGCAAAATTTCTTCCCCAAAGGACATTAGTGCACAAGATGGGTGATAAGATCATCAAATAGAGTTTCATGGCTGCAGCATTGAATTTAGCTGTCAATTCTGGATTCTTATGAATTAACTGAAACTAAAAATCCACCAACTGCCATGGTGGCATTTGCACCCATGGCCCCAGAGAATCCAACTGCGTCTCGAGATAAGTAACTTGGTGACATCGACACTGCACCACCACCATGCCTTGCACACAGACCGACCTGTGGAAGATGCGAAAAGTTTAATGATAATGCACATTGCATCATGTATTGGAAGTGTTTAATCCTCAATAAAACTCCAAGCTGGACCGCATCTTGTAAATATGAAGTGTGGAATAATAATGCACACTGGACCACATCAGGTGAATGGGAAGCATTTAATATTAATGCACACTGGACCACATCAGGTGAATGTGAAGCATTTCATAATAATGCACACTGTACCAAATCTGGTAAGGTAAATAATTTATAGTACTGTGCACTGGACCACATCTCGTAAACGTGAATTATTGAATCATATTGAACACTGGACCACATCTGCTAAACACTAAGCATTTAATAATGGGGTACACTGACCCTATCTGGTAAATACGAGTTAATAAATAATAATGCTCACTGCAGCACAACTAGTAAGTGTGAGGCATTTAATGCCAAAGGAAACGTGACCAGATTTGGTAAATGTGAAGCACTTAATGATAATGCTGGGTTGAGCACTACCTAGAACTGTACTCCAGGGAGAATGTTGTCACTGAGACTGCCCTCAATGCAGCCCAGCCTCTACCAGTCATGGATGAGCTGGACAACAACCAACCAAATCGGAACTCAGTGATGCCATTGATTCTCTAGCCAGCGGAAAAAACCCTGTGAAGGACAGCATTACCCCTGAAATAATCAGGAGTGCCAAGCCTGCTCTACTCTCAGCACTACATGAACTGCTATGCCTGTGCTGGGACGAGAGAGCAGTACCTCAGGACATGCGCGACGCCAATATCATCACCCTCTATAAAAACAAAGGCGACCGAGGTGACTGCAACTACTACCGTAGACTCTCCCAGCTCAGCATAGTGAGGAAAGTCTTTGCTCGAGTCGCTCTAAACAGGCTCCAGAAGCTGGCCGAGCGCGTCTACCCTGTGGCACAGTGTGGCTTTCGTACAGAGACATCGACCGTTGACATGCTATTCTCCCTTCGTCAGATACAGGAGAAATGCCGTGGACAACAGATGCCCCTCGACATTGCTTTCATTGATCGCACCAAAGCCTTTGACGTGGTCTCTTCAGACTACTAGAAAAGATTGGATGCCCACCAAAGCTACTAAGTATCATCACCTCATTCCATGACAATAGGAAAGGCACAATTCAACTTGCTGGCTCCTCATCAGACCCCTTTCCTATCCTGAGTGGCGTGAAACAGGGCTGAGTTCTCGCACCCACATTTTTTGGGATTTTCTTCTCCCTACTGCTCTCACATGCGTTCAAGTCCTCGGAAGAAGGAATTTTCCTCCACACAAGATCAGGGGGCAGGTCGTTCAACCTTGCCCGTCTAAGAGCGAAGTCCAAAGTACGGAAAGTCCTCATCAGGGAACTACTATTTGCTGACGATGCTGCTTTAAAATTTCACACTGAAGAGTGCCTGCAGAGTCTCATCGACAGGTTTGCGGCTGCCTGCAATGCATTTGGCTTAACCATCAGCCTCAAGAAAACGAACATCATGGGGCAGGACGTCAGAAATACTCCATCCATCAATATTAGCGACCATGCTCTGGAAGTGGTTCAGGAGTTCACCTACCGAGGCTCAACTATCACCAGTAACCTGTCTCTAGATGCAGAAATCGACAAGCGCATGGGAAATGCTTCCACTGCTATGTCCAGACTGGCCAAGAGAATGTGGGAAAATGGCGCACTGACATAGAACACAAAAATCCGAGTGTATCAAGCCTGCATCCTCAGCACCTTGCACTATGACAGCGAGGCCTGGACAACGTATGTCAGCCAAGAGCGATGTCTCAATTCATTCCATTTTCGCTGCCTCCGGAAAATACTTGGCATCAGGTGGCAGGACCGTATCTCCAACACAGAAGTCCTCGAGGCGGCCAACATCCCCAGCTTACGCACACCAGTGAGTCAGTGGCGCTTGAGATGGCTTGGCCATGTGAGCGGCATGGAAGATGGCAGGATCCCCAAAGACACATTGTACAGCGAGCTCGCCACTGGTATCAGAGCCATCGGTCGTCCATGTCTGTGCTTTAAAGAAGTCTGCAAACGTGACATGAAATCCTATGACATTGATCGCAAGTCGTGGGAGTCCATGGCCAGCATTCGCCAGAGCTGGCGGGCAGCCATAAAGGCGGGGCTAAAGTGCGTCGAGTCGAAGAGACATTGCAGTTGGCAGGAAAACGGACAGAGGCGCAAGGTAAGAGCCAACTGTGTAACAGCCCGACAATCAAATTTTTCTGCAGCACCTGTGGAATAGCCTGTCGCTCCAGAATTGGCTTTTAAAGCCGCTCCAGGCGCTGCTCCACACACCAATGACCACCTCCAAACGCTTACCCATTGTCTCTCGAGAAAAGGGGCCAAAGAAGAATGACAACTTATTGCACCATGAAAGTACTGTGCATACTGAGTGTAACAACATTTTCAGCCGCGCATCATATAATATACTTTGCTGGGTGTTGAATCAGGCTTTGATATTTTCAAAACACTGAGGTAAATTCGAACTTTCCTCGACACTAATATCAGTGTTTGTAATCAGCCTGGGAGTAAAGTAAACATAGTGACTGTCAAGCGGTGAGCATTGTCAGATTTGATCAATTGTTATGAATGAAACAATTAGAAATGTGTAAAGCATACAGAGCATGCCAATAAATAGCGGGATATGGGTTTCTTACAAGCCTGCATGAGATGTGCACCCTCTGCAGTTGTGGTCTCACCTGAATCAACAAACAGAAAATGACTGACAGATGTATGTGGAGTTTTCCTGAGGTTCTGAGAGATGAGAGAGAAACATGCATTGACACACACAAACATACACACACACACGCACGCGCGCGCGCGCGCTCACACTCAAACACACACACTTACAGGCATACATACAGACACACACACACAGAAAAAGAAGGACCAAGGGACAGAGAGTGACAGAAGATTTTTTTCAATTTCCAAAATGCATTCAATAAGGGCAATCTTATATTTAAAATGGAACAATTGATTTAGCATCGATGGGCGTTTGCAGAAGACAGTTCCAACACTCGCCCTCAAAACATTCACACTAAACCAGAACACATGACTGGGCGGAGAATGGGGATTGTTACTGATTGTTGCAACTTGTGTCATCCTCCCTCTGTCTCTCCCTTTTGTCATGTCTGCACCTATTCTGCTCCCTCCGTCTCTCTATATATCTTTCAATCTCTCTTTTACTCTCCACGTTTCTGTATCTCCATCTCTCTCTGTCCCTCACTTTGTCCCTCCCTCCATCTCTCGCTCTCTGTCTCACACCATTTCTCCCTCTTTCTCTGTCAACATGCGTGAATAGAATTACATGTAGCCCAGGCATCTTCCATAACGACATTGTTCGACGATTCCACTTTTTATTTCACCGCAATATTACTCAGAGCAGCTTTCAATTCCAGATTTTTATTAATTAATTGAATTTGAATTCCACCAGCGGCTATGCGGTGATTTGTGCCTGCATTCCCAAGTGATTAACATGGGCCTCTGGATTATCTGCTCAGTAATATTACCAGTACACCACCTTCTCTCTCTGTCATCAAGCCAACAGAAGCCCCTTTGATAGAAAACTGCTTCAATTGATGGTCAGCTGTGCTCTTTAGCACCGTCATTTTTGAGAAACAATTCTTGTGCCTTCTGCAAAGATAACCGCTTTCATTCTGTCCAATGATTCATAAAATATTACAAAATCAAGTTTACAATCATATTAGGGTTCTGAACTGTGAATAGAAAATATATACCCATGTATTGAGTTTAGGTTATGGAATCTGGAGTGGGTCTTAGTACTAAAACACGAAATGTTCACTTTTTCTATGATTTAACGAACTTAACAATTAGATTAAGTGGGTATTTCAGGATCTTCTTCAGCTCTTCTCGGAATTTAGTCTGGGTCACAGCGTAAATACACGTGTTGATGCAGGAACTGAGAAGCTGCAACATTACTGATGTGTATTCTATGACATAAAGAGTGTCATTGACGGAGGAAGGATATTGTTTTGTAATTCGCTGATAGATGTAAAATACAACCTGCGTCACCCACAACAGTATAAAACTGCCAGATATACTAAACAGTAAAATGATGGATTTCTGTCGATGCTCGATCTCTGGGTCTTTGTGATTCTGTCCTCTGCTGAGGCCCCGGAGTCCCCTGCAGCCTCTACTGGCCACTAAAATACGTCTTATCGTCAGAATAAACGGGACACAAGGAGTTAAAATGCGATGAAACAACTCAAACGCGGTCCATGCGGGGGAAGTATTGAATATTTGCTGATAGATACAGTACCAGGGAACATTATCAATTATATATAAAGGTTCGATTGTAAAGTACCAGGGAAGACTTTCGAAAGAGCACAGCACACTCACTGTTCCAATAACCACAAATGCTGTTCTCTCAGTGCAATATTTCGTCTTCAGCTTCTCACAACAAATGGTCACAAATCGATCAAATGTGAAAGCGACTGTCAGCCAGACAGAAATCATTGTGGTTGCAAAAGTCAGGAAAACAATTGAACTACAGATGGGAGTAATGGACAGGAATGAATCTGGGAAATAAATATACGGAATCCACCTCAAAATAGGATCTGTGATAACGACGAGGAGATCGGCCACTGCCATTCCCACCAAGTATCGAGTGATACATTTGGACAGACCGCACTTTCCTCGGGACAGGATCAGAGTTGACACCAGGTTAACTGAAAGAAATAGAAAGGGATGCAGAGAAATTACTGATCAGACCTCAAACTAAAACAGCAGTTTGACATGATCTGGTGTGAAATTTATAGCATTGTTGCTGCATCCACCATTTCGTTCAGAATATTCTTTGAACACATTTATCAATAATTGATTGGGAAATTGATTTGTAAAAATAAAGGTGAAATAAAATGATGACTGGATACAGTGGAAGGTCTAGGTGAGGGCGCGCTGCCAGTGTAGAAGGGCGAAGGGTTTTTCAAAGAAGGAATCCAATGGTTTAAATCCAGTTTAGCCTCCGGACCAATGGCCGAGTAAGTGAGGAGCAGGTAAGCTGTTTTTGGCTTACTGGTTAGGAGAGCGAAGATGGGCTGACCCAAAAAGTGAAAATGTCGAGAGCCGCTGTGGAGAGTTTTCGACTTCAGATCGGGGAAGAGGCCAATGGAGGCTGAGCCAGTGAGTGGATTGGAGGGAGACAAAGAAAATGACATTTGGGAACTGGGGAGGAGGCAGCTCCTGAAGGCTTTGGAAAGCGAACAAAGTGAAGCACCAATTCATTCGGTAAATAACTGCTTCCATTAAGTTGTTTACTCAGTTCAGAAATAATTAAGAGGAATATTCACTAAAACAGGTTGAGGATATGACCAGACTAACACACAGGGAGTGAGTCCAGCATTAAATCTCACCCAATCTAGCAAAATCCTAATCATACCTTCAACTCACAGTTTCACGATAATTGTTATGGAAAATTTAACAGTTCATATTCATGAATTATTCACACTGTGGCTTCTCTCCCTCTCTTTCTCCTTCTTCCTTCATTCTCCCTCTGCCTTTCTCTCTCTCCCTCTATTTCACTTTCCCTATTCATTCTCGCTTATTCTCTCTCTCTCACTTAACTTCTCTCTCTATCCACAGCTTGTACTCTGTCCAATCGCTTCTCCAGATTATCCAAGACTCCACATTTTCACTCAACATGATAAATCAGTTAAATCACCCTCCACAATCCAGCATGAGCACAACTCAGAAAGTTCTGATCAAAGGTCACGGACCTGAAATGTTAACTTTCTTTCTCACTCCTCAGATGCTGACAGACCCATTGTACATTTTCAACACTTATTGTTTTTATCTTAGATTTCCAACATCTGCAATATTTTGCTTTTATTTGCTTATCCAACAAAATGTCCATGGATCGGTCATAATTGTCGTTTATCTAATATTGGCTGGACTGAATCCATCATCTTTATTCCAATCCAGAAACTGTATCCGAGGTATTCATTCTAATCCACATGATGGCTGCTGTACTATATGACCCCAGGTGATGCTTCATGCTCATGTTACGACCGATGTTGGAGGTGTGCACTGTTCATTCACTCCCACCTTTCCACAGGTCACAACATATTCTTAAAATGTTCTCAATTACGGACCCAGTCAATTATCTTCCCCACAATAGAATGTACTAACCATGTTTCTTTACTGAACAGCAAAATTAACTGTGTATTATCGAACAATTCATAATTAGTAATACATTAAAACAATACCACATCGATCAAATTATTAAAAATCCAACATAATTTTTTGAAGTTCCCTTTGGTACCTTAACGCTTCACGCACGTGCACAGAGACACACAGACGCACACTCAGAAACACACACACTCACAGACACACACACACCCACATATATATATATATATATATACATATTTATATCACAAACAGAGTGACTGACAACCAAAAATTTTGACACTTTTCTGCCCACCCAGATGTTCTCTGTTCCCACTGGGCTTGTCAATTCAAAGGAGTGTTTGTCACCTTTCTGCCCCTGTTGTCAGAGCTTCTACTTGTCGTTAACCCAAGCCATGTAACAAACAGCAACACTGTTTCTAATCCGGCTCCCTCAGTCCTCCTGATTAAAAAAAATCTGACACAATATTTAGCTTAACGAAATATTTTTTTAAATATATATTTTTAACAAAAATGAGTCACGTTCATAACACCATGTGTCACTCCAAAGCGTGACATCACATCCTTCCACATCACAGCATCACTACTCTTGTTCCACTCTGGTCTCATTTCATCAGATATTGAAACGTACATCCATGCCTTTGTCTCATCCAGACTCGTATGTACCAATTGTCACGTGGCTGACAGCCTCACCCCCCGGCCCCCCCACTATCCATTGACTTGTGGATGTAGAAATCCTATCCCACACCCGTTCCTCTCAAGAAACACTGCTCTATTTACTGAATTGTATTGCATGGAGAATCCCAACACCTCCAGTTTATTTTTTCCTTCCTTGCATTTCAAACAGCAAAACATCCATTTATGCCTATTAATTTATTCCCTTGCGTTGTATCCTTAATTCTTTGTATGATTACCTCAAAAAGTCTATCAACCTCAGTTTTCTAATTTTAATTTGTCCCCTAATAATATCTGCATTTGACCTGCAAACCTCTCAGCTTGTCCCCAGCTCTGAGCTTCTCACGATTAAGAATCTATTGTCATGCAGATCCACAACTGCCAAGAATGGGGCAGATTAAATTTATCATATGAACATTGATTTTAAAACTGTTACTGGAGTGAAAAAAGGACTTGTTGAAGCAAATAACCAGACGCTTGCCTGAAGAATTATTTGCAGACTGACTGATTGCGCTTGGAGGGACAAAAGGGTTGCTTCCCAGATCCATTTATCCTAAAATGGACTTTGAGCACCAAATTAAAGACGTGGAAAGGACATTCCAAGTTGAATGCTAAGATGGCCGAATACACAAACAGACGTGGCCAAGCCAGCTAGTCTCATGACTAACCTGCTTGGCAACCTGGGTTTTCTGAATTGTACAAAAGGTTTGAAATCAGAGAGCTTGAATGCTCCTGGACTGAAAAGACATCTCCTGACTGGCTCTCCCTCCCTTTCTCATGGATCTCCAACTCCACTGAAGACACATGAACCCCAAGAGAGAAATGTCCCCTCCACAGAGAAAGGTTTAAAAATAATACTGGGCCCTAACGAAAAGCTAGGTCTAACTACGATCAGGGACTCTGCAGCGAGCTCAAAGAACCAGAACAAAAATCCGTCTTCAGATACTGCCTCAAACTATTCCACTTCATTGTTTCGGCTCTTTTCTGTCTCTACTGCATGTGTGTGTTGCGTATGCATGCGAGTGTGGGCGCATCTTGTATCCCTATGCGTTAAGTTTAGTAGAATTTCAACCTTTATTCTTTAAACCTAAGATAACATGATTTGGGATGGTTTCCTTGCCTTAAAATTGGAAAGCAGTGAAAAGGGATTCATCAAGGGGGTGCTTTAAACACGGTGTGTTTAGACTTAAACCCTGTTACGTTAAGATCAGGTGAAGGCTGAGAGGGAACGTTAGACGCCTTTCCCATCTGCTCGATTTATCATTCTTTGGTGCGCAGTGAATGACCTCAAACCTCCCCATATTAAACTCCATATCCCACAGTTTATCAAATCATTTAAACTATCGACAACCCTTTTGTACTATTTTCTTTTCATCTCCACTATTTACTGAGTCACTTAACTTGCAGTCGTCAGCAAACCTCGATGGATGGCCCTCGCTTCCTTAATTCAAATTATGTGGCAATGTAGTGAAAAGCTGTGCCCTCAGTCCAGATCACTGGGTGGCACCACTAATCACATTCTGTATTGGATTGCTTTCTTACTTCAATTCAAATATTTACTTTAAACACCAAAGTACACAAGAAGCGCATGTAACGGTATAGAATTCGGTCCTTAACTACACATCCCACAAATAACCCAGGACATTCATATACACAGGTAAGGTGGACACTCATTCCCACAACTGGCACTGCTCAATCTATCTACAATACATAGAACAAATATAATTGAGTACCTCTTCCAGACCGGAACCCACGCTATTTGAAATTTCATCTCTTGTAATTTTAAAGTCCAGAGTTAGATTGTGGATTTGTTCAATCAACAAAACGACACCATCAACACTGCGATTTATAATCTGCAATTAACTAGAATGGCTCGTGATTCCAAGATATCCAGTCCAAACTGATACAACATTTACAACGAATCCCTCTGACAGTAAATGAATTGAACTGCAGTGAATCAGAGCAGGGGCTGTTAAAGGGTGATCAGCAAATTCAGTTCAGTTGCGAGACCTCTGAAGCAGCGTCAGATCCCCATAAGGAAATACTTCATCAAAGTGATAACCAGTAAAATATTGAAATTCCAGTGAAACCCACTCATGGGGCCAAAATAGGTGACGGGTGGAAAATGTTGTGACCCTCACACACGTCACTAAGTCGCAGAGCATCTGTGATTCCAAATTCGTGGCTTATTAACATGGCCCAGGCGGCTGTTCCCGAACTAATGATAACGTGGAGGGAGAGGCGAGCCGTCCCTCCGTCCCTGGCAAGTGCTTTCAGCACCAATGCTCAGTTGCCGACGTCGCTTTTAATGGGATTATAACCCTAAATGATTGTTTACATTTTTAGAGACACGCTTATTTTAACGTTTATAAAATTTCATGAAAAAAAAATGACTCTCCCACCACCCCCAATGGCATTACACATTATTCCTGCCCTTTACAAGGTCTCATCCGCCGCTGAGATCAGGACGGGACCTGCCAGCAGCTGGGTCGGTTACGGGCCTAACCCCGCTGTCTTTCATGTCCCCTTACCCCCTCCCCTCCCCTCCCTCCACCCCCGCCACTGGTACCAGCGTTGGTGAACCTTTACAATCCAGCCGTTGATGTTGGAGAAAGAGGACACGAAGCTGCCTCATTGTAAATTACCGAAATTAGAATCGTGAAATAATATCTCAGGACAGGTTAGCTCCACAACTCCTGATGGTCTGATAACTGCTCGGACAACCTTGATGGGAACACACCTAGACTACTGTGTACAGTTTTGTTCCCCTTATTAAAGGACGAATACACATAAATTGAGGGAGGTTCAGAGCAGCCTCACTCCGATGACTCTGATGTGTGTTAGAATGGGCTATCTTGCGAGGAAAGGTTGAAGAGTTTCAGCCTATATACTTCAGAGTTTAGAAGTATGGGAGACATATTGAAATACGAAATTCTGAGGAAGAATGGTGAAACGATGTTGCCCCTTGAGGGGAATCAAGAACTTGGGAGGGGGGGGGTGGGTGCAAAAGGTGCACATTTCAGGTGGAGCTTTGGAGGAATTCATTTTCTGTGAGAGTCATGAATCTTTGGAATTCTGGACCCCAGAGAGCTGCAGAAGCTGAGTCATTGATTATATTCAAGGAGAAGGTAGTGAGATTTTTGAACTACAGGCTCTTCAAGAATTGTGGAGAATAAGGGAGAAAATAGTTTTCAGGCAGAGATCAAATGACAAATGATCTTCATGTATTGTGGAGCATGATCGAGGGGCCAAATGGCCTACGCTGGTTCCTATTGCTTATATTCTTACACACTTATCCCCAGCACCTGATTCCAATACATTAATTTGAGATATTAATCTGAGCACGTTCTCAGGGATGGAACAACATAAATCATTACACTTAAAGGATGTCATACAAGCCCGAGCATTTAGAATATGAGGAATTCTATCAACGGGCAAAACATTTATCACAGTGAATAGTCCAATACTAATGCAAGGATTTGTTGAACATAGATCATCACAGTCAATATGCTTCTGCTTCCACACCAAATGTTCAGAGCCATTGGACAGCCCATCATTCAACAGAACAGACAATTGCGTAAAACATTCAGCAAGTAAGACGTTATCAAATACAACAGTCGATTTAACATTGATTTGCTACACTAACAGCTGGAGATAGCAGCTTACCGGGAACTCCAATGGTTGCAAGAAATGGATAGTACATATCTTCAATCTGGAATATTACTGGATATCCCATTTCTGTGAGAAGCACCAACTGATGTTGTTCTGAAATCCAGAGCTCTGGTCGTCATTCTGAGCTGATACATAGTCACAGTCCCTGATTTATGTAGGGGATAAGTCTCGACTGACATGGTTATTCCCCTGATCATTGCTATTAGTGACAAACACTAGAACAAACACATTACATCGGCAGCTTTGTCTGCGATGTTAATAAAATGGTACATGGAACATGAATATCTTAAAGTCCAGCAAAATATCTTAATCAGACCTCTCTTGGGGATAAGGCCGATACATGTAAGCATACAAGACAGATCCCACAATAATGAGCGGCTTCACATGCAGGCTTCATGCAATTGTAATGACAATGTTTACTCCTAATGATTCATGAATAAATGCCACAGAGTTTTCCAGAGTATACACTGAATCCAGGGACACAAGCAGTTCAATGTGAACTTTGACACGACGGCAGTTAGATACATGCTCAGGGTTGCAGCTGAGAACTTATTTTGGGTGATAGTAGGGGCAGACTCTGAGTGTGCTCCATTCACAACCCTCTCGCTGCTATTTCATGCAAATAAAATATTTGTAAATAAAACAGTAGCTAATGACGAGTAAAATTAGATGTGGGCCATCTCCTGACACTATTCCTCCAATTCACTCCTCACTGGGGCCCCAACATCCACCTTCCTTCTATCCAAAACTCTACCGTACATCTCCATCCCCCAAAAGGTCCAGCAGCTCACACAACGCAATGATTTTCACTGACCTACATTACATCTCAAATTGCTCAACAGCTTACATTTAAAATTCTGGTCTTCATCTTAAAACCTGGTCGCGGTCTCCAAATTCACTATCTCCACCCTCTCTTCCAAACCTGCATCATACCTCGCCCGTGATCTCTCCATATCTCTGACATTGGGCACTTTTGGTGGGACTGCCATTTCTTGGTTCATGTCTTACCGATACAATAAAAGCCACAACTTCCCCCGCAATGGATTCCCTCCACCCACCAGCCTGTGCCTGACCTTCCTATTTTGCCTCCTCCTTCTCCACATCGACATGTTATCCAATGCCAACAGCACCGACAGACATGAGGTCAGCTTCCATATGTGTGCGGGCAACACCATTGTCCAGCTCTCCGCCAACTCTCTCGACTTTCCACTGCCTCTGTCTGACCATACTACAAATGTCTGTTTAGCTGGAGCTTCAGTTTTCTCCAACTAAATATATGAAATACCAGAGCAATCATATTTCTCTCTACCACAGATTCCATACTCATTTCACTGACACCATTCCCCATCCTAACTATTGTGCCAGGCTCAGTACGATGTTTTTTAACGTTTATTCTGTTGGTCCCTGATCTGAACCTCAGATCTCATAAGCCTTCGATCATAAACTATGCACATTTGCACCTCCCGAACATCGCTCGCCACTCGCACTGTCTTAGTCCATCTGGCACTGAAACACTCAATCACTGCTTCCATATCTGCATCTTGGAGGTGAGGACGTGGAAAACTATTGGAGAAACTTCGTGATTTTCTTACACTGTGGAACTGTTTGGCACCATCGTGTTGATAATCCTCTTCAGAGGATTAGTGCGGAATATTGTTATCATATAAACTAATTGACCTGTAATCTTTTAGATATACAAACATAGAATGTGATTTAATTGTTCTTCATGTTTAATTTGCATTAAATGTTGAATTGAGAATAGAAGACTCCACGCTGGAGGACGTGATTTGGAGATGAAAGATGAGATTGACCAAGGGGAAATTCCTTGTAGCTCTGACTTGGCGAAGTATGGCGAACCTGAAAATGTAAAATTAGTGAAGAGGGAGTAGAAGTTTACATTGTGCAATTTGAGCTATTGCCACAATATGGAGTGGCCGAAATCATCTTAGACAAGCTCCTGGAGACCCTTTTTAAAGGGAAATCTTTGGAAGTGTATTCATCTCCTTCAGATTATCACTGACGTGACTAGAACAAAGTAGACTTTTCCCAATGCATAATAATTGATGTTGCCGTCATGGGAAGTGGGTGACCCTGGCACAACCAACATTTACTGCCCATCCCTAATTGCCCTTGACAGCTGAATGGCTTGCTGGGCCATTTCAGAAGCCAGTTAAGAGTTAACAATATGGATGTGGGTCTGGAGTCACATGTAAAGCAGACATGCATATTTCCTTCCCTGAAGGTCAACTGGGCTGGTGTTTGCGACACCCTATGTCAGTTTTCATGGCACCATTACTGAAAATAGCCTTCAATTACAAATTGTCTTTTATTAGTTAAGTAATTGTATTCATTAATTGAATTGAAATAAATTTGCACCAGCTCCGGTTTTGAGATTTGAACCAGTGTTGTCATCTTGTACGGGCTTTACAACGCTCTTAATGCAGATATGACCACTAGTCACTGGTAAATATTGCTTTACACCGATCACAAACCACTCGCTTCTCTGCAGAAAAAGCAGAACAGAGAAAGCCAGGTTGTTTCAAGAAGAATTTTGTTACAGGCATTTGCACATGAAATTGTACATCTTGCAGAGAAAAGCAATGTCATTGCTAATGCTCTGACCAGAGTTCGAAGAGAGGCAAATCTGAAGGAAAGGTCGGAATTGTGAGAATTTTGACTTGTCTGAATTCTATTAATCTTACATTTGTTATTGGTAAATTTAGTAAAATTGTCGGCTGTCCCTTGATTCGAGGACGACGTCGACACAGGTTCACAATTGGCTGCCATGGGCCATCATGTGACTGAATAGACCAATTCTCGACCCACAGATTTTTGGGCACTTGGGACAGGACTTCACACGAGGTAGTGGGATCCCGAGTGTGGGATTTGATTCCTTTTCTTTCCTGCTCTGTCGCCACTCTGCCTCATCATTAAGGCGATTGGATTCAAAGCATGATAGACAAGTTGTCTCCATTTTGAACGGTTGGTATCAAATTCCTCCCAGTCATCAATATCAAAGCTGCCACGCTTCAGGGAGAGCTTCTGAGTGTCTTTGAAGCATTTCCTTTGTCCTCCCTGGAGGACATTTGAGAATTGGGAAAACAGGACGTGGCGGGGGATACGATTTTCGAACATCCAAATGGAGTATCTTGTTTTTCTCAAGGAAATTTGCGTGAATGCTTGTGGAGCTGGTTTAAAAAATGAAACTAGTGTGTTTTCGATGGTTCTTCCCGTTAATCTGGAGGATGCAGAAAAGAGTCATAGCTGATGAAATTTCTCGGGCGCTTTTATGTGTCGCTGATACACAGTTCAGGTCTCACTGCAGAACAGGAGTACGGTGATGACAACTGTTTGTGCAATAGCACTTTTTCTAACTTGCAGAAGTCTCTACCGGCAAACACTCTCTGCTGTAGTTTGCAGATGGCTGAGCTGGCATAGCTGATCTAGTGTTGGATCTCCCCATCAATGGCGGCCTTTTGAGAGAGGTGGCTGCCAAGCTATGGGAAGTTTTCAACGCATTCCAGGGTCTCTCTTTCAACATATATCGGATATGGAATATTTGGATAACCACAAATAGATTGATATAACAGTTTTTTTTGGCAACATTACAGGACATTCAAGTCCCTTCCGTGTAGAATTGAAGAGATCGAGAGTGACTTTGAAATCTGGAGCAGTATGGGCAATGACACTACAGTCATCCACAAACTGTAGACCATGTCTGTCTAAGTTTAAGTTTGGCACAGAGGCGACTGAGGCGAAAGAGTTTTCCATCTAGGCCAAATTTGAAGCCCCCACCAGAGTGCAGTTGAACTTTGATGAGGCGAGCAGCTGCTGTCAGCTAAATAGTATATAGTATTAGTAAAATATAGTATGTGTTTTATGATTGCATGTCACCTCTGCAGTACACAATAAGTTACTTGTAAAAAAAAATGTTCACAGTATCAAGATCGTATTGTATTTTCTAACCGTTTCAACGAAGCCCTTACTGCAGTACGGCATTCCTTTTCCCAATGAGGAAGTGTGATGACTACTCGGCCTGGATGTAATGCCACCCCACTCTTAGAGATAGAATAGGAAGTGTGTGTCCCATAGATGTGCGATGTCTGGAAGGGGAGGAAGTGACTGTCATCTTTCAATTGCACTGCTACAAATTGGGAGTGGAAAAAGGCTTCCCCGGCCAGAGGCCAATTGAGGGCCCTTAGAGGCCTATTATTACCTGCTTAAGGGCCTATTCCTGCCGCTGGTGGAATTAAGATCAGTAAAATGAGTGTCCTCCCTATAGGCGTGGCTGTCTTCTTCCGTGGGCAATCTGTGGCACACAAAGTGCCCCATCAGAGAACAGCCCACCCCTTCGAAAAGCCCGCCTTCCTACATTCATTACCCACCCTCCTTCCCCATCATCCTTGCCTGCCAGACTGTGAGCTGTGTCATTTTGAGTCACTAAAATTAGATTTATAAAATACGACTACAGAACAGGCTAGTTCCACAGGGTGAAAATGTTCTTAGAACGTTGGTGGCGAGACACCTTGAGTACTGTTTCCAATTGTAGTCCTCTTACTTCAGGAGCAATATACACACATTGAAGGCAGTTAGGAGAAGGTTTATTGGGCTGATTTCCAGGGTAAAGGGGCAGCTTTTTGTATGGACTGGTTGAGCTGGGATACTTTAAAGGTAAGATGTATTGAAACATATCACATTATGACTACTCCACTTCAGTTCCTGGTCAATGGTAACCCCCAGGATGTTGATCATGGGGGATTCAGCACTGGTAATGCCATTGAACGTCAAGCGTAGATTATTAGATTCTCTCTTGTTGGAGATGGTCATTGCCTCCATCCAGTATTATTCTTGTTAACTTCTTAGCGGTTTTATACTACTTATTGACTTGCCAGGCTATTTCAGAGTCAACTATACTGCCGTGGGTCTGGAGTCACATGTCAGCAGATTTCAATCCCTGAAGGCAACAAATGAACTAAATGGGCATTTATAACAATCGATGATGGTTTCATGGCCATTATTAAATCAGATTTCCATTCCAAATTTACTCTGTGAAATCAAAATCCACTTCCTCCTGAGGGGAGATTTGAACCTACATCCCCAAAGCAGCAGCTACTGGGTGCGTGGGTTACTAGTTTATCGACAATAGCACTATACCATCACCTGCCCTACGCTGTGGTGCTGTCTCTATATTGGGTGACCGAATGGAGATTGGTTGATTGCTTTATGGAACACTTCCGCTCATTCCAAAAACATGATGCTGAGGTTCTGGTCGCTTGCCATTTCAGCACCCCACACCGGCTCTCATACCCACATTTAGGTCCTTGGCCTGCTGCAGTGTTCCAGTTAACATCAATGCAAGCTCGAGGAGCAGCACCTGATCTTTTAGTTAGGCACTCTACAGCTTTGCGGGCTGAACACTGAGTTCAATAATTTTAGAGCATGTCTGGCCTTTGTTGCCTTTATATTTTTTAAATATTTTCTTATTGTATTGTATTTTTTAACCATGTGCCTGTTCGTCGTGCGGACAGAGTTGCTCATATCTTTGCTATTAACACTGTCTCTGGACGAATGCTTTGTCTTTCAATGGAAGCATTAACACCCTCTTCGCTGTTGCCTCAGGACGACTTCTTATTTTATCTCTCCTGACCTCTGCCGCATCACACACATTCCCTTTTTATCGCTTCTGCACCAAGCCACCCCTGCTCCTTCTCTTGCTATAAAACCTAATTCCTTTCCAAGGCTTGCCAGTTCTCATGAAGGGTCACAGACCTGAAACGTTAATTCTGCTTCTCTGTCTGCAGATGCTGCCTGACCTGTTGAGTATTTCCCAGCACTTCTGTTTTTATTTCACAGTAATTGAAATGCTTTCTGTTGTAACTTTGAAGTTCAGAGTTAGTCTGTGGGCTGGGTCAACAAAGAAACACAACAACGCTGCGTTTCATAATCTTCATTATAACGAGAGGGGCTCTGGATCCCAACAAATACAATGCACAACAGAAAATGAACATTTTTACTATTAAATTGAAGTCAAGTGAAGTACATAAATACATCCGCAGTGAATCAGAGAAGGAGATGATAAAGTGTCAGCAGCAAACTCTGTTCACCTGCCAGAACTTTGCAGCAGCGTTAGGTTCACACAAGGAAATAATACAACAACAGTGATGACCAATAGAAATACTGAAATCCAAGTGAGACGTGATGTTGGGGAAGGCATAAACTACTGCCTCCTTGTAACACTGAGAACTGTGTTATTATAAGTCACCAAAATTAGTTTTATGAAGTAATATTCCAAGACAGGTTTGTTCCACAAAGTGAAACTTTTGACAACTCCTGATAGTCTGGTAATTATTCTTAAACATTGTTTGGACCACATCTAGATTACTGTGTCTCGTTTTGGTCTCCTTAAGGAGAGTACGCATGCATTGAGGGAAGTTCAGAGAAGGATTACGATTCGACTCCTGGGGTGAAGGGGCTCTCTTGTTGGGAAAGGTTGAACAGGTTATGCCGATGCTCTTTTGAGTTTTTAAGTATGAGAGAAGTATTGACACATGCTAAAGTCTGAGGGAGCTTGACTGGGGAATGGTAAGAGGAACTTTTCCCTCGAGGGAGAATCCAGAACTAGGCGGCATAGGTCGAGCATTTCAGAAGGAGATGAGGAGGAATTTGTTTTCTAAAAGGGTGATGAATCGTTGGAATTCTCGAGCCCAGAAAGCTGTGAAGGCTGATCCATTGATTCTATTCAGTCTATGATGGAGAGCATTTTGAACTCTCGTGGATTCTGTGGTGATGACGAAGAAGCGGGAATGAGAATCTGAGGCCAAGATCAGATCAGGAATGATCTTATGGAAAGGCGAAGAAACTTGAGGGGCCGAATGGCCTACGCCTTCTCCTATTGCTTATATTCTTGCAAACATAATCCTTGCACTTCATTCCAGTACAATTAGTCTTGACATTAACCGAATAATTTTCTGGGGTTTGATTAACAAAATCATGACAGACATAAAGAAACTCATACAAGCCCGAAGAATTAGAATGTGAGGATATTCCATCATCCAACAACACATCCAGTGAAGAGAACAAACCAGTAATAATGCAAGGAATTGACTAACAAGGATCAAAGTTATTATGCAGCTGCTACAGGACCAAATGAACAGAGACTTATGACAATCCGTCATTCAAATGATCAAACTGAACAGACGGCTGTGTAAGACAGACAGCGAGTAAAGCACTTTCAGATACAGCAATCAAATAATGCTAATTTACGCCATTAACAACTGGAGAAAAAGCGGCTTACCGGAAACTCCAAAGGCTGAAAGAATTGGATAGTAAATACGTCCTATCATATGCATTACCGAATATTTAGCTTCTTTGTGAAGCAATGATCTGAGTTCGTCTGAAACGCAGAGCTCTGGCAGTCACTATGAACTGATCTATTCTGATAGACAGCGATTTATGCAGGGGATAAGTCTCCAATGACATGGGCATAGCTATTAGTGGCAGTCAATTGAACAAACATATTACATCAGCAACTTTGACTGCATTATAAATAAAATGGTGCATACAAAACAAACACCTCAAAATCCAGCAAATTATCTTCATCAGACTTCTGCCGGGGAAACGAATGAAAACGGCAATCATACAAGATTGATTCCACAATAATGCACAGCACAGTTTACTGGTTTACGATTACTGCAATGATAATATTCATTCGTAACGATTAATTTATAAATGTCACCGATTTCTCCTCAGTATACATTGAGTCCAAGGACAGAAGCAGTTAAAATGTGAAACTTTACAAGAAAAGAGTTTAATCCATGTGTGAGATTGCAGCTGATAACTTCGTGCAGGTGTCACTGGGAGAATGATACTGCTCTCTCTGTTATTTTTATTGCACATGTTTAGCGGTTCATTCTTCTGTTGCTTCTGGAAAAATAGAACTGTGCCACATCCTGACAATATCCCTCTGGTTGGCTCCTGACTGGCAACGGGATCTCAAACTTCCTTCCATCCAACACTGTGACGTACAGATCCATCCCTCAACAAGTCCAGCTGGCCCAACACTGTCGCATTCACTCACCCTGATTAGATCTCCATCTGCCCAACAACTTACATTTAAAATTATCATTCCCAGGTAAGATCCCGTCATGGCCTAAGCCATCATCATCTCTACACTCCTGTAAAACTGCATCAAAACTCACCCCTGATCGCTCCATACATCCGACATTGGCCGCTTATGGAAGGACTGCCCTTGCTTGGTTCTTAACTCACTGATCTGACCATAGCCAGAGAATCTCCAGCAATGGCTATTCCTCCCACTACCAACACTGTCCAATCACCAGTCGCTGAAATTACGATTATTGCATCCTCCTCTTCCACATCTGCATTCTTCCCAACGGCAACACCAACGACAGAAATGGGGTCATCTTCCACATGTGTGTTGACAACACACAGCTCCTGCTCTCCACGATCATTCTCGACCCTCCACCGCTTTTGTGTGAGCAGAAAACAACTGTCAGTTCTGTGTAAGCTGTAGTTTTCTCCAATTCAAAGTACAGAACACCAAAGCAATCATCTTTTGCCCTTCCACAAACTGCATCGACCTCATTCCCCTTCGTAGTTGTTGTATCAGGCAGCAAATGATGTTTTGTAACCTTTAACCTCTTCCTCCTTCCGATCCGAGATTCAGATCTCATATCCCTTCCAAAATAAAGGATGTCTGCAACTGCCTCCCTAAAATTACGGTCTCTCGCCCATCAGCTGCTGATAAAACATATATAGGTCAACTTTACTTCCTCTCGGACAATCTGCCACCTCATCATTCCTCTGACACTCGCCTCTCGGTTTGACATCCTTCCTTGTTGTCACAGTTATCCATATCATCAGATAAAGAATCTCCAGTATGGAATCTCCCCTCACCCCACATCAGCATTACCTTTGATGTTTCTCTTCATGCTCAATGATAATTGTCCATTGGAGCTTTCACCGGCAGGTGTGGGCCATGATTTTGCTTGTACACTGATGACATCCATATTCCCTCTCTCTGTCAAAGCTGCCCCTACTGTCTCTGTGTTATCAGACTATTTATCCAACATACTGTTTTGGATGGTCACAATTTTCTCCTTTCAAACATTGACAGGACTAAATCCTTTTGTCCTCACAAGTTGTCTATCCCAGCCACAAATTCCAATACATATGATGACTTCCGGCTCCGAGCTCCACTCAGTGCACGAATTGCCCCCAAATTATGCTCCATACACCTGTGTCCCTCCGTAAAGGAAATCACCTCCTTCCACCTCAGCAGCACCTGCGACTCCAGTCTTGTCTCAGCCGCCCAACAAATATTGAAACACTCGTCTATGTCTTTGTCACATTCAGACTCGACTGTAAGAATGGACACCAGACTGACCCCTCATGCTGCACCTTTCATTCAATTATTGGTCCAAAACATTGCTGCATTTATCCTATGCCATACTAGGTTGCAGATCACTTGGAGACACCAATAATAATATCCTTACAATTTCAGCACATAACCTTTGACATTAATCTGTCGCCTCGCTCCTGGACAATTCCCCAGCCCAGTTCACAGGTTGCCTCACCAATCATTGCTCTCTTTACTGATCTACATTGGATGCAGCATTCCGAAGCCTCGAGTTTATTTTTCTTTACCATGCATTTCAAAACACTCACGACCTCCTCTATCCCTACTAATACAATTTATTGTACTGCTGCTGTAACGCTTAATAAACTTGTCTCATAAATATCTATCGAACAGTTATGGGATTTCAATGTTATCCCTCATAATTTATGTACTTGGACATGCAAATATCTCTGCTCCTCCACAGCTCCCAGCTTCTCACAATTAGGATAGCACTCTCATCTATCTTCCTTTGGTACAAAACTGAAGACCTTGCACCTCCCCGCATTGAACTTAATCTCTCCCAGTTTTACCAATCACTTAAATAATCAAGTCTCTTTACACCTTTGTTTCTCTCATTCCACTATTTACTGTGGCACTTAAGTTACACTCTTCAGAAAACTTAGATAAATGAGCCTCCATTCCCTCATCCTATTCATATGGACATTCAGTGAAAAGGTACCACCCGAGCCCAGATCTCAGGGAGACAACAATAACAATAACCTGACAACTTCAGCACGTAGCCTTTGACACTAATCTGTCATCTCCCGCCTGGCCAATTCCCCAACCCAGCCAATAGGTTGCCTCTAAGTCCAGGCGCCTAATTTTTAGGTGGCTTTGATGTGGCATCTTGTTGAATGCCTTCTAGAAGTTTCTATAAATAAAACACACCGCATTTACCACATCGGCTTCTGGTTTTTACCAGCCACATCCTTGCTGTTACCAGACCTATGCTGCAGAATTCTCTGCTGAATCCGCTCTATCGTCATATAAGTGCTAACAACAACACAATCGTCTGAATGAGCTTATGCTTACCTCCCTAATACTTTTTTTGGGCAGGATTGACTTGCCCATGAATATATTTACGTGACTTATCCTTCAACATTTTTCTAGTTTAAATGCGCTATATAAATTCACGGTGTTATTGTTTGGTTGTATTATCCTCTAGTCTTGACCTCTCACAATCCATGCCCATGTCTTAGTTTATTAAATATAACTCTCGGGAAACTTGCCTAGTCCTCCTATCTCTCCAGCTCCCAATCTTCCTTTGATTGCCTCATTGAAATTCGCTCCATTACCAAGCTTTTGGTCACTTCTTATGTTTCCTTATTTAATTGTGTCTGTTTCTCCTCGGAGCATTCTGAATAAACTTGTGAAAGATTAGAGATATAGAGATATTGATTCTTTTGCAGCAAAGACGGAGCCATTCGGCCCATGCTGGCTCACTTCAGAGTAATCAAGTCAATCCCACTCTCCCGCTCGCCTTAGACCTACAAGATCTTTTCTTTCAGTGCCCATCCAATTTTCTGTTGAAATAATTGATTGGCTCCATTTCCTGCATCCCCATGGGCATCTATTTCCAGATCGGTACCATTCGATACCTAAAAGAAAACACATTCCCCCTGTATATTTTGTCCCTTCAATCTCACCATCAGTTCATTGGAACAGTTTTTGCTTGTCTAACCAATGTAAGCCTGTCATAATTATGTACACCTTCATGAAATCTCCCCTGAATCTCCTTTGCTCCAGGGAGAATACCATTAGCTTTTCCAACCTTACCTTGTAACCAAAATCCCCCAACCCTGGAACCATTCTGGTAAAGGTCATGTGAACCCTCTCAAGGACACTGATTCCTTCCTGGACTGTGATATCAGAGCTAGTTGCAATAACCTATTTGGGTCGAAACGGAGCTTTATGAAGGTCCAGCAAATCTTCCTTGCTTTTGTACTTATGCCTCTATTTATGATTCCCAAGATCCCATATGCATTGCTAATCACTCGCTCAATATGTCATGACACATTCAATGCTCGATGCATATGACTACCAGGACCCTCTGTTCCTGCATACTCTTTAGAAGTGCGCCATTGCCTCAGCTATACCTTCTGTCAAAATGCATTACATCAAACTTGTCTGTATTTGATACCATTTCTCACGTGCCTTCCCAATCTTCGCACCTATCTGTGACCCTGTGAAGGATGTTAGTATCATCCTTACTGTTTGGTGCCGTCTGCAATTTTTAAAAATTTTACTCTATTCCAAGATTCAACTGATTTAAATATAAGCAACAAGAAAAAAACAGGTCCCAGCACTGACCTTTGGGGAACACCACTGACTAACATGCTGCAGTTTGACCAACAACAATTTAACTAACTATTTTATGTAGATGAGCTATTCTTGCTTTCAATTGGACACTGACCCTCTGATTATGTGAGTCTCAACTTTGTCAACCAGCCTTTTCTGTGGCACCCTGTTAAACAAGGGCTGCTGTGACAAGAGCTCTCTGGGATCCCTGGTGTGCAGCAGACATCTCAAAACCCTGGAGAGGTCGACTGCGTTTGTTGACAATGTAACCAATAGGTGGCGCAGTACTTGCACATGAGAAAATTCAGGCTCTTCAGCTGCAACGTCTGTTTCTGAGACGTTCAGGTAGCTGCCAGGATTAAAAATGGTGCTGCTCAGTTTATCACAGGAAATGCTTATAGCTAGATCGTTCTAACAAACTAACCTTACATTAAGTTGGATGGAAGCCCAGTAATACGTTACTATGTAGTTATAGGATACTAAGTGTAAACCTCAGATCCGTATAATATTCCAGTAACCCGATTAAGTTGAAAAGAAATTTCATGAGTGAATTTCCTTGTTACGATACTTTTGGGAGGTAATGAATTGGCACCCCGATCGATGGAGAAGAACATCGGGCAGAGTATAAACTCTGCTGCCAATTCGTTTTTGTGATTTGATTATATGACTGAACAGGATTTGATTTCAAACGATTGCACCTAATATCTCTCACCCCTCTGGTCGTTCTCTCCCACCACCTCTGCAACTCGCTTTCTCCCCTCCTGCATACAGGCCGCTTCCATCCCCCGCTCCCTCAGCCATTCGCTCCTGACCTCCCTGCTCCCCTTCACTCCCCAATTGTTCCTTGCTTCGCGCCACTCCGCTTCCCATGACCCCTCTTACTGCCACTCGTTATAGGCCACACAACTTCTTTCTTCTCGGACACTAGGCCTTACGTATGCTGGTTCACCACACGCCGAACGAAGAAGAAAAGCGTGCCGAGAGGTGTGACGGAGCGAGTTCGGAGCGAGTGGCCGAGAGGAGGGAAGTGGCGTGGCCGGAAGCTACTTTCTGAATCGGCGGCGGTGGGGTGGGGGAGAGGGAACGGGGAGCGGGCAGCCTGAGACCGGGGCGGCGTGAAGCCAGGAGTGTGAACAATTGGCCAGGGGTGTGTTGGATTGAGTGGGGGGCTGGTGGCGGTCGTCGGGGCGCAGCGAGCTATGGTGCGAGTGGCTGTGAGGAGGAAGCATTGAGGCCAGAAGCGAGTTGCCAGGGAGGGGGAGAGTGGCTAGTGGGGATGGAATGAGTGACGGGGATCGAGGTTCAGCCTGAAAGTCTCCCATTCAGCCGCTCCCTCCAGCCGAATTGGGGTTGGGCTGGATACCAAATACGCTTTACTACGCATGCGCAAAGACCAGGCACATGCTCGAGAATAGCCCAGCCGCGGAAATGAGATGATATTAAATTAAATAAGAGCGAAATGCTGCAGATACTTGAAATCTGATATAAAACAATAAATGCTGGAAATGCTCAGCAGGTCTGGCAGCATCTGTGGAGAGAGAAGCACAGTTAATGTCTCAGGTCAGTGAACTTTCATCAGCGGATCCGAAATGACATTGACGATTACGTTATCATACGCATGCACCGCTTCATCATAGCCCTGGCAAGACGTTTGTTGCGCATTTGACGCAGCTTGGAACATCTGATAATTTTAGCAGATTGCCGCGTTGTCAGGAGTCAGCTTGGGAGCGATATCACCAGCTGTGCCGGCGCAAGATCCTGCAAATTCAATGGCAGGACAGCCGCTCCAATGTCAATGTACTCTCTCATGCCAATATCCCCAGTATCCAGACATTGTTCATAGTCACTCTGTTATGTTGGGCGGGCCACAATTTTCACAGGCCCGACACAGCACTCCCAAAATAAGCTTTCTACTCTGCGCTTCCGCATGGCAAGAGGCGATCAGGAGAGCAGAGGAAATGCAGCAAGGATGTCTTTAAAACCTCCGTGACAAAATATTACATCTGCACTGATACGTGGGAATATCTTGCCCCAGCCTGCCCAAAATGGAGAGGAAGCATCCGTGAAGGTGCCAGCCAGTTCGAACAACGTTGACATACTCAGACAATGACCAAGTGCAAACAGCGGAAGGAACATTTGGAAATCCGAGCATCCCATTCATTCACCTCACCAAACGCAACCTGCCCCAGTTGGAGTGGAAGAAAGTCATCCTCATTCCCGAGGGACTGCCTAAGAACAAGACTTTGTTAAACACTTTCCGGAAATCCATAGCAGCAACCTCCATTGTATTCTCTTCATCAACATTCCCTGTTACCTGATCTAACAATTCAATTATATACTTAATTGAGGTGGACATGTGTGAATGAGTTTAACGTTCGGTATTTAAAGCCCAGATTATTGTTTCATGGGATCTGGGCATCTCTGGCAAGGCCAGCATTTGTTGCCCAAGCATAATTTCCCTTAACAACCAACAGGCTTGCTAGGCCATTCCACAGGGAAGTTAAGAGTCAACCACGTTTCTGTGGGTCTGAAGTGACATGTATGCCAGACCTTGCAAGGGCGACAGATTTCCTTCCCTAAAGGACATTCGTGAACCAGATAGGTTGTTACTCCAATTAATGATAGGTTCATGGCACCATTACTGACACCAGCTTTCAATTCCAGATTTTACTTTTAGTTTGGTTTTTTTTTATTGATTAATTTAATTTAAATTCCACCAGCTGCCGTGGTGGAATTTGAACCTGTGTCCCCAAGGTATTATCCTGGGCATCTGGATTACTAGCTCAGTGCCATCACTACTCTGCCACCATCTCCCCAAGCAATGAGAAAGATTAGCTATACAAGAACTAGTCAAAAACGATGGGAGAGACTCAAAAAAGTATTAAGTACAACACGGATTGAATACTTGGATCGTGTTCCGACTCTTTGGAAGATGAACTTCATTAATATCTATGCTCTGCTCTTTACAGTTATCCTGAATTTTATTTCCCTTGCAGTATTTCTGCAATTCTCCTTTGAATGTTAATATTCAATCTGAAACTAACAGCCTTTATTAAGTGCAATCAACCCACAACAACACGCCAATACAAAATTGTTTCCCCATGTAGCTCCTCAATGCACATTTTGGATTCGGAAAGGAACATGTGTGACTTTAAAAGAGAGAACTTCTGAGAAGAACGGGTAGCCTTAACATTTCAAGTAGCGTACACTGCCCGTCGTCAGGAGAAATGACTAGACCAGATAGAAGAAATAACTTTATATCTGGTGGAGCATGGAAATGTGCGCAGGAAATTACTGATGATCGGAAATTACGTGTTCTCATTCTTGCTGCTATTGGTAGACGAATTGTGCTTCGTGGTATGTCGGTTTTTCTCTTCCTTCCACAAACCAATGTTCATCTTTTGCTTTCCTCATTCCATGTAATTGTTACTTGCCTGCAACATTGCCTTATATAGTATTCATTTTCAATTACATACTCCATTAAATTTACTCTGCTTGCCCGTTGTTCCTGGGGGTGATGGAGCACACCTCCCATTTACACCAATACACATTTTTGCTGTGAGAAATGAAGATCTGCCAGACGGTTTACCTAAGAACATAAGAAATAGGAGGAGGATTGGACCATTCAGCCCTCAAGCCTGCCCCGCCATTCAATAAGATCATGGATGATCTTCACCAGGTCTCGACTTCTCTTTTGGGTCACCTGCGCAAACCCTTCGACTCCACGAGATTTCAAAAATCTATCTACCTCCTCCTTTAATATTTTTAGTGACCTAGCCTCCACAACTCTCTGAGGTACAGAATTCCAGAAGTTCACCACCCTCTGAGAGAAGAAATTCCTTTGCATCTCAGTTTTAATTTTGTGCACCCTTATTCTGTAATTATAACCCCGAGTTTGACAGCTAATGGATTGTTCAGGAAATGTTCTGGAGGAACTTTCTGCCTCAGGGGATGCCAAGCTAAAGAAATAAATTGCGCTTCGCTGATGATTGGCGCTTCTGTATAATATTTTGATGTGTATGGGTGACGGACTACAGAATTGTCAATGAGGATTGAAATGTGCCGTTTTGGCATGTTGGGTCAGCGCAACAAGATCCAAAGTGTTCCTCCTTTATCGTACAAACTCATTTATAACGTGGCCTTGAAAAAAGTTTTATAGGTAGAGATACAGCACTGAAACACGCCCTTCGGCCCAACGAGTCTGTGCCGACCATCAACCACCCATTTATACTAATCTTACACTAATTCCATATTCCTACCACATCCCCACCTGTCCCTATATTTCCCTACCACCTACCTATACTAATGGCAATTTATAATGGCCAATTTACCTACCAACCTGCAAGTCTTTTGGCTTGTGGGAGGAAACCGGAGCACCCGGAGGAAACCCACGCAGACACAGGGAGAACTTGCAAACTCCAGTTGGCAGTTGGAAGGGAAATGAACAGAACCCTGGAGGTGAAGAAGTCGAGATTGCAGGTGGTTGGCCATTGGCTAAAGATGCATGAATTGCCCGGACGCTGCGTCTGGAAATGGCAGACTTGAAAGCACGTATGTCGGAAAGTATGGAGTGATTTTGTGTGTGCGAACATCACAAAAAATGTGTGCCTGGAACTGTGGCCTTGACGCAGCTGGGGTTTTGTGGGGAAAATGGCTATTGTGAATGTGAAAATAATAAAAACAGAAACATAAGATCATAAGAAATGGGAGCAGGAATAGGCCATTCAACCCTTCTAGCCTGCCTCGCCATTTAACAAGATCATGGCTGATCTGTCCCAGGCCTCAACTCCTCTTTCAGGCCTGCTCCGCATAACCCTCGACTACCCGAGATGTCATAATCTATCTTCCTCGTCCTTAAATACATTTAATGACCTAGCCTCCAGAACTGTCTGACGTAGAGGATTCCAGAGAATCACCACCATCTGAGAGAAGAAATTCGTTTGCATCTCAGTTTTAAGTATTTGACTCCGTTTTCTGTAACTATGTCCACTAGTTCCAGATCCCCCCGCCAGTGGAAACACAATCTCAACATCTATTCTGTCAAGCCATCTTAGAATCATAAATGTTTCAATTAGATCACCTCTCATTCTTCTAATTCCAATGAAGAAAGGGCTATCTGTTTAGCTGTTCTTGATAAGACAACACTTCGTCCCAGGAAACAGCCCAGTAATTATTTTATGAAGGGCCTCCAATGCTAGCATATCATTCCTTAAATACGGGTACCAACACTGTACGCAGTACTCCAGGTGTGGCCTTACCAACATCCTGTACAGATGCAACAAGACTTCCATACTTTTAAACTCTAACCCCCTCCCAATAAAGGCCAAAATTAAACTTACCTTCCTAATTACTCGCTGCACCTGCATGATAACTTTTTTGTGTTTAATGTACAAGAACACCCAGATCCCTCTGTACTGCAGCATTTTGTAGTCTTCCTCCATCTAAATAATAATCTGCCTTTTTACTCTTCCTACCAGATTGGAAGACCTCACACTTTTCTACAATGAACACCATTTGCCAAGTTTTTTGTCCATTCACTTAACATATCTACACCCCTTTGCAGCTTATTTCTGTCATCATCACAGCATGCCTTCTCTCCTAAATTTGTATCGTCAGCAAATTTGGAAATACTGCACTCTGTCCCTTCCTCAAAGTTATTAATATAGATAGTAAGTGGTTGACGCCCCAGGACCGATGCTTGTGGCATCCCACTAGTTATGGTTTTCCAACCAGAAGAGGACCCATTAATCCTGAATCTCTGCATTCCATGTGCTAGACAATCCTCAATCCATGCCAACACATTACCCCCAATACTCTCAGCAATAACCGTTTATGTGGCACATTATTGAAAGCCTTCTCAAAATCCAAATACACAACATCTACCAGTTCCCCTTTATCCACTCTGCTGGTGATCTCCTCAAAGAACTTTAACAAAGTACTCTAACACGATTTCCCTTCCATGAAACTATTTTGACTGTGTGTGATTGCATTACGATTTTCTAAATCACTTGCTATTTCTTCCTTCATAATGGACTCCAGCATTTTCCCATGTTAAGCTAACTGGTCCATATATTTGTGCTTTCGGTCTCCCTCCTTTCTTGAATCGAGGTGTCACATTAGCGGTTTTCCAATCCGCTGGTACCCTACAGAATCCAGTGAGTTTTGGTATATCATGACCAATGCATTTACTATCTCTGCAGCTACTTCTTTTAAAACCTTTGGATACAGGCCATCAAGTGCTGGCGACGTGTCTGCCTTTATTCCCATAAGTTTGACAAGCACTTTGTCCCTCGTGATAGAGATTGTTACAAGTTCCTCTCTCCCATTTACACATTCTTTTGGGCCTCCTTATCTCGAGAGACAATGGATACGCGCCTGGAGGTGGTCAGTGGTTTGTGAAGCAGCGCCTGGAGTGGCTATAAAGGCCAATTCTGGAGTGACAGGCTCTTCCACAGGTGCTGCAGAGAAATTTGTTTGTTGGGGCTGTTGCACAGTTGGCTCTCCCCTTGCGCCTCTGTCTTTTTTCCTGCCAACTACTAAGTCTCTTCGACTCGCCACAATTTAGCCCTGTCTTTATGGCTGCCCGCCAGCTCTGGCGAATGCTGGCAACTGACTCCCACGACTTGTGATCAATGTCACACGATTTCATGTCACGTTTGCAGACGTCTTTATAACGGAGACATGGACGGCCGGTGGGTCTGATACCAGTGGCGAGCTCGCTGTACAAAGTGTCTTTGGGGATCCTGCCATCTTCCATGCGGCTCACATGGCCAAGCCATCTCAAGCGCCGCTGACTCAGTAGTGTGTATAAGCTGGGGGTGTTGGCCGCTTCAAGGACTTCTGTGTTGGAGATATAGTCCTGCCACCTGATGCCAAGTATTCTCCGAAGGCAGCGAAGATGGAATGAATTGAGACGTCGCTCTTGGCTGGCATACGTTGTCCAGGCCTCGCTGCCGTAGAGCAAGGTACTGAGGACACAGGCCTGATACACTCGGACTTTTGTGTTCCGTGTCAGTGCGCCATTTTCCCACACTCTCTTGGCCAGTCTGGACATAGCAGTGGAAGCCTTACCCATGCGCTTGTTGATTTCTGCATCTAGAGACAGGTTACTGCTGATAGTTGAGCCTAGGTAGGTGAACTCTTGAACCACTTCCAGAGCGTGGTCGCCAATATTGATGGATGGAGCATTTCTGACATCCTGCCCCATGATGTTCGTTTTCTTGAGGCTGATGGTTAGGCCAAATTCATTGCAGGCAGACGCAAACCTGTCGACGAGACTCTGCAGGCATTCTTCAGTGTGAGATGTTTAAGCAGCATCGTCAGCAAAGAGGAGTTCTCTGATGAGGACTTTCCGTACTTTGGACTTCGCTCTTAGACGGGCAAGGTTGAACAACCTGCCCCCTGATCTTGTGTGGAGGAAAATTCCTTCTTCAGAGGATTTGAACGCATGTGAAAGCAGCAGGGAGAAGAAAATCCCAAAAAGTGTGGGTGCGAGAACACAGCCCTGTTTCACACCACTCAGGATAGGAAAGGGCTCTGATGAGGAGCCACCATGTTGAATTGTGCCTTTCATATTGTCATGGAATGAGGTGATGATACTTAGTAGCTTTGGTGGACATCCGATCTTTTCTAGTAGTCTGAAGAGACCACGTCTGCTGACGAGGTCAAAGGCTTTGGTGAGATCAATGAAAGCAATGTAGAGGGGCATCTGTTGTTCACGGCATTTCTCCTGTATCTGACGAAGGGAGAACAGCATGTCAATAGTCGATCTCTCTGCACGAAAGCCACACTGTGCCTCAGGGTAGACGCGCTCGGCCAGCTTCTGGAGCCTGTTCAGAGCGACTCGAGCAAAGACTTTCCCCACTATGCTGAGCAGGGAGATTCCACGGTAGTTGTTGCAGTCACCGCGGTCACCTTTGTTTTTATAGAGGGTGATGATGTTGGCATCGCGCATGTCCTGGGGTACTGCTCCCTCGTCCCAGCACAGGCATAGCAGTTCATGTAGTGCTGAGAGTATAGCAGGCTAGGCGGTCATGTGTCATTTACACATTGCTCATCTATTATTGTTAGGATGTTTATAGTGCCCTCCACCGTAAAGGCCAATACAAAATATTGGTTTAAATTAGCTGCCATTTCCCTGTTCCCTGTTATTAATTCCCCAGTCTCATCCACTAAGGGTCCCACACTTGCTTTAGCTCCTCTCTTTCTTTTTATGTAACCGTAGAAGCTCTTTATGTTTGTTTTTATACTTCTTGCCAATTAACTCTTAATCAATTTTCTCCCTCTTTATTAATCTTTTAGTCATCCGCTGCTGATTTATACAAAAAATCCCAATCCTCTGGCCGACCACTAACTTTCGCCACTTTGAACGCCTTTGTTTTTGATTTGGTACACTCCTTAACGTCCTTTTTGTTATCCAAGGACGGTCCTTCCTTCTGACCGGAATAAATGTTTGCTGAGTGTTATGAAATATCTGCATAAAAGTCTGCCACTGTTCATCTGCTGTCTTTCCGTTTAGTCTATTTTACCTGCCCGTATTAGACAACTCTTTCTTCATACCTCTGTAAGTGTCCTTGTTTAAGTTGAAGACACTGGTTTGAGACCCGAGTTCCTCACCCTCCAACTGCATTTGAAATTGTACCATGTTATGAACACATCCCCCTAGACGATCCTTAGCTACGAGATATCTTCTTAATCCTACCTCATTGCACATTACCAAATCTAAAATAGCCTGTTCCCGGGTAGGTTCTGTAATGTGAAGTTCTAAGGAACAATCCCTGATGCATTCTACAAATTCGTCTTCCTTGCAAATTTGATTTGTCCAGTCGAAATGCAAATTAAAACCATCCATGATAATTGAAGTGCTTTTCTCACACGCCTCCATCATTTCCTGATTAATACTTTGTCCTACAGAGAGGCATATCCTCGGGGACCGACAGATCACTGCCACCCGTGATTTCCTTCACTTGCTATTCCTTATTTCTACCCAAACTGTTTGTACATCTCGATCTATTGCACCTAAATCCGAACTCAAAACTGCACTGAACACTTCCTTTAATAGCAAAGCTACCCGACCTCCTTTTTCTTTCTGCCTATTCTTCCAGAACGCCGAATATCCTTGAATATTGAGTTTCCGGTCTTGGTCATCATGCCACCACATCGCGGAAACAGCTATCAAATCATATTCATTTATTTCTAATTGTGCCATCCGCTCATCCATCTTGTTACTAATGTTACGTGCATTTAGATAAAGAGCCTTAAGCTTTGACTTATTTTTTTACCATTTTTACCTACTCTGGTTCTAATTCCTGCTGTACTCTTATGCTTGTATTCTCTGTCCCTTCCTGTCACACGCCGATTAATGTATGCCCCTTCACTACCCTGCACCTCTGCTGTCTCTTACCTTTCGACTTTTTAAACTTCCCTTCTATTGGACCCTCCCCCCACTATTTCTTTAAAGCCTTATCTAGAACCCTACTTATACTATTCTCCAGGACACTGGTCCCAGCATGGTTCAAGTGAAGCCCATCCCAATGGAACAGCTCACTCTTTCCCCAGTAATGGTGTCAGTGTCCCAAAAAACGGGGCCCATTTCTCACACACCAATCTTTCAGCCATGCATTTACCTCTCTATTCTTATTTCCCCTATGCCAATTTGCACGTGGCTCAAGTAGTAATCTGGAGACTATTACCTTTGTAGTTCTGCTTTCTAATTTAGCCCTGAGCTGTTCATAGTCCCTCAGGGGAACCTCTTTCCCAGTTCTTAGTATGTCGTTGGTAGCTGCGTGGGCCACGACACCTGGATCCTTCCTTTCCACTCCAAGTTCCTCTCGAGCCCAGAAGAGATGTCCTTGACCTTGGCACCAGGTAGACAAAACAGCCTTTTGAGTTTTCTATCTTTGCTGCTGAGAATTGCATCTATTCCCCGAACTATGCTATCCCCTATTGCAACTACATTTCTCTGTTCTCCTCCCACTTGAATGGTGCTCTGAACTAGGGTGCTGTGGTCAGTTCGCTCATCCGCCTTGCAGTCTGTGCCCTCGTCCACACTGGGAGCAAGGACCTCATACCAATTGGATAAGGGCAGTGGCGGTGGCGTAGTGGTATTATCACTGGACTAGTAACCCAGAGATCCAGGGTATTTCTCTGGCGATGTGGGTTCCAATTCCACCACAGCAGAAGGTGGAATTTAAATTTAATTGATAAATCTGGAATTAAAAGATATTCTAATGATGGTCATGAAACCATTGTCGATTTTTGTAAAAACACAGTTCCAATGAAGGGTCACTGACCCGAAACGTTAACTCTGCTTCTCTTTCCACAGATGCTGCCAGACCTGCTGAGTGATTCCAGCATTTCTTGTTTTTATTTCAGATTTCCAGCATCCGCAGTATCATGCTTTTATTATATTGTTGTAAAAACCCATCTTCCAGAGGTGGCAGGACAGTGGTATACAGTAGAGAGAGAGTTGCACTGGGAGTCCTCAACATCGACACCGGACCCCATGAAGTCTCATGGTACCAGCTCAACCATAGGCAAGGTAACGTCCTACTGATTAGCACCTACCAGCCTCCCTCAGCTGATGACTCAGTACTCCACCATGTTGAACACCAGTTGGAGGAAGCAATGAAGGTGGCAAGGGCCGAAAATGTACTCATGGTGGGGGATTGCAATGTCCATCACCAAGAGTGGCTCGGTGGCACCACCACTGACCGAGCTGACAAAGTTCTAAAGGACATAACTGCTAGATTGGGTCTGCGACAGGTGGTGGGGGAACCAACACGAGGGGAAAGCATACTTGACCTCGTCCTCACCAATCTGCCTGCCGCAAATGCAAGTGTCCATGACTGTATTGGTGGGAGTGACCACCGCACAGTCCTTGAGGAGACGAAGTCCCGCCTTCACATTGAGGTTACCGTCCATCGTGTTGTGTAGCACTATCGCCGTGCTAAATGGGATAGATTTCGAACAGATCTAGCAATGCAAAAGTGGGCATCAATGAGGCGCTGTGGGCCATCAGCAGCAGCAGAATTGTGCTCAAGCACAATCTGTAACCTCATGGCCCGGCATAACCCCCACTCTACCATCAAGCCAGCAGACCAACCCTTGTTCAATGCAGAGTGCAGGAGGGCATGCCAGGAGTAGCACCAGGCATACCTCAAAATGAGTTGTCAATCTGGTGAAGCTACAACACAGGACTATCTGCATGCAAAGCTTCGTAAGCAGCATGCGATAGACAGCTAAGCGATTCCATAACCAACGGATCAGATCAAAGCTCTGCAGTCCTGCCACATCCAGCTGTGAATGGTAGTGGACAATTAAACAACTAACTGGAGGAGGTGGCTACACAAATATCCCCATCCTCAATGATGGGGGAGCCCAGCACATCAGTGTGAAAGATAAGGCTGAAGCATTTGCAACAATCTTCAGCCAGAATTGCCGAGTTGATGATCCATCTCGGCCTCCTCCTGAATTCCCCAACATCACAGATTCCATACTTGAGCCAATTCGATTCATTCCGCGTGATATCAAGAAATGACTGAAGGCAATGGATACTGCAAAAGCTATGGGTCCTGACAATATTCAGGCAATAGGACTGAAGAGCTGTGCTCCAGAACCTCCCTCACCCCTTGCCAAGCTGTTCCAGTACAGCTGCAACACAGGCATCTACCCTGCAATGTGGAAAATTGCCCAGGTATGTCCTGTACACAAAAAGCATGACAATTCCAACCCGGCCGTTTACTGCCCCAGCAGCCAACTATCATTCATCAATAAAGAGATGGAATGTGTCATCAACAGTGCCATCAAGCGGCACTTGTTTCGCAATAACCTGCTCAGTGACGCTCAGTTTGGGTTCCGCCAAGGCCACTCAGCTCCTGACCTCATTACAGCCTTTGTTCAAACATGGACATAAGAGCAGAACTCATGAGGTAAGGTCGGAGTGACAGCCCTGGACATCAAGGCTGCATTTGACCGAGTATGGCATCAAGGAGCCCTAGCAAAACTGAGGTCAGCAGGAATCAGGGGGAAATCCTCCGCTGGCTAAAAAAAAAAGTAACTGAACTGGAGTAGCCATATAAATACCGTGGCTACAAGAGCAGGTCAGAGGCTTGGAATCGTCAGGCGAGTAACTCACCTCCTGACTCCCAAAAGCCT